>NW_027468609.1:27124863-27532363 GCF_046254945.1 Alosa pseudoharengus
ACTCACGAGACATTGCATGTAGAGATAATAAAATAATACAACTGGAAAAGACTTAGCATTGCCTCATTAGCACAACATTAACGCTGACTTTTTTCTTTGCATAGAATTATTACACTTCTCTGAATACACACCAGCATAATTTTTACATTTTGGTATACACTTTCACCATGGAATGAAGCTCAGAAGCCACATGATGCCCCTCTGTTTAAATGCCACCCTTTGTTTTCAATATACAGGCACTGGCTTGTCTTTGAGGGTTATTTTTCCAGCACACCTTGACGCTACACAGAGGTGAAAAAGGCATGCGTTTCAAAACAAAGACAGGTCTCCTTATCAAGATGGCAGACAAGGCGCAGCTGCTAAATATTCAGCTGGAGATGTGCCTCCCTGAAAACGACAACAAACACACCTTTTGAGGTTAAATACCTTCATTTGTAAAGAGGGCACCTCCCTGTACTGAGTCGTTTGAAGGTAAGAATTCAATAAGATTTAAGAAGCTGGACACAGACCTGCGGTCACATCTTGGTTTCAATGAAACCTAATTGGAGTGGGTACCCTGTGTCAAAATGTGACTGCCTGGTGAACCACAAATCTTTGTGGGAAATGTCCATCAATAAATCCTAATTGAAAGAGGTTAAATCCCAATATAAAGAGGTTACTATGCTCCGCACCATTAACAACAATATAATCAGATAAGCAGAGTGAATGCTGAGTAAATGTCCCTGTATCTTGGGACATTTGGGATTTGTTCTGTTCTGTTATTTCTGCTGTGTTATTTAAAAAACAAATAGTTGAATTCATCCTGTGAGATTCGGGTTTTGTCACCCTCAAATAGGTTTTTTTTAGGGTGAACCTCTCCTGACCCTAATCATTAGCACCCACACCTCTCCTGTCATGTTGAATGCAAAGTTAAATGATGTTGGATGCTGAACCGGGCCCTCCAACATTAAGGGAGGTCCCTGACGTTCTAGAGTCATTTCACAAGGACAAATCACCCACACTGCTTTGCAGACAGCTGACAGAGATCTGATGACAGAGAGGATCATGGCAAAACATGGATTTTGTTTTCAATCAGCAGATCTTTGTTGGCTGTTTTAGGTGTGCTTGGGGTTATTATCAAGGACTGCAAACACATGGTGAACTGTAAACATTTGGGAAAACTTCAAAGTCTAAACCACATTTTCTAAAAACGAATTTACAGCAAAGTATCACAATACATAAATAGAGGGCTATAGAGTATGGACTACAGATTGGATTTTGCCAAAACATCAAACAAAGTGGAACTTCATCGTGGCCTTTTGATTCCATATCCACGTTCACTTCATACCAGATAAATGACACCCCTGAGAATCTGAAGTTTAACAAGCATGACACACAGGCCAAGGCGAAATGCCCCATTTGTTTGCACAGCGCCATCATATATCCTCGCCTCAGCACTCATAAATGCTAGTGCTTTGAATTTCACAGCAGTGCAGCAGTGAACACTTTGTCGAGGCTCCGCGGGCTTTTGAAATAAGGCCACGCTGAAAGATGAGTGAAGAGTTGCAGAGTGGGGACGACACTCCCACCCTCAGCCCCCCCCCCCCCCCCCGGGGGGCGCATTTGGTGCACCCACAGCTGTTCACCCTCATCCTGTTAAGTCGATGTAGGAGCCAACAGATGAAAAACTATCTGCCCTTTGATGCCATAATGAGGAAGAATAATGTGCAATTAGCAAGACAATATTCAAATTAGTGCGTCTATTTATAGGGGGCTGGCTGAAAACATTTGCTAGTGCAGTTATGGATGCTTTCACTCCTCTTCCTGTTCTAATAACTGACTTGTGAGAAGGTGCGAGTTATCATTATTATTATCGCTGAAAATTCCACCATCGTTTTGCAACTGCTGACCCAGTCCAACCCACACGTTTAGCTATACTGCACACACACACACACACACACACACACACACACACACACACACACACACTCGGAACCTCATTCTACCTTACCTCCCGTCAACAACACTATACACACACACACACACACAAAAAGGGTAAGGTAGAATAAGGTTCAGTGTGTGTGTGTGTGTGTGTGTGTGTGTGTGTATGTGTGTGTGTGTGTGTATGTGTGTTGTTGACGGGAGGTCCAGGGAGAGGGTTAATGTCAAGAACACTGGGCTGCATCTCGTCCTCCTCCTCCTCCCACCTGAGGCTGGTGAGGCCCGGAGCCTGGTACAGTGTATTCCCCCCCCTCCCCTCCACGGCACAGGCCGGCCCACTCCTCACAACAATGACTTAATCAGCCGTCCCGTGGGATGCTTCATCAGCACGCCCTGACTCCGAGGGGAGCCACGTTTGCCAAAACAACCAGCCAACAGGGCCATGAGAACCGCCATTATCTCAAGGACTTCTAAGGATTACATCTGCGCTTTAGAAGAAATCATTTATTTTCTGCTGACACTGAAAAACTCAGGATGGAGATTAGATGGGGAGAAAAAAAATGGCCAAAAAGTGTTATTGCTTCCATTACATGTGCATGGCCAGTGGAAATACCCCTGTGTTTATTCTCAGTGTCTCATGGTGTGTCCAGTAGCTTTGAGAAACTCAGCTGACCTTGATTGGCTCATCACATGGCAAAACCAATCATGCCAGCCAGGCCATTCACATGACCATAGGGAACAGAAAAAATGTTTTGGGGCTCTGAATTGGGGAAGCAAAAACCTCAAACTGTTGTGAGAGTTAGAGACAACAGGATGAGAAGACGTTCAGAAATACATACAAGCTCAGTGGAAGGTTTTAACATTTTCATGACTCCATAGTTTCATAATTTTCAGCAGTGGCAGTTCCTGAAATGATAATTAATAGGGATTAGCTTTAGCAGTCCAAAGCTGCTAAGCTACAGGCTGTGCACAAACACAGACGTCTTATTCTGGCTCACACGATTAGTCTCCAGACAAATCTTATCCAACTGGTGACTTTTTTTTTCAATCACAAAGTCCTCATCATCCCACCCAAAGTAGATGGGGGCTGAAATCCATTGCCCTTTTTGGGGGTGATGTAATTTGTTTGCACAGTGGAGGCCACTTGTTGTGCAACTAATACTTTATTGGGGAAATCAGCTCCGCTTTTGTTGAACCCCATGTTTTTTTCAGCTTCAGTGTTCCAAAGTTGACTCAACAACCCTTTTTTGTTGTAAATCTGGCTTTAACATTTGGAGTGTTACAGTTGAATTATGACGTAATACCTATAAAGTGTGCTTATGTGATTTCGAGGCAATGTTCCGAGAAATCAAGAACTCTTCCAATGCTGAACTCAACAAAATGCTTCTCCACTCCACTCCTAAAAATTATACAGCAATCTTAAAAAGTTGTTCTACTATGACTGTTTTTAAAACATTTCAAGGACCATTAATTTATCAGCTTGTGTAAGAGTTATCATGCACATTGCTAATATGGTGTAGCATTAAAAACAAATGCCTCATTTCACATGAAAACATTCTAAAATTGATTGCTATTTGAACTGCACCACATCACCTTTTAATTGTGGAAAACTGAATTACACAGAATACAATATTCTTAATGGATCAGGAAAGTCACCCTTCATTTCAACAATAAACTTTCAGTACAAACACTGTGGAACAGTTACAATACTCTTACTCTATTCTAACAAAAATAGTGGTCAGAACTGAGTCATTGTGTGATGACCTCTGAAGTGTAGATGGCTGGATGCCAGTTCTCCTAAGGATACTGCTCCAATGCTTAAACTTCTCGTGCACAGGCTAGTGTGTCTGATTCACAACTTATCGTCGATGTTTAGTCACTACAGTGCACTAGAGTTCATCTTGAGTTTTGTAGAGCTTGTTGATTGATTCCAAAGATCGTGATGACTTTTTTTTCCAAATCCAGGGCTCTAGTGTGAGAAGCCACCCACGGCGGATAATACATCCTGCCATTTACGAGCAGAGTCTTTTCTTTCCACGGAGAAAGTTCAAAGCACAACTGTGCTGCCGAGAGCACACGGAACACAGGATGTCTGTCTGTGTCCAGAAAAGACAACCTGAGGCCCTGCCCTGCCCTGCCTCTCAGGACGCTCCACTTGTTTCGTTATATCTTCTGGATCGGCAGTGCAGTACTGTGTGCAACAAACTGGTGGTCTTTCCTTTTTTAACAAAAAAGATAAGCTTGGATTGCTTAGACTCTAGCTCATCTAAAGATGTCCACTACCCCCATAACACACACATACATACAGACACACACACACACACACACACACACACACACACACACACACACACACACAGAAACCACCAGCCACCCACCCACCCTACCGCCCACTCCCGTCCCATCTTCCTCTTTAACACTCCCACTGCTCTCAGGGGATTTGAGTTTTATGATGACATCAATCAGCGGCATCCATTATCTGCACTTTCATTAGGAGGGACTGCACTCCAATGTCTGAGTTGCTGAGGCGCAAACATTTGACTCCATCCGATTCTCAGGGTAATCCTGACCAAGGGAGACAGTGAGAATCTACATCACTTCCAAACACCTCCCACCTACTTTACTACTCCGGCTGTGCAGAAGTGTTCATGGACTATAGCCATCTTTGTCTTTGGCTTTTGGCTTTCAGATTCTTACCTGTCCAGTCGAAACATAGAAAGCAGACCAATCTGGATGGCAGGGGCATACCGAGGACACAACTTCTGTGTTTTGTATGAGCAAACTTTGATAAAGAAGTGTTGCATTAATTTGCACACATTATTTCATCATAGTGTTCTTTTGGTTATAGAAACTGAAAAGAAAGTTTACATGAAATAACATTCTGTAGGTCTGTAGGTTTTTATCCTCCCTGTCTCTTTGCACTCCTGACAGCAATCTTACATTTATTCATTTAGCAGACACTGTTCTCCAAAGTGACTTTCATATTTCAACTATATTTCAAGGGGTTACATTGTCCCCAGAGCATCTTGGAGTTAAGTGACTTGCTCAAGGGCACAATGGTGGAAGCTGGGAATTGAACTCACACCTTTCAAGCTACTGCACGCTAGCCCAGCTCCTTAACCACTACATTGCCCCTCAGCCATATTCTTTGTTTGTTTGTCTTCAGCACTTTACCTAACCAGGCCTTGCTTTACAGCAGTCTCATATGACTCACCCTGATTACACCTATATTTTCTACGAGCACGAATGCTTGGGTTAAACTCTCAGTTAAATATGAATTGATATGAATCGATTCTTTCACAGTGTATTACGGCATTAAGTGATCATACATCCTAGACACATTGAGTGTTGACTCAAGGTGCCTTTCTGTGCTGGTACAACAGTAATGTGGAACTAATGCTTTAATCTGCTCTTTCTGATTGACATTTATGATTCATTTTGTATGCTTTTCCCTTTGCATCTGATGCATTTGAAAGCAATATCCCATTCAATTTCCTTCCTCCAAACTCCCTCTCTTTCATTTAATTCATTTTTGTACCTGGCAAATAAAATATAAATATAAATAGCCTATGCTAGATCTACCCAGCCTTCTAGTGTTTTTTTTTTTAATAAGCCTTCCACAAGAGACTGTGATAGTGTGATCCACACTATTCCAATTTTATTTTGAAACACCATTTTAAAATTAACATTATGTCCAGATGCACATTTGCAATTCTGTAACCTTGTCTGCACTGGACCCCTTGAAACGCGGATCACATGACCATTCGCACAAATCACTTGACCATTCTCAGAATTGTCAGCATTGTAAAATGTAGAATTGAACTGCGCCATAGATGCTACCACCTGCTAGACTGCTATTTCGCAGTCCGCATTAAAACTCAAATAAAATTGGGGCCAACAGGATTTTCAAATTGTTTCAGCACGTCAAAAACACCCAAATATTAATAAGAGGCACAAATGTAACAAAAGTGTTTCAAATTCCAACAAAAATCTAATAGTGTAGATGTAGCCTTAGATATTTATGAAACGTGAAGCAATTTTGTTATGAATAAAATCAAAGCAACCAAAGCACTTTAAAATCTGACAAGAGAAAAACAAGACTGCTGACACAGCCTCTGCAATCTTTGAAGACACATGAAAGCTTATATGTCCATGCTTTCAACACCCCTTAGCAGAGGGGAGACAAACAGATCCAAGCTGTCCCACAAACAAGGTGATCAAGCAGGTTGATGAAAGGTTGACAAGATGTCCAGCAAGACTGTAATTTATGCATTGTGTTATTGTTATGTTATTGCTATGATATTCTATCCACCTACAGTATATATGTCCATATCACAACATTTTAGAACAGACTGTGCGAGCATACAATGCACCAAGCAGCAAAATCAGTATGATGGGTGGGAAGGTCACATTATATGGAAATTAAAATGATAACATCCTGAATCGAAACTTGAGAACGAAACTAGTTCACAATCTTATTTGATGCATCAACCAAAATTCTGTAATTATCAGAGCAAATAATTCTCCAAGCAAACCTACTGCAGGCCTACCAGGATATTGCATTCCACAAAAAAAGGCTGCTGTTAATCTAAACATGAAAGTCATACTTCAAAACATTCCTACTGCCACAAAAAATGACTATCTTGTTTACACTACCAGTTGGAGACATATATCATTCTCATGTACTTCCGACATTTATGCATGTCCTGTCCCACCAAATGTCCTGTCCCATAAAAATGTATATTCTGATATTAGTCACAACATTCCACAGGAACCAGGAAGATGAAGATGGGAGGTGGCAGGCAGACAGGCAGGGCAGGCAGGGCAGGCAGGGCAGGCAGGCGTACACATTTCCTCTCCCCTTGATGAGGGCTTCATAGTCCTTCACAAGCGCGGATGTTTAAGTTGTGCACATGGTGCTCTGCTCTGAGGCGGCTCGGTGGCCTTACCAGATGTCCGGTGGATGCAGACCCCAGACAAACACACTGATTCTTTACTGGGGGACAGCAGGAAATCGGTGACGCAGTTCTTTAATTTCTTCCTGCTCACAAGGGGAAGGAGGGTGAGGTGGGGTGGGGTGGGATGGGGTGGTGGGGGAACATATGACCATTATGGTCCAACGGAAAACATAAGCATTTATCTCCATATAATGCATCTTGTCTAATCACTTGTGGTGTGTGCTCATCCTCTTCCTGTCCCTCTCCCTCTTCGTCCCTCTCTCTCTCTCTCTCTCTCTCTCTCTTTCAATTTCCAATTGAGAGCATTTGAAAAAAGATAGGATGTATTCACACCAATTTGTGTTCATAAAATGTCACACTGTAGCCTACTTTGCATCTCCCACTACATATGACACACCTCATCTGTGCTACAATCAGCCCCCCCCCCCCACACACACACACAAACACACATTATTGCCGAATTTGAATTTGGAGGATGACTTTGAATTTCACAAACCCTTGTCACCGTTAATTTAACCCAGACACTACCCTGTGCCTCAGCCAAAATGAGTGTTCATGAGTGTTCTAGTTGGCGTCTAGTCAGCGTCGGAGGGGTGAGCTGGAGGTCTGCTTGAGCAGGAGCAGCTCTCACAGTCTGGTGGTTATGAAGGGCACCCAGGAGCGACGGCTCCTCTGCCCGCCTGTCTGCCCGCCTGCCCTGCCCAGGAAAGTGCCAGTGTGGAATGCGACGGGGCATCTCAGCTTTCGGGCACACTGCTTGGCGGCTCCTCTCCGCGGCTCCTCTCAGCTTTTTTTCATTAGAGAAATTGTTAATTTGTGGAGTTTATGAGAGGTGTATCGTCTGAGACACACAGCACATAAACTTGGGTAGGATGTGGATGGGTTAGAACGTAAGGCACGCAAAGGGTCATTGTTTTGACTTGACAATGAGGTCCTCACCAAACTGGCGTAACTAGTTACCTTCTTTTCCATCTGGTTTAACCTCTTCTCATAGTCAGAGAAGAAACCTCTGGTTGTGATTTCCAAATGATCTATGAAATGTATCGTATGAATGGTTTGGGCGTGGTGGAACAGTCAGTGGTAACGTCACTGCCTGACAATTGATCAGCCCGGTTTGATTCCCGGACTCGTCATCGCGACTCCGTGTTGATTTCGGCAAAAGCATCTGCTAAGTACCAGTCAACTTAAATGTAACATATTCATGTCTGGTCTTTTGGGGAGTCAGAATAATCAGTTTTCACTATATTTACCACTGATGCATTTTTCTGCCTCATATAAGATTCAAGACTCGCTTAATCTCAGCCAATGTATTTTTCCTCTGAGCTGTTCATTTTTTCCAGTCTTATATAAGAATACTATATATAAATTCATTGTACATTACAGTTGTAATATCTTCCACAAGATTCCAGTGCACAAATAGACCTTTTTTCACAGTTTATGTGTGTTTGTGTTAGTTCACTTGCCTTGTTCAGTTGACTTGTTCCAAACAGTGCTGATTCAGCTGCTGGTCTGTTTGTTTTTGGAGTAACGTGAGCTCGGCGGAAATCATAAGAGTGTTCTGTCAACTCCAAACTGGCATCTGCAGCTGTTTGCCTGTTTAAAGGAGGGTGTAAAAATTGAACACCACTTACAAAGGCCTACATTGTTCTGTGACTTAAATTACGGCTGCAAATGCAAAAGTGCTCTTTGAGCATATGAGTGATGGGTATTTGATGTCTTGTGATGTGTGTGATGTGTGTGTGTGTGTGTGTGTGTGTGTGTACAGTATGTGTGTGTGTGTGTGTGTGTGTGTGTGTGTGTGTGCGCGCGCGCATGTGTGTGTGCATGTGTGGGTGGGGGAGTCATTATAAGTAGCTGCAGTATAATGTGCGGCTTTTCTGTAACATGCTTTATGTTTTATGCTTTTGTATACATTTGCACTCATTACAAACAAATGTAGGGAAAATCACAATGACTCCACAGTCGAGGCATTTGTCACTGGAGACATCAAGAAGCCCTCGTCCTGTCAGATCAAGGACTAGCATCATGCCTGGGGAGTTAATGATACACCCAACTGTCTTCTCCAGTGGAATGAAGTTCAATGGTGACGGTTTCTCCCGGGCCCGTGGGTGTAAACCATAGCATGCCAACAGCCTCTAGGCGCTGTGCTAATGATCAATCTGGCCCTTACATGGCAGATGAGAGTCGCTATTCAATTGCCTGGCTGGTAATCTGAGAAGTTCATGGTCATATTCTAATTAGGCAGGAACGTTAATGCATGATAGACTTAGGCACAATGATACTCTAAGACAGAAAGAGCTGTAATGATGTGGACATATCTCGCATACATAGTGGAATGTAACGTATGTGGCTCATAATGTACACAAACATATGGTAACATTCATAAACAATATGTTACCTGCAGATACATAGATACATATAGTGTACATTTAAGAGCCATCTGGTGTAAGAATGAATGCATTTTTAAAATAATTTCAAGGATATTTCATTTCACACAAATACAGAGAAAGCAAAGAAACATCCTGGCCGACAAATGCTAAAGCCTAAAAATATGTCCGCCAGTGTAACAGTGCGCTGCTTTTGATGTGCTGCCTGTGTCTTCGCACATTCAACACAACAACTCCATTGTTTCCTGTCTTTTGAAGTTGGCCGAGATGCTGGCTTATGTGTGTGTGTGACAGAGGAGTCGGGACACTCGTGGGGTGGGGGGGTGGTGTGTGTGTGCGTAGCCAACAGGATCATATGTTTAATCACACATCTGTATTCACAGTGACATGGCTCAACTGTGGTTTATAATTAAAAACAGGACCTGAATAGATCAGCATTTATTGGGATACTGAAGTAAAGACTTCCTAGAGGTTATTTAAAAAGTCAGTGCATAGCGATGTCCCACTCAATCACAGAAATGCTTCTGAGAGATGCAGGAATTTAGATACCTCAGGCCCTTTACTTACCCCTTTGCTGTTTTTCATTTGATATTTATAATGACAGATTTTACATTAATTATGTATTACATGTTTGAAATCTGTAAAGGTCTGAGAGTTGATTCATATCACAAAGCTTTTTTTTTAATAAAGTTCCCTCTTTTATTTATGCTTTACTGACCATTAAGTGGTCAAATGTAAAAATGTAAAGATACAAAGGGAACTTTGTAATGTGTAAATTGAACTTTTTGTCAATGTTTAGCCAGTTCCCTTTGTATCTTTAAATTTTTCCAAAGAAAGAAATGCAACACTTTTCCTATATGTATAGAATACACGGTCCTGTGCTCCTGATATCCTGTGGTGTTATAGTAAACCACAGGATGCAGAGGGGGTGTAGGTGCTTTCAACCAAACCACCACCACACAGTCTTTCTGAGTATTGTGTGTGTTTATTTGTGTGTCTTTGTGTGTCTTTGTGTGTGTGTGTGTGTGTGTGTGTGTGTGTGTGTGTGTGTGTGTGTGTGTGTGTGTGTTTGTGTGTGTGCCTCTGAGTTTGTATCAGTATATTTGTGTATGACTGTTTATGTGTGAGTCTGGTCTGGGGAGAATCTTTTTTCCGTACGGTTGCAGATTAAGCCGGCATCATCTCCGCCAGCCCATCCCACTGGTCCCACAGGAAGTGACCCGCCATGCCGAGGCGCCCAGATTCTGACGGTCCCAAGACACGTTCCGGCGGGTAGATAGTGCGGCTGTGCCTCTATGCCTCTGTCCCTGCCCTTCAGCTGGTGTCTGTTCTCAGTGCCAGAGTCTACGTCTCCTAAGACACACACAAAAAAGCCAAACACTGAAACCTCCAGAGAGCTGCAGCAGTGCTATGAGAATAGAGAGAGAGCATCTCTGCCCTTCGGTGTCCACCCGCGCTGCAGCGGAGGGTCACTCAGTCTCCCAGACATAACAGTGCTTATTTATGGCTCAGCACACACACACTTTTGTCTTCACGAGGTTGTTTTCAAGTCTCTCATGCACTGGAATTTCATTCAGTGGAATGTCAAAGCTCACAGGCATTAGGTCTAATTGTCCTTGCAGAATGCAATCTGAAGGTCATGGTACCTGTGATAACCAGAGGTAGAAATAATACACATCACTTCTTTGTTGTGCACTCTACTATCCTTCCTATTTCTATTGCCATATCTATCACTATGACTACAGCATTACCATTTCTATACATTACTATTTCTTTATCTATTTCCATCACTATTGCTATTACTGGGACTGTTAGCTTTACTACTATTTAAATACCAAAGAACGTTTAAAGAGACAAATAAATATATATATATATAAACAGATAAAAACAATTATAAACATTTAATGAGTCAGGAAAAATCTTGAAAGAGAGAACATGTAGTCCCTGTCTGGAGTAGCGCAGATACCTGTGTTACCCATCCATGCACTCAGGAGTCAGCAGGCAGTGAGGACATGATGTTCTTGATAAAAGCACGCTCCCTTCTCTTACCCTCTAAACAACACTACACAACCTATACACAAACTATACAACAGCAAAGTCAAGTTTAACATGCACCGAGGCCTTTTTCACCTCTGAAGGCCTTTTACCTGTGTGTGTACAACAGACATGTATCATCAGTATAGCCAGTCAGTATAACCTCACCTCCTGACTGACTGCCTACTCCCCTCTCTGCCAGGATCCATTAATATACCGAATGACAGAAAGCCTCAGTGGACTCTCAAGGGCCTGTTATCACCTCATCATTCCCTTGTCGCTTTTTATATATGCCGCCCGGGCTCAACTGTAATAAGTCGGCAGCATTGCTCTGTTGAGATTGACATGTTTACCTAAAGTCCGCCTTTATGGCTCAAATAAGAGGGCCTGTCGTTTGCCCCTCGGCCCTGTAACACAACACCTGCTCCCGTTTTATGGGAAGTTGATGAATAACTGGAAAGGCACAGGTTCCCACAGAACACAAAACCGCTTTTATTGGTCCAGCTGTGAAGGCGGCCGCTGCCAAAGAGGAATATTAGGGGAAGAAAAACATTAGAACCTGAGGAGAAAGGGTGAAGAACAGGAGAGGAGAGGGAAAAAACGGACAGGACGGTTCATATTTTTGGACTCTGGTTTCAAAATGAAAAGTAGGTCAACTGAGGCCTGACCGAAAAGATTGAAGCTTGGAAGTGGCTTTTCATTAAATCAAGCCACCATACTTTGTCTGTATATCTGTACTGAAAGAACCTTGGACAAGAGACAGGTAGACACAGTCAATTATGTACTGAGTTCTAGTATCAACCTATATAAGATATAGATTATGGTTATATGTGAAACAAAACACTAAAGCTATTTCCTTACAGTTCATTAGTTATGGTCTTTGGCTTTGTAATAATGTATCAGGACATTGCCAAACACTGAATCATAATGATATGAGAAACACATCATATATTGTGTGCATGGATATTTGACTTGTGACATTTACATTTTTCTTTCACTCATGAATTGTTCAGCATCTACCTGACTTTAGATGCAAACCCCCCTCTGAGTGTCCTAGATGCAAAGGTGTCCTGCCTCCGAATATTCAGGCATAAGGGTGCTTTTCATCCTCATTTTCATCAAAGCACATTTATAATTTAGTAGCAGAGCTGACAGAAAAAAAAATGTCTCCTGGACCAAATAATGTCTCCTGGTGTGAGTGAGATTCAAAGGCTTCCTTTTGCATTTTTGCCATTTCAAAAATGTTCTAGGTTTATGAATACTGCCGTCCCCAGAGCAGACACAGTCTTATTTGGGGCAACAGAACAATTGATTTATGACCTCAGACACCAAAATAGGCCAGAGGTGTTACAATATGTTTTGTTCGCAACCACAATAGCAGTCACAATAGCAGTCAAGTTTTGCATCACCACTTAGAATGAATAAGGCACGAGTAATTGGGAATAAAATTCAAAGTCTCCCAGATGTATTGTTGCGTAATAAAACTTCTACTATTGCTACACATCTAAATGGTAATTTAGGAATTTAAGGAATTCTAACATTTGAATTCCCTTATCAACTTACCAAATGAAAAATTCATCATTATTGCCATCTCAGCAACAGAATGTCATTAACATCAGTGTGCCACATCAGGTCTTTTATCTCTTTTTTAACCCTTTATTACAGGAAGCCGAGCTGATATACAAACTGTCACAGTTGTTTCACAGAAAGCATCCAATTTGCTAATGTCTCACGGCCATGATGCACCACAACACGCATCAATAGTCACAAAGCACAGTTGTGATCTGTTGTCTTCTGTAATAAACCTCTGGCCTCCAGGAGAATATATTTCAAACCATCAAATAAATGTGTCACGGTGGTCTACATGACATGCAGCCAATGGGGAGTTGACTTCCACTGCTCCTCTCTGGTCATTTAGGCACAGAAAGAAAGGAGGTGAACGAGGGAGAGAGAGGGAAAGAGAGAGAGAGGGAAAGAGTGAGATAGCCTCCAGCATGGCCACAGCTCTCTCTCTCTCTCTCTCACTCTCTCTCTCTCTCTCTCTCTCTCTCTCTCTCTCCCGGCCACACTTTGTTCTGTCCCCAGCACTGCCTTTGTCCGGCCCACTGATGGCTGCAAATTATCTCGTGGCCGGCAAAGTTTACTGCGGGGGAAAAAGAGGGGCCCCCTTTCAAAGCACCCTTTTGTGTTTTTTTTTCCTTTTCTTCTATCCCCCACGCCCATCCCACACTCCCTACCTCCCTCCTATCCCATTTTTTCTTCCTCTGGCTTTCTCTGGCACACAAATCATACAAAAAAATGGCAACTCAGGTCAAGTCATGTAAAATGAGAATGCACTGGTCGTCTTCTTTGTCTTGGCAGAGAATACGAAAGTTTCTGTTTGAGAGATAATTACCCCTCAAATTGCCATGGAGGGGCGGACACACACAATTTGTGTGTTTTTCATGGCCTATGTGTTGTTTTTTTGCTATTTTTTTTTTACCACTTGCAAGGGTTGTGATCCTTCCAAATCTAAATTGAACAAAAAGTCTTTCAAGGTTATATGAAAATATGCAAATGAAGACCATCACATAGGTTTCATATTTTGCATGCACATACTGTACCAATGAGGAAAAGACAAACAAGCTGTGTATTCTGTTTCCCGAGTCCCCGTGCAGCTGTTTAATAAAATGCCAGAGTATTTCACTGCTTCCAAGACTTCCCACCTACAGTTAAACTGTTTCAGTGTCGCAGATGGCATTAGCAACACAATATCTTAATATCTTGCAAAATATTTCAGTGTAAATTATGAATGTTGTTGTAGCGCACAATTTGCTGTGTAAAGCTGAGTGACAGATGTAGAGAGCAGAATGTGTAAATGAGTAATAAAGAACAGGGAGAGGAGGAAGAGAGAGAGAGAGAGAGAGAGAGAGAAAGAAAGGGAGGGAGAGGGAGAACAAGAGTGGTTACAAATAACATGCAGATAAAACTGTGCTTTAACTGCAGACCAAATATATTTTTTTTGTTTTATAATTGCAGGCCAGTTTAGTGAAGTGGTGAATGTGTGTATGTAATACAACTGAGAGAAAAAAACAACAGTCAAGTATGGTGAATTGATGGTTGTCATTTTTAGCTTTATAAAGACTTTTCCCATAGGTTTTATCAACAGTCTAATCATCAAAACAATTTTGGTTCTGATAATATGCCATTAAACTGATCAGTGTATTTAATTGGATAATCATAAGATGTCAGATGCAAAAATCAAGCAGCCTCGTTATTAGCCAAATGTATGTCATGTTAAGTGGTGGTTATTACTGTAATTCCCATCAAATGACCAGAAAACTATATGTACTGCAAAGCGGTACAAAATATGACTGCCACTCAGTCACATTCTCTCCGCAAAAATAATTCACGTTTTTTCAATTTGTATTACAGTAAGAGTGTGTGTGTGTGTGTGTGTGTGTGTGTGTGCATGCATGCGTGTGTGTGAGTGTGTGCATACCTGTGTGTGTGTGTGTGTGTGTGTGTGCTTGTGTGTGTGTGTGCATTGATGTGTGTGTGTGTGTGTGTGTGTGTTTATGTGTGTGTTTGCGTGTGTTCATGAGTGCGTGTGTGTGAGAATGCGTAGTGTACAGTCACTAAATGTACACATATATTAATTTATTGTATGGTCCCCCATGAATGGAATTCCATGCACGAAACTTGGCATGCATTCAGAGGGTATCATAATGATCCTACACTTCAAATTCTGTGCAGTTTTGAACCTGTCAGCCAAAGATACCTGCAATTACAGTGCCTCGCAAAACGGAAAAAACAACGTTTATGTGTCATCCTTGTGGGGCTACATGCCCAAGTTTAATGCACCCCCGTCTTTCAGTGTCCCAGGAATCGTTGTAAAAAAACTCTGACTAAACCTAAATGACCGCCGTTTCGCTGCACAGGGTCATAATAAAATGCGACAAATCAAGTCCTGATAAGTAACAAACAAAATAGGGAATGAATGAATGAATAGGTTTTGAGCTGAAAATGTACTGCCAACTCCTGAATGAGGAGTATTAATAAGATAAGCAAGCAGAAAAATATGAAAATGTATATAGCGTACCTCAGGGCTACTTCCACAACATAAGGCATACGTAAGGCGTAAGACCTGATAAGGCCTGATGAATAAGCAGCCAATTAGCTAGACTAGAAATTGTAATGGTCTGGAGATGCTGGGACAAAAACAAAAACAAACGAATCCCTGACTCAATCAGACAAGCTCATTAACAAGGAACAAACACACAGGTGAGCAGGTTGCTGGGGAATGGCATGAGGGGTGTGTGTGTGTGTGTGTGGGGGGGGGGGGGGTATGGGGAGGGACGAGGGGTGATTGTTGTGGGCCAGGGGGTCCCAGGGGGCTTTAGGGGAGGAAACAGGGGCACAAAAGAAAATAAGGAACTCTGCCTTGATTTGCTCGCCAAGTGGAGCAAGTAGGTTCGGCCAAATCCTCCGTAAATCCATTAACTTGAACCCCAGCGTGTCTCCGAGTGAATGGACAAAAGTGGAGGAAGCGCAAGCAAGGCTGCCAGAGAGGCGCGCAGACACTTGAGAGAGTCAGTTTGCACACCAGCTTGCCTGTGAGAAAGGCCGACCCATGAAAACACACACCCTGCCAATGTCTCTGTCTTTCCCTCATTTTTAATTTAGCACATACAAAGCAAAAAAAAATTACACTTGGCCATAACTGGGAACTGGCTGTGTGATGTCTTAAAACATCCATCTCAGACATACTTGTCTATTCAAACATTTGTTTCAGTATCTCTGCTAGTGTCTTACATGTATTCCATCTCAGAGCACACATTTCAGATCCCTGTACAATCCTCTATAATGAATGAAATGATCAAATGAAATATAAAGTGAACATCTTAAAACCTTCTTAAGTCCAAATGTGAGGTGTGTGTGTGTGTGTGTGTGTGTGTGTGTGTGTGTGTGTGTGTGTGTGTGTGTGTGTGTGTGTGTGTGTGTGTGTGTGTGTGTGCGTGTGTGTGTGTGTTAAATATCCAAGGAGTAAAGATCTTGTTTGGCCTCTTTAGGAATGTTTCGAGCATCTGTTGCTTGCCATATATATTTAGATTGGGTGTTGACTGTTCTGCATTCTATAGGTTAAACATACTCTGTCATTCTATGTACAGGAAGCGTTTAATGCAAACTAATCCACCATGCCATAACACAAGCATCAAAATACGCCTGAAAAAATAACTACCCCATTTCTAAATGCAGACGCCATGGATGTTAGGAAGTGCTGAAGTCTCACAAAATGCACCAAAATGTCTGGAAAAAAGCCCCCCAATAATCATAGAGGACTTTGGTATCAAGGACAGTCATTGTCATGTAATTTCATAAATAAACACAGTGTGAAAATATCCTGTAGAGGTGTCAGAAGTGTCATGTGTGGGGAGTGTGGGGTGTTTGGGGTTGGTGGGCAGAGGGGTTTCTGTCTATAAACTCTAGGGGGAGGGGGGTGGGGTCAAGTGATTTACACTCAGGCATAAAACTGTGGAAGAGATGGGTCTTTGCAGGTCAGAGGGACAGGAAGCAGGCAACCCCATTGGCCAGGGTACATCCAAGCATGGACTTCCTCTTCAAACACTTTTCCTGATTTGACTTGGCAGCAGCCGCGGACCCGACGCCTATGATGGGCGTCCAAAAAAGCCTGCCCCTGCTGCCACTGGCGCCGCCACACGCTTTTCAGGGAGATTTTTGATGGCACATCTCAAAATGTTTTTCTGCTAAAGCAACCATGTCAGTTTCAAGGTCGTGGAAATGTACTACTGTGTGTTTCTCTAACCCCCCCCCCACACACACACACACACACACACACACATTTATTTCAACTTGTTTTTTCCCACTGTCAGTGGGACAGTTTTACCCATTGTCGGTGCCAAGAACTGGTTGAAGGGCACTTGAGCCTAAATTCTGACCTTTGGCATTTTGGTAAAATAACAGCAGGGATTTGTCATAGCCAATTCTTGTGTGTCTGCTTGCTAGACTGTGTGCTTTTTATTGTCATACCTTGTGATCAAAATCATCACACATAACTGACCTACTGGAATGTTAATTAAACTTCCAGTAATACTGTGCCCTACATTAATATGTAAAGGGTATTTGCTTAGAAAAACTTCCCTAATCAAACATTTCACAGTTTAAAACACAGGGTAAGTAAGTGCATAATGTATAAGTGTATAATACTATGCATTACAATGATATTGCAATGATTTGTAATCACGCCGCTGTCCTGTCCTAGAACAGCACAGCTCCCCGCCCACACACACACACACACACACACACACACACACACACACACACACACACACACACACACCGCACCACCTCACCACCTCTCTCTCTCATTTCAAATTCCAAGCAACAAAAGGCACTGCCCACGGGGGTTGCTGAGACAAACGGCCAGTCTACAATACTTGGGTGGACAGAAGGCCCTTGGCAGAGAGCCACACACTGTTATAAGACAGAGAGAGAGAGAGAGAAAGAGAGAGAGAGAGAGAAAGAGAGAGAGAAAGAGAGAGAGAGAGAGAGAGTAGTGGTTCAAGTTTTGAAGTGGAGACATAACCACCCCATACCACCTACTGAGTGGAATGTGCTGAAAATTCACTGTACTGAGATCAGAGCAACCATCTCAGTTTCAAAAGGTCACAAGAGGTAGACAAGGCAGATAAGGGAACACTGCACTACTGAAGAACAGAGTCGGTTCACTGTACGTTTTGGTGGTACAATATTTTTTTCATGCTGTCTAACTTTACCTCGCTCCCATCTTCAAAACAGAAGTAAATCCCAAAGCACAGCCAGATTAATGATATTGGCTGATTCTCTGCTCAGTCTAAGCCCTCTGGAATGGGCTGGAATTTGTGTAGAAATGTCAAAATCAAAAAAGGTCTGTCAATTTGTAACTGTGGAGCAAATATTCCACAGTTGAAAAGTAAACTGAGCAACCAACATCAAGCCATAAAGCAATCCCAGTCTCACACACTTTCTGTTGACCTTGCCGTTTCCACAATCTCAGATATATGCCATATAGTCTTTGAAGTGAGAAGTAAATATTTTAAAAAGCACAATACATTTTTAGATATATACTTGATAATTCGGATTATTCTTGAGCATGACTTGCCCTTTTGAGGCCCATATACAGTCAAACGCATGTTTTGTATAGCCAACTTGTGTGTGACGTACTTTAATAAAAACTTAATAAGACTATTTAATGCTTAAATTTAACTTTTTAATTTAACTTTAATCTTATCTGGTTTAACTTTATTTGCAGTATACATACTGTAGTTTGTAAACCGGAATGGAGGGTTGGTCAGTGGCAATTTCCTGTTTGTGGATGCAGTTCTGCTTGCCTTGAGCAGGCGTGTTGTTCCATAATCACCTAAAATTGCTCCCTGCCTAGACAACTTAGTTCTGTAAACTCACACAGAAACTTTAAAGATAAGAGTAAAGAGTTGCATTGCTCGAGGATTGTGTTCACCTATCCAGTTTTTTGATGGCGTTAAGACAGTACATGTCTAAAATGTCTAACTTTGGAATATTGTAATAAATATTACTATATTTTAGTTTATTTGTCATAATAATGTTTACAATATCGGCAACATTTTGATATGTGGCGGTCAGGTTGATAGAAAAATGACCAACTGATCCTATCCAAGACATTGAACTGAGGCTGTTAAAAAGTATTTGACTGAGCAACCATTTATACAGCAGCGGCGCCATCTACTGATTGAAAATAGCTACTACAATCCCAAGCCAACTGAAATGTATTTTCCTTTGTTTATGTGTGCTTGTCTTGCTTGCATTGAAAACAGGTAGTCTTTTTATTTAGATAGATTAGTAGGTTCTTGCAAGGCCAGTTTCAACATATCTCTAGCTTGTTGTTAAATTATGCTGTGGTGAGAAATCACACTTGTCCAGATTTTCCTCTTATATGAAATGCTGGTGTACTGTACATACCATACCATTGAATACAAATCACCATACAAATCAAATCCCTATCCATACAACTGTCTTCCATCCAACGATCCATACAACTGTCTTCCATCTGTGCAGCAGATAGTGAATACAGAACATGAGTTTGCATGATATTGATGTGTTGGCCGATCTTATTTAACCTCCATGATAGACTAATCCTGATCCTGCTGTGTGTTTTAGCAAATATTGTGAACGCCATCTTGATGAGGTTAACCTTTTTAATATTCATTCATATGACAGTAATTTCCTATGTCTCCTATGCCTATACATGACACGTTGATTTGCTTTTAGAATCACAAACATAGTTATCTCCTAAATGTACTCACTCTACGTAGTTATCTTCTAGATGTAGGCTACCCACAATGTCCTTGGCAGAGACTGAGAGCACACCTAAGAGTTGGCCCAAGGTGAATCAGGAGATAAGAAATATGTTGTTTTCAGTGTGGTAATCTTGGCCAATGAGAGAGAGAGATGGAGGGAGACAGAGAGAGGAACACAAAGGAATTACATATAGAAATGCTGGTCCAGGCATCTTAAGACATAAAAAAGGATAATCTTCAGTCCTTGTATGGTACAGGAGGATTTTGTTATCAAGGTCAGTCATCCACTTAATTCTAACAAAATGTGAAATAGTAGCAATTAACAATCTAGCATACATTGTACACATGCACAAAATAAATTATCATTTCATTTATCCAATATAGGCTATGCTGAATGCACTGCAATGAATGCTGATTCTCTGACAGCAAAACAAGAGTGACTATCAGATGTTGTCTTCCAAGGTTCCCATGGAGACGGGATGAGCAATAAATATGAATGGAATGAACTCATGTAGGGTCCTCAAGAGGTCTCCCTACTGCTTAAAGGGACAGTCCACTATTCTAATGCATCTTTTGTCCCTACTGTTTAAAGGCACAGTCCATGACTCAAATCAATTATTGGTTCAAACATAGTGCCTTGGACCAAGCCAAAAATAATCCCAGCCAATCAACACGGTCCTTAAGGGGTTAAGCACCTCAGAAAGAATGGATGTAAATTGATTGGCTGTTTAGCAAAAACATCAACAGAATCACAGAATGTTCATGTAAATCCCTTTCTTTTGAGCCACAGTAATGGTTTCAAATTTCAAACACGCACTGCTGACATGAGCCTTTAGTGTCTATCAGACAGTAGTGAATTTTCCGATTTGGGCCATTATTTCTCACATGACAAACCTACAGTACACAGTAGGGAGGAGAACCATTTTCTCATGAGATGGCTGGAGGGATTCTCTGTCACAAAGCGCATGTAAAATTAGAATCAGACATTCTGCCAGACAGAGAGGCACTCACTTGCATGCATAAACAGACAACTCAACTAAACACAATGACATGAGAAGAGAGAGATAATTTATCAACGGACTCAATTTAGCCTCGATGCTCCTTCTCAATCTGCATGAGGGAGAGAAGCGGCTGGAAGCTACATGAAAAAAAGAAAAGAAAAAATAAGAGTTTGATTAATATGCCCTCTGGCAATGAATGGCATGTTTAAAAATAGCCACTTCACCAGAAGTCAAGATAACATGCTTATTAATGAACGCTACTCCCATTCCACCCTGCAAACTCCCCACCTCCTTTCCCTTCCCCTCCCCTCCTCTCTCCTACGCTCCCTCCCTGGTCACAACACTCCCACTCTCACTCCTCAACCACCCCCGGCCGCTACCCATCTCAATGAAAACAAACTGCGCTCCCTGCGTGCAGTCACCGCACTGGCTGCGTTGTGATTGGTGCCGCACATGCTCTGTGATACACCCAAGCCTGGGCTCCATTCATCCATTGCCCAGGCAGATACAGGCAGCAGCCTCCTCCGCTTCCTCTTCCTCCTCCTCTTCTCCGCTCATCCGTTCACCATCCACTCCCTGGCAGACAACACGAATGGATGCTCGCATCTCTGTGCCTACTTCACAGTGAAGGAAAAAGCGGGCTGGGAATCTCCATATTTGACTGCTTTTTTTTTTTATTATTTTTATTATCTCAGTACGTTGACAGTGCTGAAACAGAGAGCCGAAGCCAAAGAGGACCGAACCCTAAACCTGTCTTCTCTTTATTTACTGCTGCCTTTCTTTTCGATTCGCCCAGCTGGGTCAATTTCTCTCTCGCTCTCTCTCTCTCTGCTCTCACAGTCCCTCGTTCTTGTTCTGACAGAGAGAATGCCTGCGGATTTTCCTGGCACTTTAGACTCTTAAGAGAGGTAAGGGGTGGGGGGGAGAGAGAGAGGAGAAGAGAGGCGAGAACCATGTCTTCATCGGGGGTTCTTTGGTGGCTCCGCTGAGGTGCCGATCTCACACATCTCCCTCTCTCCCACTCCCTCTCTGTCTGAGAGCTGCGGCGAACGATGTGCTGATCGACCATGGAATTCAGCTCCTCATCCGTGTTTGATCCGCAGAAAGGTAAGCAAGGATCAGATGCAGTCATAAACTAATTCACTAGTCAACACTGAACAAGGGAAATGTGTGTGCTTGGACTGTATATGCTTATGCGTGTGTGTGTGTGTGTGTGTGTGTGTGTGAATGTGTGTGTCTGAGCATTTGTGTCTGTTGGGGAGGAGGTGAGAGGGTGGTAGAAGCTGCCCATTGTTGCCATGGAAATCCTCAGCTCTTCACACTTGGCTTCAGAATATACCATCACCTGGCGACAGAGGACAGAGCATTATCTGAGAGGTGATGTGTTAGGCGCAGGTCTTAGCTGTCAGTATTCACGCCGGCTTTGGCCCTTGCTTGAATAAATTACCTGTCCACTGAGAGCACTACGAGGAAGGTGCATCTGCAACCATGGCTGAGAGCACACACATGTAATGACAACCGTGTAGGGGTAAAGTGACACAACTGGAATCTCATTATATTCCGCAGTCAACACAGAAGAGGCACATGAGGTGGCACAGGGAGCTATGCTAACATTAGCATTTGAGAAAAGGCTGATAAACAGAGCACTACAGCAGGCATACAGTCACCATAGGCCATGACAAAAAAAAAAGCGTAGCTATTCTGCGGTTCTTCTGGGAACACGAAGTAGCTGGTAATCCATTCTTAGAAAAGAGAAATATGTCTTTGCAGGAAACTGTTTGAGAAGGGAGGCCTGCAACCCCTCTAATAGAAGGGGGAAGGAGAGAGTGGCCTTCTGGCTCATACAGGTTGTCACGCGGAGGAAGTAGGTAGCGGATCAGCCATAGGGATCAGCTCAATGTACTGCGGAAGCAAGAGTCACCACAAAAAGCTTTTTGCATGTCTACACCAAAACATTGTGTATTTTTAGGTTTTCTACTTCAACAACCCTAAACTTCCACTTAAAACTTCAACTTTCTATTTCCCTTGGATAAATAAAGCATTTATTTATCTATCTATCTGTCCATCTGTCTATTTTTCTATCTATCTATTTATCTTTCGATCTCTTTCTTTCTTTCTTTCTTTCTCAGATTCTACTGATGAAGTTGACCTGAATATAGTGTTTCAGGCAGCTGCCAGTGGGGATGTCAACACACTCACAGCAACAATCCGAGAGGATCCTTCGATTCTGGAGTGTTGTGATGGAGAAGGTAGGCCTACTATACATTGGACGAGGTCAAATATTAGCATGAGTAGCATTTGATACAATCATAAACGCAGATCCTATTTATAAGACACTGCCTTGTGATTACAACAGAGTGGTACCTAAGTAGATAGACCAAGATTAACACTTCTGTGAAACCGGTCATGCCTAATTTTTTATGTTGTTCAATCTGCCATGCTTCTAATTAGTGAAAAGAGTATTGCTGTACTACACATCAACATCAGCAGTTTGCTGCAGGGAGGTCAAGTGAAATGACTACTGGTCCCAGCGCCCACTAAAACTATAGTTTGAAGGCGCGGAGACTGAGAGTCAACCGAGACCCATGAGAGCACGTGGAAGCGTAAGGCTATATAGACTAACAGTACAGACTACAGAGAGCAAATGGAAGCGTAGGCTATATAGCATACATGGGCAACATACGGCCCGCGGGCCACATCCGGCCCGTGGGCTTTCCCTGACCGGCCCGCGTAAGGTCCGTGAAAGAACAATAGTCAAGAGCCTAGCATAGAGATAATGCATGCAAATCAATATCGTTGTTTTTATTTTGAAAGCGACTGCTATTTGTACGCCCATACATTTGTGCGTGGATGCATACGACGTAAACACCCTCACTGATGTGCTGGTGAAAAGAATGTATGCTTCTGCGTCGACACAATGCAGTTGCCTTTACGTCGGCGTAAACCTTTCAAAGTGTTGTGTCTCTTATGTCTGCGTCGCTCACCACCGCAAAGGTTGTTAGAACGAACTCCTGCTGCTCGTTGACGATACGAAGTGTTCATTTCAAAACGTTACTGGCAGATAGACAGTTTACAATCGGACAACCCCGTAATTGTAACCAAAATATGTCTGAGTTTATTTGCAAAGATTATGTTAGCGAACTAGTATGATGCTACTACCCACAGGTTGCTTGAAGCAGCCGGCTCAACACACAGAGCGAGTTGACCAATCACAGTTATGTGCATAAAGTTAAAGCAAAAACATAGCCTACATTTTTAAAATAGTTTTCTTTGTGCATGTTGAATGACAGCCTACTATTGTCTGCTCCACATTTTCGTAGTCTAATTCTGCATAAAGTTAATTGATGGTAATGATTTAATGATGAAATATTGCTGAGTGTTGAAATGGTGGCACAGGCCTATCGTGTAGGCCTACTGACTCCTTTCACATTTTCATGACCTAGCCTAATTATAGATAGGCTATTGTAGTACTTTTTTATATCAGTCTTTGAAAACTGAAAAAAATGTCAATGTCAAAAAATATTTTTCGAGAATGAGGATTAAATACTGGACATAGATTAAATATTGCTGTTTTTCCTTTGTCTCCCTCACATTTTCATCTGTTCTTACGACTAGTAAACAAAACCATATGATTTACTTAATGTTATACAAGAACAGAATAGAATTGAACAGAATTGAGTTCAGACTTGAGTTCGGTATTTTGGGTCTGGCCCTCCTCAACAGTCCCAGTTTGTCATGTGGCCCCTTGGGGAAATTAGTTGCCCACCCCTGCTATATAGCCTACTAACAGCACAGAGAGCACATGGAAACGTGAGGCTATATAGACTAACAGCACAGAGAGCATTGGCAGTGTTGTTGCCATCTTCTGCTCAATCAGACAACAAAGCACATTGCTAAAGTCCCATAGCCTGTCTCTGCCCGATTGTTGCTATAATTAAGCCATCGTTCCCACCTTGGGGTCGGGACGGCTCAGGGTCGCCTTTGATGGGTATCTTACAATTGACCAGTAAACCTAAATTACATTAAAATATACATACATTAGTTAAAAAATATCAAGAACTCCATGAAATACAAGTTAATTAACTAATTGGATCCTTCATTACAATCTGGCTACGTAAAAATTAACTTAGACAGCCCACATATGTTTGATTGACGTAATCATGCTTTATCAACGTTCCAAACAAAGTAGCAAAATAACCGGATGCACATAGCCAAATTAATGTGCTTGCTAGAACATTTGGGGAAAATCAAAGTAGCACCAAAAGGACTTTGGTCAAAGTATAGAAGTAACTTATATACTCTTTGCTTTAGTACCACTCTATGACTGTTACAACAGAGATTTGTTGTGAACGATTGGGGTCGCCAATGTTTTGTGACATCAAAATAGGGTCACCTGCCAAAAAAGGTTGGCCTGCCCCACGCTTAGTTTCCGCTGAGATTACACAATAGTTATGAAAGTGAATGGATCTAAATATGATATCTATTTAGAGATGGAGAAATTATGGGGTTGAATATGTTACTTTGGCCGATGGATAAAGTTTAACCCATAACATGAACATGTCTGCCATTAGGGGACACCACTGAATCAAGCAAAAGGTCCAGATGTCTCACTTGTTTGGGCAGTGGCTGTCAAATAAGGCAATTTACTCAAAACTGTGACAAAAAATTGGTTTCTTCTACAGCATCAAAGCCAGCCTCCCTATGGGAAGTAGGAAACAAGCTGTTGAAGCTGTTGAAGCTGCTGAAGTTTTTATATCAGTTCTAGACTATGGTGATGTGATATATAGAAATACTGCTTGTTTACTTAAAGGCTATTGTTATGCTGCCCCTACTTCCTGGAATAATCTTCAATGTAATATAAAAATACTATATATGCCAGGGTGTGAATAGCATCCGCTCCTAATTATACACTGGTGCAAATAACATAGATTATTGTACCAGGGTGAAAATAGTCTTTGCCCATCAGTACTTACACCAGGGTGTAAATAGCAGACATTGCTATATACACCAGGGTACAAATAGCATCCACTTCTAACACTGGTTCAAATAGCATACATTAATATTTAAAATAGCCATTAATATTAAAAATAGCCTTTGCCAATAAATAAAGGTTGAATGAATGAATGAATTGAATGAATTAAAAAGTTTACCATACAGTATTTGTTTTATGCACTGCACAGGCTCAACTCCACTGATGCATGCAGTGTCAGGGCGGCAGCTGGACACAGTGAAGCTGCTTCTGAAGATGGGAGCCTCCATTAACACTCAGGATGCCTGTGGCAGGACCTCCCTGTCCTTGGCTACCTATCTGGTAACAAATTTGTTGATGAGGAAATGTAGTGGTTATGATTTCTTTACCATGTAAATGCATTTAAAATTCATTCACCTGCTCTAAACCTAAAAGTATTCCTATACCACCAACATCTCTTTTTCACCATGCTGAAATGTTCTTCTTCCTAAAGGGCTGGCTTGAAGGCTGTGTTTGCCTTCTGCGCAATGGAGCCAAACAAAACATTCCAGATAAAAATGGACGTTTGCCCCTTCACGCAGCTACAGCTGAAATCGACTTCAGGTATGAAAGCATTAAAAGAAGAAAACATAAAGATGTATCACCGAAAATGCATTGTTTTATGATCACCGGAATTTTTCTCAGTTGCTATGGCACATTTCTCAAATCCGAATGGTAATTCTCAAAACTGTTTGTTCAAACTCCATATCATCTTATTACTGGTGCACATCATTGAAGCAGTTTTCTCCCCATTTTGCAATGCTTTCGTACATCCATGCAACTTGCAGTTTTTTTTTTACTTCAATGGCTAATGTCATGGTCAAAATGCACTATGCTGGTTCCCTGCTGAATAGTCCTACCCCATAAAACAAATTGACCTTATTTCATCGCTTGTGTCATTACATACAAATATATTGAACTAGTTGTCATAACTAGTTGTCATAGTTTGTCTAGCAAATGTATGTGACCTGACAGACAGGAAAGATACAGTGGTAGGGCCTACACAGCTCTGACCAAGGGGTGTTTTACTGTAGGCCCTGTTGACCATTTTTCATTTGTGCAATGCTGTGAAAGCCTTTGTTTTCTTTATACTGTCACAATGTCTCTCAACAGAAAAAAACCTTTGCAACATATCCACTGTCTTGCAGTCATCCCCCTCCACACACACTGATGTAGTTTTGAAATAGAAAATAGTGCTGCCTTGCGCATTATTCATTAGAAAATAACAAGCCAAAACAGTTTGGCTATCTTGACCCGAACAATGGCATCATGACGTCATTTTGATTGCATTGACCGTATCATTGGCATAAATATTTGTTTTTGAGGCATAAACTAAGCATTTGAGCAAGATGCACGCTTTTTCCACAATGCGGTGCAGTTTGCCCGAATTGTTTTGAGAAATGTAGGCTAAACTGTTGTGCAAATGTGCATTCTGATTCGAGAAATGCACCAAAGCGACTGATAATAACTGTAATACCTATTTGCTCCTTGCATTATATGTTCTTAAGATTCAGTGACTATGTTTGCAGATCGTTATATAGCTTAGATTGTAGGCCTGCACCGGTTTCGGGAGGGAACGCACATTCAAGAGAGCACACGTAGCTTGTAGGCTAGGCCTACTAAGTGCACTCAAATCAGAAACACAATAAAGATGTGGTGGAGAGAATGCAATCAATTCAGAGTGAGTCTGCTGTGTCAGCACGGAATCAGCCGCAGCCGCTGATTCCTATTATGAGCACTTAGCTCTGTGCAGCTAGAGCAGCAGGTTCGGCTCCTCTGGGAGGGCTCACCATCTGCAGGGACACGTTTATGGTCCCCATGGCGACCAGAGACCTTTGATCTACGATGAGCAGCTGGTCCGTCCCAATCTCTCTCTTTTGGCTAATTGGAAGAGGAGACACCAGTCAAAACTTTGACAAACGCGTAATACACTCATCTCCTTGTAAAATGTTGGTAAACACTGATGTATTTACACAGAGTAACCGGTTTCTATCCAAGTAAGCTATGGGTAGGGTCAATGTTCAACATTGTCCGCACACGAATAGGCTGTCACCCATTTTCAAATTAAAAAGCAACAGGCCTTGGCCTACTCAAAATGTAATACAGAATAGGGTAGATCACATGTTTTCTTATAGGTAGCCTAATATAGGTAGCCTCAAAAAAGCCTAACATTTGTTTTTGCAAATCATGTTCATAGGCCTATTCCACAAAGACATTCTGCAATGTGTGATGTGCTTGATTAACTGGTTACAGGGAATTACGGGAACAACGGGAATTATAAGAAGACACATGCCTAAATTGAAACTGTCATATGAAAGCTAAAACTGCTTGCCATACATTAATCACTACTAATGCTGAACTGAAGCATCTTAAACTGCTGTTGTTATCTGACATTCATCCATACAAAATAATGATGATATTTAAATGTTTTATTATTTTTTTTATTATTTATAACTACAGATCTGTAGGCTATATCCTTTTATATCATATGCAGGTGTTTTGTACACACACACACACACATACATACACACACATGTGTATGAATATCTGCACATGTAAAATCACCTTGATTTTGTCGGTAACACGATAAGAAGGGGCCCCTATTTGAAAAGCTTGATTCAGATGCCGCATAACATCCTCTGTAATATACCAGCTATCTGATTGTTCTTTTACAGACTTATGGCTGTGCTGTTGCAGCAGTCAACACTGTGTGAAATCAATCATCAAGACAATGAGGTAAAGGATCCATAAACAAACAGAGAACAGGTGTCTCTAAAGCATCATTAGGGACAGATATGAAAACTTCTTGAATACTTCTTGATCCCATTTTGTACTTAGTGTAGGCCTATTTCAAGTTCAAAACTAATACCAAAGATACTGCGGCCAAAAATAATGGACAACTTTATAAACAATATTCATCACACCTTGCACAAATAGACATAGATGGCCTGTGCCTCACTTTCATGTGCCATTGTTTTGTCATGGTATAGGGAATGACCGCTCTTCACTGGGCCTCCTTCCACAACCGTCCGGAGCACGTGCAAGCCCTGCTGCAGAAAGGGGCTGACCCCACTCTGGTGGACAAAGACTTCAAGACAGCCCTCCACTGGGCAGTGCAGGTGCGCCTCTCCTATACTGTAGGCCTACACCTCTGCTCTGTCATTACAACCTATTCACCATGGCGCAGCAGGGGCTACAAGAGACATATGGACTTGACTGTGTTGCATTCTTATTTGCTCTCACTGGCTCTCTTCTCCTCGGAACCATAGCAAATTTCCATAGCATTTTAGCTTTAGCAGAGACACTTTCTAATGAGACACAACAATCAAAGAAGGGTTAGTTTGTAACGCCAATATGGCCCCTTCCTGTATGCCTGTCCCATTTACTTGAATAGGCAAATAGCTGCCCGATAAGTGCCCAAAGTGCGTTACCAAGATGGCTGCCAAATCGCGCGACTTGCCTATAAGGACTTTGGCTATAGTCACCAGTGTTGTGTGTAACGCGTTACAAAGTAACGAGTTACAGTAACGTAACTACTTTTTCGAGTAAAAAGTAGTGTAACGCACTACTACTGAAAATTTGGAAACGCAACGTAGTTCCTTTTTCATATCGGCGCAAAGTTACTTTTCCTAGGGACAGGTTTGACAGCGACGCTGCTTTCTCAGCTGCGCGCTTGCGCAATAGGCACGAGCTCCACACGGCAGCCTACGTGACAGAGGCTGGTAGCATGAAGTGCAATCATAGCTCCACATGGTACGTGACAGAGGCTGGTGGCAATTAAGCGAGACGCAGCCAACGCTAACTTCTGAGGGATGGACATTACTTCGAACTTGTTGAAACTAAGGGGAGGAATGTGAGTGTTAGTTGTAGCCTACACTGTGCCCTGATTTTGTCCACTGCCATTAACTCAACTGCCAGCCTATTGATACGATTTGCACTAGCTTTGCACCAAATTTCGGAGGAGTGCCTGTTTAATGAAAGAGTATAAGGCTATAAAATAAGCCCTCATATATTAGTGTTCACCTATATGCCCAAGATGAATCGAGGGTATGTTATTTGATATTGCTTCATAGGGCTTTAGTTGTGGTGTTGAAGCTTATAAGCCCAATGTTTTCTTGTCAAGTGCTTTGTTTGTGGCATTTTTTTATAATAAATAGCACAAAATACCTGTTATGTCCTCCATAGTAGAACTTTACTGTATGTAGGCCTACACATTTAGGAACAGATATTGGATTCTGCCCAAAGTCGATCAACATAAAAGTAACATAAAAGTAACGAGTAACGTAAAAAGTTACTTTCTATAGAGGGTAACTAAGTAAAGTAAGAGGTTACTTTTTTGAGTAAGTAACGAGTAACGAGCAAACACTGCTTTTTAAAACTTCCCCAACACTGGTAGCATGAAGTGCAATTATTGCTCCACACGGTACGTGACAGAGGCTGGTGACAATGAAGAGCAATCATAGCAAGCGAGACGCAGCCAACGCTAACTTCTGTGGGATGGAGGTAGCCTATTCACATTACTTCGAACTCGTTGAAACTAAGGGGAGGAATGTGAGTGTTAGTTGTAGCCTAGCCTACACTGTCCCCTGATTTTGTCTACTGCCGTTAACTCAACTGCCAGCCTATTGATACGATTTGCACTAGCTTTGCACCAAATTTTGGAGGAGCGCCTGTTTAATGAAAGAGTATAAGGCTATAAAATAAGCCCTCATATATTTTGTGTTCACCTATATGCCCAAGATGTAGCAAGGCTATGTTATTTGATATTGTTTCATAGGGCTTCAGTTGTGGTGTTGAAGCCTATAAACCCAATGTTTTCTTGTCAAGTGCTCTGTTTGTGGCATTTTTTATAATAAAGAGCACAAAAGAAATGTTATGTCCTCCATAGTAGAACTTTATGTAGGCCTACACATTGAGGAACAGATATTGGGTTCTGCCCAAAGTCGAGCAACGTAAAAGTAACGTAAAAAGTTACTTTCCATAGAGGGTAACTAAGTAAAGTAACGGGTTACTTTTTTGAGAATTAATGAGTAACGAGCAAACACTACTTTTTAAAAGTAACTTCCCCAACACTGATAGTCACTAATTCACATGCTGAAATCTGAAGTTACTGGGATTTCAACTTGGATTGGATTGGATAGTCTTTAATGTCCCAAGGGAAATTTGGTTCACAGCAAATAGCCAGCACAAATACTGTTCACTCAATCAACATAAGCATGAGATGATAAATAATGATTGCCATAAATGGCCATTGCTCTTTGTGTCGCTCTGACCTCATACACATGCCCAATGTTATTGAGGTTAGTCCTGAGTCCTGAGGTTAGTGATCTGACAGAGTAAACATTTTACCAAGCCTACTTTTGTTTGTTACACTAAGGTTGCCAAACCAGCAGATCATAGCAAAAGTTAAAACTGATGCAATAAAAGATGTGTAAAACATTTTTATGAAGTGATTTGTCAACACTTGATCCCTTCAACTTCCTCAAAAAAGAAAAGTCTCTGATTGGCCTTTTTTGAGATGGATCAATATTGGCATCAAAGGTCAATTTATCATCTAAGACCGTGCCCAACTACTTGTATTGGCTTGTCTGTGCCATTTATGAGAGTTGGTGCAGTGGTAGAAGGGCTATGGCAGAAGTCTATATGCATCTCTTTTGTCTTAGAGACATTGATTGAGCTATAATGTAATAAATTCATCCAAAACTGGTCCATGGCCCATCTCATGGTCCTGCAGGAGACTGATAATCACAGAGTCATCAGCATACTTGCTTGATACAGTATGTCTTGATTCAAACTTACTCTGGCAGTCATTGGTGTAGAGCTCAAATAACAGAGGGGACAAAACACACCCCTGAGGTGATCCTGTGGAACACATGATAGACATAGTGTTGTTCACACGAGTTCTCTGCAACCTCATTATTAAAAAGTTGTCCAGCTAACATATAGTGAGTAGTCAGTGCCTGGGAATTGCATCAGCCTGTAAGCTAGAATATGAGGCTGCATGCAGTTAAAAGCTGATGAGAAGTCAACAAAACATGAGTGTGCACATGTGTCCTCTTGCCTTCCAGGTGCCCAGTAGCCAAGTCCAAGGCCACCAATGTTGCTGTGGCATCCTCGACTCCCTTGCTTGGTTGGTATGTGAATTGGAGTGGGTCTATCATGCTCTGTGTCATAGACAATAGACTCCTCTTCACAATACGCTCAAAACCTTTCATCACCAGAAGGGTCAGAACCGTGGAACCTTGGTCACTGGAACAACTACAGATTCTTTCCATAGCATGGGAACTTTTTGTGTGGCAAAGAGAGCTGGAAAATAAATTTGAGAATACCACACAAGAACTGAGTACAGTTTTTAAGCAGTCGGCCACTGATACAGTCAGGCCTCTGGCTTTCCTTATGCTTGTCTGTTCAAGAGTTCTCCAGACATCCATTTCATTAACTAGAAACAATCTGACTCAACTCTGAATTCGGCCAGTTCATCGTTAAGTCGTGGGGGTCAAATCTTAGATAGAACTCGTTCAACTCGTCTGCCAGGACAGAATTGGTTTCGTCAGATATATACATCCCTTTTTGTCTTGTCCTGAATTCCCCACCATAGCCTTAATCCCTCTCCAAGCACAGTGAGCACTGTCATTCTTCAGCTGGTCCTCCACCTTGTCCTTGAACTGCAATTTGGCCAACTGTTGAGCATCTTTAGTTTTATGCATGTCCCCCTGTTTAGAAAGCTATCTTTTAATCTTCCTGAGAGAGATCTGCTGGCCCAGGACTTATTATTTGGGTATAATGTGACTTTCTTCTTGAGAATAATTATTTGCTCACAAAGGGTGATGTAGCTTGATACTCTGAGAATCATTTGTTAGTCAGTTGGTAGTGGCATAACATTTCTGGTGTTTGAAAGTCCCTGGAGATCATGAACTCAAGTGTTTGTGAAATGTATTTTGTCCCAATAAGTAGTAAAAAAAAAAAAGCTGTGTATTTTCTATGGTGTAGGGGGTGTCCCTTTACATCAAAACTGTATTTTTTTTGAGGGATGTAGATGGCTGAGATGGGGACTCCCTTTCTGAGGGTGGGGAGTCTTTGTAAAGTCATATATAAACTTTTGTTATGTCAGAGTCGGTCCCTAGACACCAATAGCCACTAGCCAATATATGAATAGTTCAGATGCAAACATATTTAAATCAACACAATCCAACTACAGCTTGACTGATATCAAATTGAAAAATATTATACATATAAATACCAGTATATTTCTGTAAATTCATAAAAAATGGACTGTTGCATCTGAACCTTTTCATTTCCATTCTGAACCACTTCCACACAACACAACACATTTCCTTACAATACACAAACATGCTGGCTTGTGGTTGAACACATGCTGGCTTGTGGTTAAACGTCTTCCATTCTATTTACTCATTGGAAGCAAACAGAGTGTTTGCATGTTAAGGTTTTTCGTTAGGCAAGGACGTGTTTACAAGGACACTTTACTAGAAGCATTAGACAAGGACACTTCTCTGGAAACCTTTTGGTGTTTGGTTACAAAAAAAAAATATGCCTTTAGGGTTAACTGGCAGAACAAAGGTGTGTTTTTGGAGTTTGGAGTTTTAATATTTTATGTGAAGGATGCAAACTGCTGAATTGCAAATGTGTTGCAAGCTGTTTGTATCATTTAAGTTCAACTGACAGTCAAATGGATGCTTATACTGAGAACTGCTTTTGAAGTTATATCTAACATGTTTCATATCAGGACGCTCACAGACTGGAAAATGTTGAAACAGGAAAAGCAGTGGTTTACTAGTGGAGAAATGCTCCAGTCTGAAACCGCAATGTGTGCTCTGTTTTTTATCTGACAGAGTGGCAGCAGATTCATGTGCTCACTAATCCTTGAACACCATCTTGGCCCGTCTGTGATCAACTACGATGATGAGAACGGCAAAACGTGCGTGCACATTGCTGCAGCAGCTGGCTTCAGCGACATCATCTATGAGCTTGCACGTGTTCCTGAGACCAACCTGCAAGCACTGGATGTTGACGAGCGGTATGTGCTGTGAGGTTTTGAGAGTTGTTTTTCTTTTTCTTTTTTCTATCTGACAGCAAATCACAATATCAGATAACGTGGTGCTTGTGAAATGCACATTCCTCTAAAGTTTGTCAAAAACACAGCCTCAGTCACTAGCCTCACTAACTGAGTAAATGACATTTTAAATGGTAACACTTCAATCATGAATGCAATTCTGACAGCACAAAAACATATTTTTTCCTTAATGTTCTTGTTTTTATTTTACATTCTTGGCTTTAAATTTCAATGTTTAACAAGTAAAACAAAATCTGTACAGTCGGTTTATACTATGGGAGGTAGAAGCACTCACTCATTTCAATAATTAAATAAGGGCTGTAAGGCCTATTTTGCATGTGATTTGTTTCTGGATTTTGCTTCTCACAAGCAGATACTTCCCATGAAGTTTTAGAGAAGGAACATCAAAGTCAAAGTCAAAGTCTGCTTTATTGTCAATTTCTTCACATGCCCAGACATACAAAGAGATTGAAATTACGTTTCTCACTATCCCACGGTGAAGACAAGACATATTTTACCAATTAAGTCCACAGACAAACATAACATTCAAGTAAACAATAAATGAGTAAATAAGAAAGCACATACAATGAAGAAATAAGAGCAGCAAAATTGGGTTGATATTGTGCATAGACATTCAATAGACTCCAATGGCAAAGAAAAAAGACGAATAATAATAAGAAAAGGTAGGCACATAATGGGTGCCTTCACAGGTTCACTGCTAGGCCCCGAAACCTTTAATATGATGACATATAATATGATGCCTTCTTATTTACTCATTTATTGTTTACTTGAATCTTATGTTTGTCTGTGGACTTAATTGGTAAAATATGTCTTGTCTTCACCGTGGGATAGTGAGAAACGTAACATGACTTGAGCTTGTGACTATTTCTAATCTCACAGGTACATGTGGTGTAAGCATGCTGCAGTGGTGCAAGCACATCCTGTGGCTAAAGTGTCATACCAATCTTCATCTTCTTTCATAACGTGTTAACTGCAACGTATGGGAAAGTAAAGCGAAACAAGTGTGTCTCACTTACATTGCAGTGCTTTGGCAACGGGCCTCAAAAACATTCTCCTGGTCGATGCACAAACTTATTGAAGCAGTAAATGTGTTAATTGTATTTATTTAGTGTTCATAGCTGAAATTATGACTTTGTGCACAAACAAAATACAGGAAAAGACACATTAAAAACTTTAAAGGAAACAAGAATAGTGCTTGGAATAATAAAGAAAAAGATATTATTAGGACAAGAATATGTAGAAAAGAAATGGTGCGTGTATTTTTCCCTTCTATAGGAGCACTACAGTAGCATCTATTCTAACTACCTTCAAGATATGCAAAACCTGGTGTGTTTTGGCGATATAGTTTACAGTGTCGTGCTGGAAAAATTTTCTTTCTTTTTTGCTGTGTGTTTCCTACCTTGGATGCAGAGCTGCATATGTATATCCTGGACAGCTGGTGGGAAAGACACATATTTATCTGTCCTTCACATGACCAAACATTGTGCTTTAACATTAGAAATGTACTGTCTGATAGTGATTTGACACCTTTAAATACAGTTATGAATGCCCTCAGTACACATTATCCATTCCATCAGATCACTTTCAAAGGTGACCTGGGACACATATGAGTATTACCCCATATTTTAGCAGCAGTGTGTCCTCCAGGGCCACAAATAAGATGTGTGTGTCTCTCTGTGTGTGCGTGCACCAGAACCCCCTTGCACTGGGCGGCAGCAGCAGGCAAAGTGGACTGTGTGCAGGCCCTACTGCAGCTGGGCGTTGAGCCAGAGCCCAGAGACATCAACGAGAACACACCGCTGACCTACGCCATGTACTGCGGCCACACAGCCTGCATCAAACTTCTCTCCACTGAGAACAGGTAGGACAGGCAGTGTTTTTGTTTGTTTGTTTGTTTGTTTGTTTGTTTGTTTACTGGGTTGCTTGCTTGTTTTGTTGTTGTTAATTTTGCATTCATTGCCCTCTGTGTATGGTCACAAAATTTGATACATAATGTGGGGAAACTGTTAGCTGTTGTGTGCTGTGATCAGGGGGTGCATTTATTGCATTGAGTTGCTATTTGGAGTTTGAAACTGCTGTAATTTGCAGTGTATTTTTATCAAACTCAGCATCCAGTTTCACTTCAACTAAAATACCTCCCTTGTGTGCCCTTCCTTCCCCCTCAGAGTATATTAAAGATTTCGGGGCCTAGCAGTGAACCTGTGAAGGCACCCATTATGTGCCTACCTTTTCTTATTATTATTCGTCTTTTTTCTTTGCCATTGGAGTCTATGGTAGCTCCCAGAACTGTATGGTAAAAGTGTCAAATACGGCACATTGATTGGAGACATTTCCTTCATTCAGTGCTCCACCAACCACTGCCACACCAAATGGTCAAAGTTGGAGTTGCATCAACGCCTGTAGCTTTTGAACCATTATTAAAAAATTAGGTACCGTTCAAGTTCAAATTTTGAGTTCCACACACCCCAATCCCAATTTGGGATTTTCACCATATTGGATTTAATCAAAAAAGTTTCCACAGGTCTCACATTTTGTCAATTTTTCACAAAATTTTGCATATGTGGTCTTCAGACCAAGCCTCACAAAAGCCCCACATTGCTGCTTGCAGCTATATTGTAATGTTGTCTTCTCCTCTGACCCCTGAGATTAAAGTCCCTCTTGGGCTAGACCAGGTTTATTTTTACTCATGAAAGTTTCACTTCCTCAGTCTGTGGAAAAATGTTGCTGTTGCATATTTTATATTACTATTGTTAGCACAGTTTTGATCAGTTAAATGTTGAATTATTATTATTATTATTATTATTATTATTTTCTATCTGTATCTGTAGAAGTATTCATATAGCAGCACACATAGACTAATGTTGAATGACAATGTGAAAAAGAAGGATAATTAATAATACATATATATATATATATATATATATATATATATATATATATATATTAATAATTTTCTAAATATCTACATGTAAAGTGATTTTATCAGGACTTTGCAGTTCATCAAAGACTGAACTCTGTTGTTATTGCCCCAGAATTGCTGGTGAGGTCGCATCTGATGGCACCATGAAGTGAACAACCTAATGCCAGCACCATTTATGCCAAACTTAATTCCTACACCATGAGTAGAGGGAAAAAAACATACATTCTGGAACCTATGATGGCAGAATGCCCCATTGAAATAACTGCAGAACTTGAAAATATCTTGCCTTATTCTTTTTTGGGGGGCAATGGAGTCATAGTGTCATCTGTAATGCACCATGCTATGCACTATGCTACTGGTTAAGATATTTAATTACAAACACACCTAACTGAAATATACATTTTTACAGGTTAGAGTCGACCCGACAGCTACATTCCCAGAATAATGACCTGGCCAGCAAAAAAGAGGGCAAGTTCCGCATGCTCAACAACATCTTCTCTTGTAAGAAAAAGAAGGAGCTTCATGCAGCACTACAGAAAGTACCAAACCATGATCGACACCAGTCGGAGGAGACGTCTGAGGTGGACGACATCATCACCATGTTTGACTGCCTGTCAGACTCGTCTGGGATAAACTCACGAGAAGACGGAATGGCCTTGATGAAGAGGTCGTGCGAACCACAAAAGCTGGGGATCCTGGAGGACCACACCTTAAAGGAAATCAAGGGACTTCCGCCCATCCGCACACAGAGTCTTCCGCCGATCACCCTAGGAAACTCACTGCTGGCCAGCACACAGTTTATGGTCCAAAGGAATTCGGGCGGCCAAATGATCAGCCACCTTGCACACCGGTCTCAGAAGAGCAAGAGTGAACACGACCTGTTTGACAGCAGAGCCAAGAGCCAGAAATTGGTAGGCCAGACCTGGAAGACGGAGTCCAGTCAAGTCCTGACCCATAAGGCTTGGGTATCATCACCGTCTGAGAGACTGCTGGATCGAACTCATCACGAAGCGTCAGGCCCCTTAGATGTGCTCTGTCCAAAACAAATCCCATACATTCAAAAAAATGAGCAAGGTACTTCTGCTGAAATGTAACAGACCCAATGAATACCTGAAGTGATTCAAACAACATGATTAGCTTGAACAGCATAACACATTTTATACCATTTATGTAACAAAAAAAATGTAGTTGTAATCTGTTAGTTACTGAGAAAAATAGTTGGTGTCTTGGTGATTACAAAGAGGTAATACTCAAATTAGTCACTGTATTTGATTGAGGTGACCTTTTGATTACTTTGGCTAAAAATACCCAATAGAAAGCAGTGGTTATATTTGGTATGAAACTTTGCTGTTAGAAATAATGGTTGACTGCTAGCACCTCTTACTGAAAACATTCCGTCTGAAGTGTTTGTGTGGTTGTCACTTATGTCAACAAACATTCCGTCCAGTGGAGTGATCTTACTGTGTCTCATTAGCAATAGAACACATAGCTTGCTTTCTGTTAACTCCAGACTACTGTGTAGTAGCTCTTAGAAAGTTGCCCTGCAGTCTGAACAAAACACTATGAAATCCATCATCATTACTAAGACAGTCAAGGGCAAATTCAACAACAGCAGGAAGAGCTAAGACCGTATATCCACTGTGAAATACTGTGTAAGTTAAACACCAACACAGTCTGATGTTTTGCAAATCACAAATTTGCTTTCTCCAACACCTATTGGACTTTTTAACACTAGAATTCATATATCTTCTGTGCACAGACACTAAGATGTGCATAGTTCAGATAATTTTGATTAGCAGGGGTGTCTGAGCAGCCTTTAGTTCAGTTAAGCCACCACTCAGTTGCCCCGTCTCGTACCAAAACAGTAGATACACCCAAACCACATCCTGTGATAAGTGCACATATGCACTTCTTCTTTTTTGTTTGGTAAAAGAGAGGACAATAATTCCAGAATGCTGTAATACATTACCAATAGTGGAAGCTTGCAGGCTCCAGACGGTGGCCTGATTATGAGAAATAAAAACCATGTTCTCAGTCTCAATCTCTGAACCTTTTCTTCCCTTTCTACTGATATTGTTCACAGTTCCAAACACACACCTACTACCTCTGAATGGCCTGCGGATGAGGGAGTCTGGCCTAGCACGCAACAGCCTGGCACCTATACGCGACCACTGTACTCACCGATGTAAGTACTACATGTTTGCTCAAAGTGGAAAAGGGATCACACACATCCATACTAGTCATGTACACTGTCCTCCATTGTACACCTCAGGATAACTTAGGTAGAAATGTATGTACTGTATATGAGGTAAGTACACACACACACACACACACACAATAAATTGATTTAAAACATCTTTCAGTCCAGTCCAAAATCCAACCTGTGTGAGATTACAGAGGCCATCTGTTAGCAATCACATCATGTAACATCATTAGCTGATTATTAAAATAATAGCGGTAATGAAAATAATCTTTATTTTGTTCAGTCTCCCTTCCACCTGACCAGGTGTCTCAGGGAGTGAAGAAGTCCAAATCCCTGCCTCTTGGCTCCCTCGGCCGGGGCTTGGTCAGCCTGCCTCCTCCAAACGCCCCCAAGCAGCACAAAGCAGGACTCCCTCAGAGCCAGTCCCTCTGCTCCCTGCCGCCCGCAGCAGTCGGAGAACCCCTACGGAGCATGCAAGTCCTTCCTGCGATCCCACCACTGAGGAGACGCAGTCCTTCGCCTTCTAAGCCCACTGTGACGCCTCATGCTAACGTGGGACAGTAATGCGCAGCAGCTAATGGCATGCAATGACACAACAGATTTTTGAGATTATGTTGTTGTTGTTTTTTTTGCTCTTGTGTGAAAGGACTTGACTGTGCCAAGAAGTCTTATTGAGAAGTAGTTGGAATTCAAATCAAGTCAAGGCGTGTCACAATTCATTCATACAAGATTTTTGGGGGGAAAATTCTTCAGTTCTAGGTTTTCTTGTTACTTGGTTGACTTGTAAACTGGTAATCTGACCATCAGGTTTAAGGCTGCAACAGAACATTCAGTTTTCATTTTATGAAAGTCAGAATGTCTTAGCTGCTCTGTTAAAGATAGGCTCAGAAAAGAAGAAAATTACATGATTTGTAGAATGGTTTAAGTATTTGATAACAATTTATTAAAGAGATACTTTCTTATTTTTACATATTTTTACTCATCAAAAACTTTATCTAAAGGCATGCACTGTGTTGAACTATTCTTTAATATATGTAAGGCATTCAAGTGATATATTGAAGTTCTTATTTGACTGTTTTGTAATAAAGGGATTTAATTATAAACTCAATAACTCAACTGAGTTATGCAGCACGTCTTGCAGAATGTCTTATGCTCCAAATACCCAACTAATTTTAGGCTTGACTGCCAATATGCATTTGAAGGCAACTTGAATTGCAAGTTACCAAAGGGAATTCTATTGAAAGTAAAATCCAGGTCTTCAGAAATGCATTACATCTTCCCATACAGACCTCACTATTCCAAATGAAAATATAATCATCCAGGTTTAGCTGGGTTAGTGCCAATAACAGTAACTTCATGCATCTACAAATTAAATGCATTAACCCTCTATTACATGTTCTATTATATAATGTGTATATGTTTATCTTATACTATCATGCCTATAATACAAAAATAATATAAGCACTAAATATATTGGTTTATGGTAAAGGGCCTGATTTCTAGCCAGAGAGAAATGTGTCATACCAGAACAACTTGGCCATTACTGTTTTGTTTGTAAGTGTCCAGTCTTTACAAGAAGTGCTGACTGTAGCCTATATTCCTGGTATTCCAGATCATCACTTGAGTTCCCAAATTACAACAACAGCCCTGGGTTGGTTTACCAGTAAATGCTGGAGGCAACAGATGGAGGAGGTTCTCCAACTTTTCCTGTAAATTGAGGGACTTTGATTGTACACCATAGCACATTCCAGGATTTCAGTAGCCTAAGTTGAAATTGTCTGTGATGGATTTTAGCTTTATCAACTGAAAATGATTCTAGGCTGGGCAATGTAGGCCTACTGTAGCTACACAAATAGGGAAAAAGGTAGGCCTAGCTAACCCTGTAACATAGCCTACACCAAGCCTACTCTTGACTAGATCTAAGTAGGCTATTGTAGTCTAGATTTTTAGAAAGCTATTGCAGCAAACACTTAAGTGATTAATTTATTGAAAGTAGGATAGGCTATTAAAGGTATCTCTATTGAGCATCTCTGTTTTGAATAAATACATTCAAACAGGCACAGATGGGAAGGTTAGAGACACGATCTTCTTTGACCTGCCTTTTGACCTTCTCTGGAAGACTGAGTCATTTATTTGCCCACCTAGGGGGTCAAGGTTTTGCCTTCCATAAAAGGATCCTGTGTAAATATGTTTGCCTGAGTGCAATCAGAATATATTGCGCCTTTTCCATACTTGTAACTTCATCATATACAAAATAATAGACTGTGGCCAACCAAACGCCACACTAACTGGTTAACATAATATATGACTTTCGGTCAAGTGGGTGGAGACAGACGGGAAATTTGAGCGGAAATGTGGGCTGACGTATGCTTGTTGTCTTGCGTTGACTGAGTAGATTTGTAAATCATGTGTGTTGTCTTTTGACTGTCTTCCGCCGGATCCGCATGCATTACTCACTTGTATCTGTCTTTGCGTGCACACACTCAAGGCGGGGTTTACTCATCAAGTGAAGTATTGCTTCTGGAGTGCTAGATATATTTGTTCTTCGGGACAGACATGGGATCAGCGGGATAGTAAGGAAATACAGTGATTTTAAGGTAATATATAATTACATATAAAGTGTCCTGTTATTTAAATATAAATTCTGGGCTGGGCGTGTCGTTTGTCACTGTTGTAGGCTATTGGAAAAATGAAAGTAAGACCCCTCGCCTTACTGTAAGTTATGCTAACGTTATCCTGGCAATGGTATCGATAGTTGGCTCGCTGCAGCAGACTTTGACGTTTTCTGGGTTATCCTTAGCCACCGTTATCCTACACACATAGTAAGTTTTATTCTGTGACATTATTTCATGTAAAGAAATCTAAGGTTTGATGAGTGAATGGTGACCGTTCATGCTGCTAAAAGTGGAGCTAGGTAAGTTAGCTTTAGAGGGCAGGCTAACTAACTAGCCTTGTAATTCAAAGCATGCGCACATTGACAACACTCCCCCCCCCGCCTTACCGAAGCCCCTAAAGGTGCTACAGTGTTAGTTAGATTAATTAGTTTCATTAGCTAAAAACATGCAGGACATGACATCGCTGAGAACACGTATGAAATGTAGCCTGCAATGTTAAAGCGTGACCATATTAATGAGAGGGTTTGTACTTTGTGTATTATCCAGATTACAATTCATGTTTACAATTGTAATCGGGATAATTACAATTCACAGGTTATCATAGCCTTGTCTGGATAGGTGACGTGAACTGCCTATGTCACAGAAAAAAAAATACCATTCTCATGCATTTTCAAAAGTCCCCCTGCAGTGTCTAGTAATCAATTTCAAATCAAAGATAATCCATAAGAGGACCACTTCGGGTTTGGAGCTTAAACATGTAATAATATGTCAGATCAGATGAATATGGACTTTGAAGTGACATGCATGTCAAAAATAATTAAAAATGAAAACCAAAACGACAGAAATCAACAGTGATTTTAAATATTTCTTGTAGGTAGATGAGACATTATTTTGTTCGACCACAGCTGTTAACATTTGCCCATCTGACCTAGACAATATGTTGAAATAAGGAAGAGAAATGGCACACTGGGTAATGCAAACTCAACTCCTAATGATACTATCTGGATTCTGTCTGATTTAGAAGAGTATGAAGTTACCACCAGTACACAGAATGACAGTCAATATGTTTAAGGCAACATTGGTTTTTAATTGTTGTTGTTGTTGTCGTGCCTTCAGTTATTGGGATGTGTATGTAGTAGTTCACATCTAGTGGCAGGTTGGCTTAATGTGACACTATAACCAAATGTGGATTTCTATGCTTAATAATGTGGATTTATTCTAAGATCGGTGATTGGGTGTACAAGTTGTCAAATAAGAACATTCACCTTAGTTTGTTCAGTTTCCCTACCTGTCTCTTAGGCTACCTCAATAAGAGATCACCGCGAGTACAGGATGCTATGCTATGTAAGGTGATGGCATAGTTTAAAAATTCACTTAGGGATTTAGGCAAGGTTTAAGAAGTAAACATATATCACAATATTTCCAACAGTGGTGGGCATATCGTAGGAAAGTTCACTCGTAGACGTTTTGTTCCTGTATATCCTCAAAGTAATGTTTTACAAACTATGTCTGTCTATTCCAACAACTTCACAGTAAGTCACAGTTACGCCCCTGGGGAGGCCTGTTCTCAGCCCTTTATGACTAAAGCACTTGTTTCAGGGAAAGAACAAAGTTGTTGAAATGTTGGTGTTGCACTGAGCTCCGCCACAAACAAGTCTAGCTTTCTTTCTTAACACCCAACCACATATTTGGTTATCCCCAAGTGTACATTATCACTACTACATGACTTCTTCAGATATGTACTTTTAATTGTATTGGTATACATTTCTATTCAGTGTGCTGTGCCAGTATATGAGGGAGCCCAATATTCCTCCTTTCAGTCAAACAAAAATAATTACAATCATTTGTTGTGTATAAACCGCATGACAATACGCAAAAAAGAAAAAATCAGAATCAAATCGTGCTTTAATCAGAAAGAAGAAAAGAAATGCATTCCCATGTAGAACCCGCCCTGTGTATTAAAGGAGAAATCCGCCGATTTTTCACATAGATTCCTGTTTCTCAAGGTCACCGAGTACTGTTGGTACGAAAAAAATGAAAACAATTGGTTTTACCTACCTCGAGTTGTTAGTTCCAACAGCTAAAGCAGCCAGGCAGCTACAGCGCTACACTCTGGGGGCATGTCTATGAGCCCCCATGTTCACCATAAGACCTCGAGAAACGGAGATTTGTGTGAAAAATCACTGGATTTCTCCTTTAACCTCATAGCTGAAATTAGCGAAATTAATGTATAAATTAATTTATTATAATTTATTTATTATATATATTTTAAGTTAATAGGTGGGACATTATAGCATTTAACTGTTGAATTTGTCTCCTGCAGGACCTTAGACATCATGGCCATTTTCCTCTGGCTTCTGTCTGTGTTGTTGCTACCCAGTGTGCACGGTACGTTCCAGAACTTTCTTTTGATACTTTCTTTGAGCAGCATCTGATCTGTTGGCCTCTCTTGAGTTCTTGGGTAAGTATGGCTCAGTGTCTGGTTCCTTCTTGTTTTTAATTGAAGTTAACCAGAGTGTCGTGTTTGTTTTCTCGAGCAGCCTGGAAGTGTATAGAGATCGTCCCCGATTCGGGAAATAAATTTGGCTATCCCGTGGAGCTCGGGAAGGAATTCACAGCCACATGCATCCTGCACCATAAGGATCTCAAAGCTGAAAACATACATTGGACTTATGGTCTTAAATCGGTGAGACTCTCAAAAGAGTACTACAGGAGGATAAACGAGTCCGCGGGTAGCATCACAGTCAACGTGACGGAAGATATGATGGGTTTCTTCAAATGTGTTATTCCAAGCGAAAACACGATCTACACCAACTGCAGCTCCAACACCTATGGGATTTTGCTAGATAAAGGCTGTGAGTTAACATTCTCGCTAACTTAACAGTGTATACCTGTTTACTGCTGTTGTGAGTTTAATTGTTCTTCTCACAGACACTTAATGGTAGCCATGCCATTTGAATGTGTTTATAAATACAGAAGGTGTTCTCATCACAATTTCCGTATATGTAGCATGTCTTGTTCCTTTGAGCTCAGGGCTCAGGGCTCAGTCTCCAATAGGGAGACCGTGTCCCAGGTTTCACTACATTTACATTTATTCATTCAGCAGATGATGTTCACCAATAATGGTGTTCTTATGTACGGATCCCCCAGATCCTCCAGAAAAGCCCACAGATGTGAAATGCCAGGCAGTGCAAGATGGAGCCAAGATATCCAGCAATGTGACCTGTCACTGGAACCCAGGAACAAGAGACCCTATAATGCACACCAAATACACACTATATATGGAATAGTAAGTCAAATAAAATAACAGGGACACTTTTTTGCTCTTCTGTATAAGCTAATCAAATACCGATATGAGCATAAAAGGAAGCCAATAATGAAATGAGGTTGCTGTTGCAATGTTAGCTTTTTTTAATTATAAGGTTTCTGTATAGTTCAGGGAAGGTGTACAACAGAAGTGCGACCAAGAGCCATGCGACAATGGCACTGGAAATCTTTCCACACCATCTCGACCTGAAGATTTGGGTGGAGGTTGAAAATAGATTGGGGAAGGTTACCTCTGATCCCCTCATGCAAGAATCAGAAAATTTGAGTAAGTGACTGGCAATTCGCTTAACAAGCAGCCAGTAAATGACCAAATTAGTGTTGATTGTTGATTGCATTGCTTTCATATTCAATATATTTTTGTTCTTGCAGTCAAAACAGATCCACCAAGCAAGGTGAAGGTTACTTCAGAGGACGTGTTCCCAATGTCACTTCTCATTCAGTGGACGGAATCCATTCACCAAACCTATGTGGTGTTGAAGTACAACATTAGGTATTGTGAGAAGGGATCTCACACCTGGACTGAGGTATGAGTTTAATTCATGGAAAGTGAATTGAATGTGATGTCTAGATTATTGTTTAGTTGTGTTCTATATAATTTTTATTTGCTTCCATTTGACTGACTCATTGAACTTAATTTGATTGATCAGTATTTTTATTATTTTATTAAACATGTATACTCACGTTCAAATGAAAATTAGGATAAGGCCTGTTGCACACTGATGCAAACTGTTTTTTAAAAATCCCTTAGCGACAGAAACTTATTTGACAGTATAACTCCAATTAGTGAACCTAGAGAGAACCCAGAGTATAACTCTGATTAGTGAACCTACTCGAGTTGATGACAGATCCAAGTCTCTATTAGACTGGATTCTTGTCACCCACCCTGATAGAATTATATACTCTGGGGTATTATCAGACTGCTTCAGTGATCACTCTATTATTTTTTGTGTTTGGAAGATTAAAGTACCTCGCCTGCCACCAAGAGTTATCAAGGTAAGACAGAGTAGAAACATCAACACTGAAATTTTCATTCAAGATTTAATAAACATAAATTGGAATAAGTTTCACCTAATACCAATTAAGGTCAAGAGTAGACACTTACCTTGGATTAATGGCGATCTCATAAGTCTATTTAAGCAAAGAGACAAGGCCTGGGAAAAATACCACCTAACAAAGGACCCTGCTGACTGGAGTGCATATAAACACTTAAAGGTGCTCTAAGCAATGTTGGGTAACGTCACTTTGTTGATGTTCAAACAAAACAGAGAGCTAGCTTGCTACTCCCTCCTGTGCAATTGAAACTCTCCTAAATGCGCATCTCGTCAGTGATTGGCTGGAACAGTTTGTTATGTTTTTCAAGTCAAGTCAAGTTTTTGATCCAGGCTGGACCAAGTTGTTTTTGTTGCCGTTTTTTGAGCCTGGGCTGTCCATAGAGAAGTACTGTCCCAAACCCATTTATACCTATCTGAGCCCATGTGGCCTGACACACTCACTCACTTAGCACCTCAGATCAATTCAGTCTGTGAGTCTTTAGTCTTTAGTCCTCAGGGCTCACTTTGGGATTGGCCTGTATCTGTGTATCTGTCACTTGTCTTGTTTGCTGTATTGTCTCTCTGTTTGTACCTATGAAGGACCCCCTCAAAAATGAGATGGCCCATCTCAAGGGGTTTTATCCTATTAACTATTTGCTTTCATTTGACTGACTCATTAACCTTAATTTGATTGATCAGTATTTTTTATTGAACATGTATGTTCAAGTATGTGTTCAAAGGCAAATTAAGATAAGGCCTGTAGCAGACTGATGCAAACTGTTTTTTAAAAACGAAATCATGCATTATATCAATATAAAACCATGCGACCAGCTACAAAAACACACACACACACACACACACACACACACACACACACACACACACACATATATAACTTGACTTAAATATTTCAACCAAACCTACAGTGTACCTAATATTCGATTAGATTAGATTCAACTTTATTGTCATTGCACAAGTAAGGACAACCAGTACAACAAAATGCAGTGTACAATGAAATGCAGTGCTAATAGCATGCTACAAGACATATTTATTTTCTGACATCATCTACTGACTCACATTAAAAAGGGCAAAAAGGCCAGTACACAGTTTGTTTATTTGTTTGTTTGTTTATTTGTTTCTCTTATGTTTTTATTTATTTGTTTGCTTGCCCACTGCTGCAGGTGCCTCAGGAGGACACCAAAGGTTACATGGACTCCTTCCGGCTCCAGGCCCTGAAGCCGTACACCAAGTATGTGGTGCAGGTGCGCTGTAAGAGCAACAAAGACCTGGGCTACTGGAGCGACTGGAGCCGCAATGCCACCGCCAGCACTCCAGAGGACCGTGAGTAGCCAAGCCACCTGGTCAGCCTGTTTGGTATCTTTTTCGTGGCCCATTGTTTTGTGGGTTAGGTGCTTTGACACTGCATTCCTATAAGCAATAACATCAACTCCTGCCAAGGGACAACAGATGTAAAAGAGCCTCTATTCTATAATCTGGCTCGGTGGTAGAGTTCGGGCGACTGCATCACGGTTGGGTAGCAACAGCCATTTTGCTGGTACGCTAAAGGAAGGTACAGCGATTACTGATGAGAAAGTAGTTAGCGTCAAGAAGAGATAAGAAAACAAAGGGACAGTGATGTAAGCAAATGTGAGCTTCTTCAAAACGACAAGATGTACAAGAAGGCAACAGAGTGTTACTTAAATAAAATAAAGACCATTAAATGCTGTAGATTGGCTTCTGTTCTCTGGGCTGTGTATGTGTCAGTTTGCCTACTGATGTTATGAAGCTGTAACTTACTACTGCCACACTCGTATTAAGTTGCTTTATATCCACTGGGTAAAACAGACATAGTGATATATAAATAGATCTTTTCCACATTGGCCAACATTTGTGATTACGTGTTGAACCTGTCAGTAGCGGAAAAAAAGAGGTCTTAACATATAAACATAAACATATAAATAAATGTAGTGTTGTGTAGTGTGTCTTGTTGAATGAGTAGTAAACACATAGTTTCCACTATAATGCAACACAGTCGAACAGTCTAATTTAAATATGTTAATTTCACAACCATGGCGAACAGCTAGTGTCAGGGTAAGTGTCAAGGTCTTCAGGGTAACTTCTGCGTTTGTCATTAGTTATTTTAAAGGCACCATGGTATCATTCAATTAGCTATTCTAAAACACTTTTATTATTTGAATGGTAATGTGGCGCAACTCAACTAGCTATTCTAACACACTCTTGTCTGTGTCCCTATGTTGCTTCGGCACACTCCTCCTTTCACCCCCAACCCTCAGGGCCTTACACTAAGCCTGTGTTATGGATGAACGCCCGTTTGGATGATGCACAGAGGACTGTTCAGCTCTTGTTGAAGGTAAAAGCCAGTGAGATTCCTCCTGTTTCAGCTTACCTTTTGGTCAGAATTGTGAAGGCCAGACACCTCGGATTCTTTGAGTTCTGTGTGTGTACTTGTCTCCCTTCATATGGGATATTTTGATTCTTTCAGAAGCCATACCACCATTCAAGTGTATAAGTTTTCTGTACTTTAAGTGTAATATTTAGAATTTTTTGTAGGTTGTAGGTCTGTATGTTTGAACCGTTTTCTTTCTTTCTAAAACGGTTGTTGGTTAGCTTAGTCATTGCCGTACCAAACTATCCTTTGCATTTGTTCAGCGAACATTGTACATGTTTGTTTGTTTTTCTCTCTAACTCAGAAACCAGTGGTGGCAAACGGGAAGATACTTCATTATGAGATAAGCGTGGTTGAGGATGGCAAATCTACAAAATCTTCCCTTCCCTTTGATGATAAAGAGCCTTTCCAAAGGTTTAACTTCACCTTGCAAAGGCAGTGTGTCGTCGCTTATGTTAATGTCACTGCAAAAAACTCTGCCGGGGAATCACCCCCAGCAAATCTGGCTGTTCTATTAAAGGGTCAAGGTACCTAAGGTTCATTTCCAGCACCTCTACATTGAGCATGTCTCATGTCATTGTCAATTTTTGAAATATAAAAATTAGGGAAACAAAATGTGTAATTTAAGTGTCACCTTTGCTCATCCAGTGGCTGTGTAATTTCTATGAGCATCGACTGATATGCTAAATACCTGCATTTCGTTTTCTTTGTACTTGTACTATACACAATGACAATAAAGTTTAATCTATTTTAATCTGATATTGGTGGACAGTGCCAATGTCCTCATGCCTGTCATTGTGGTCATGTGTTTTTCCAGAGCTTCCTGCCGTGGACAGTCCGTTTGCGTTTGCCCAGGATGACTTCCTCTGGGTGGAGTGGAGTGCCCCTAAGGAAGATGGTCTCGTCGAGTACGTGCTGGAGTGGGTGTCCCTGGTGGATGGGGAGTGGAACTGGCAGAAGGAACCGCGCAATGCCACCAAGGCTTACCTCAAAGGTGAGGGCTTTTCCAAAGACACTCGGAAAGCGTGACTAGGAGATGTGGGAGTCGGAGGGTTTTTTTGGATGCAGTAAGAGGCTGATTGCGCTCTTTGCTCCATCTGTATAATTCTCCCCATTTACAGTACGTGTTAGAAAGCTTGGTGTTGCATTGTATGAGAGACATGTACAGTCCATAAGGAAAGTTTTTCAGACCCTTTTAAGTTTTCCATATTGTGTTATGTTTCATACTCATCTTAAAATGGATTTAAATCATGTTTTAATCATTTTTTTCTTATCAATTTACACACAATACTCCAACACTCCACAAAAAAATAGGTGTTTGGAGTGTTTAGGAAATTTATAAAAAATAAAACACTGAAATATTCCATCCAAGTATTCAGACCCTTTGTTATGACGCTTGCAATTAAGCTCTGGTGCATCCTAAAGTTTTTGGAAAGGGTGTAAAAACTTTCCGTATGCACTGTATGTTGAGGGAACCAAGATGTCTTTTCATCCTTAGTCTGACTCTTGACTACTTGTGTGTCCAGGCAACCTGCAGTCCTTTGTACCGTATAACGTGACTGTGGTCCCTATCTACCATCGAGGGTGGAGGTCTTCTACCAAAGTCATACACCTTACTCTGCCTGGAAATCTCAACACAATCACAGCATATCTGAAGGAAGGGCGTAAGTTCCTAGAAATTGCTCATCTGCATCTGCATATATACTCTGCTTTCTATCTGTTGGTGGCAAATAGAGAATGAGAGTTGAGCAACTTCTTATTTTCTCTGAAAACTCTCAGCTAAATCAGACAAGTTTGTTTAATCTGTAAACCTGCACGGAAAGCCAAGTTTGCTTTGGGCAAGACCCAAGAATGTTCTAGTTACCACCCGCATGGTCAGCCACAGTGCACCATGCCAGTGGGGGAAGATGTGTGTTGTGGCAAAGCTGGAAAAAAGTTGAAAACTCAGCTTACACCTTGAAAAGGTTAAATTCCTGGCTTCCACCATTGAGCCCTTGAGCAAGGCACTTAACCTCGAGTTGCTCTGGGGACAATGCCACTTGTAATATGATTGGCATGTAAGCCGCTTTAGATAAAAGCGTCTGCTAATTGAATAAATATAAATGGAAATGTGTGGGACGCTGTGGCACAACAGGCTACAGCGTTCATACCATGAACGGGTCCAAGTGCCCACGGGGACCCAGGTTCGAGTCCGACCTGCGGTCATGTACCGATCTCACCCGGTCTCTCTCTCCCACTCACTTCCTGTCTGTCTTGTCCTGTCCAAATAAAGGCAAAACAGCCCCAAAAATATACTTTAAAAAATATAAAATATATATTATAAATGGAAATGTAAAACATCCCATTTGTCTCACTGGTCTAGCGCCAGAGGTGGTCCCAGAGCCTTCTTTGGTCAAGACATGGAAGAACAGTGCTCAGCTGGTCTGGCCAGAGATTCCTCTAGAAAAGCAGCGAGGCTTCATCACCAACTACACCATCGTCTACGAGGGCGCCGGCAAGAGAGTCTGTGAGTGTTTTTGTTTTTTTTCAGCTACCAAAAACAGAGCTTCGGTAAACCGCAGATCTAATCTGATGGGTTTCGTTTTTACAGCCGTATGAGTCTCATTAGAATAAAATTTGAATTGAATTTTATTCATTTTAATTTAGTCAAAACAGCATGCAACAAAGAGTAATGACGCCTAACATTGTGAAAGGGGCTTTTGTTCTTCTGTCTAGTATTATGTCTTATATACATCTTGGTGGTTCTAATTTGGTTATATCGTGGTTCTAATTTGGTTATATTGTGGTTATAATATGCATGAAAATATAAGAAAACATATACAATGTATAAATTCTTCATGCTATATAGTGATATTTATAGATAATTATGGATAGTCGATGTGAAGTATCTCATCCGTACCAAAACAGATCAGTTGTGTGTAACCCACACGTTACTCATAACAGCTGTTAGTTGTTTTGCAGCTTGCATTTTGTCTTTTGTGTGTACATATAGTGCAGCATTATCCGCATACATCTGGCAGGTCACTGTTGGTGGACAGCAACTTGTCAGGTAATTTATGTTGCCTCTTGTATTTCTCTTCATTGGCTCTTTACTGTTGAATGTTTTCCCAGTGGAAACTGTGGTGCCTCTCGATGTGCATTCCTTCACACTTAAAGACTTGACCAAGGAAACATCCTACAGTGTTTACCTTGTGGCCTCAACAGCGGCAGGCTCAACAAGAAGCACCACCTTTACTATGACCACCCAAAAATATGGTGAGTAACAGCTCCTCAGCCTGACCATACAAAGGTTTCATGTTAGAGCAGACCTGGGCGACCGCCATCCAGGTCTGGCCCGCATACTACGTTCATCTGGCCCGCCACGTGGTCAGAAAAACCAGCAAACAGAAAAGAAAGTCAGTGCCACACTGTTTTTTTCTGCAAACCTACATGTAGCCTACTGCTATTAACTTCAATCCAACAGAGGACGCCATCTATGATTGAAATCGTTGAAGACTTATAAACATTATTAGTCTACTCTTAAAGAGAATTCTGCGCATGAAATAAGGCAGTCCTAAAATAAAAACAAAAACGATGTAAGGAAAGAACAGGGACTAATGTGTCTTTCAAGTGCTGTTAGTCATGGCCAGTTTTTGTTTCGGTGAAGTTGGTCCATGAGATGACCCTAACCTTCCCCCCCCCCCCCCCCCCCTCCTAGATCCAGGGGAAATTGAGATGATTGTGGTGTCCGTGTGCTTCGGCTTCCTCTTCCTGACCATACTGTTCATCAGGCTGTGCTTCAAGAACAAAGAGACGTGAGTCCCGAGCATCATACCTTACCAACCTTAGCAGCTGACTGTGTTGGTTGAGATGGTAGCTTCTCAGTTCTCTCACCTGTAATCACTGTTCACCATATGGGCTTCATCTGGCCAAATCTGAGTTCTAACGAGTCAGTAAACCTTTAGGACTGGTTCTCCATACAAAGATTTAGTGTAGTCCTAGACTAAAAGAGAACTTCTATGAAGATTTCTGCTGAAAAAAGATTAAGTTTAGTTCATGTCTTGGAAACCGGCACTTAAAGTTATTTTACAAACTTTATATAGAAGACTGCATTAAAGATTATTAGATACAGTTGTTAATTCCCTAGAGAGCAAAGTAATATAATAACATATTTTTTTCTGCCAACTGTGTCTTCAGGCTCAAGAAGAAATTCTGGCCCCAGGTTCCTGATCCGTACAACAGCACTGTGGCTACGTGGTCTCCAGACCTATCAGCCAGGGTAAGCTGTGTGTGTGTGTGTGTACACCTCTGGAAAAAAATTAAGAGATCTGAAGTCTTTATACGGTTGCTGAGTGACATTTGAAAGAGTTGACGGAGCTCATTCAAATTTCATGCAGCAACCATAGGATGACATCAGAAAAATGTGCAGTGGTCTCTTAATTTTTTCCAGAGCAGTATATATTTACATACAGTTAGGAACAAAGTTATTCATACCCCTGCCAAATATTGTTGTAAGACAATGTGTTAGAAACATGGAATCAGAAAAAGAAGTGTTTTCATCTTTTTAAAAATGTTTATGAAAAATGCTGTGTCCAAAATTATTCATACCCTTTTTAAAGGCGCTATAAGCGATGCAGGGTAACATCGCTTATAGCACCTTTAAATAATCAATGGAAACATGTTTATTTGCTATCACAGCCCTCAAAATGGTTCTTATAATACAACCTTTTGGCATGTGGCAGTGTCATTTTCAGTCAGAACAAACATATTGATCAAGAGAAAACATTAAATCAATATTTGCCAGGCGTATGAATAATTTTGTTCCTAACTGTATATGCTGGGCTATAAAATGCTTTGTTAAGCAGTAATGTGTTAGCTGGATCGTCACATACCATCAAGAGCAGGGGTGTCAAACTCATTTTCATATTGGGCCACATCATTGAATTTATAGGTTACTGAGGGCCACATAATCGGCGAACATGTGCATGGTGCAACCATGAAATCTGTATTGCAATATGGTTTATTCAAAATTAGTGTGAAATAATGGTCCTAACCACTTTAAAACAGTGTGGCTGAAATAAAAAACAAACATAGCATAAATGTTATCCAACAGTAACATTTTCAAATGCAACTTCTAGGCCTATTAGTTAACAACTGAACAATATTCATTCATGGACTGACATTGATGAGAATAAACTGCAGTCAATAATGTGCATAACAATGTCCATAACACTTGTTTGTGCTAAAAGAAACTGTGGCTAAGAAAGGTACTGTGTGTGTGTGTGTGTGTGTGTGTGTGTGAAAGAGAGAGAGCTATGGTACACACACCCATCCACCCCCTCATCCGCAAAAAAAAAAAAAAAACGCATGACAATATTTGTTCGTTTCCCGGTTTTAGGTCCGTGCATTCCAAAAAAGTAGCCTAGATAGCATTTTATCCACATGCAATAATACAACAACGTCTACGATGACCTATTCATTTGGACAACTGGATACAGCCCTATAGCTAAAGTTACCTTTAGTTTTGTTCTCGCGTACCGTGACGTCTGGTTTTAAACAGCTGTAATGCAGTCTAACGTTCTGACAAGCACACCTATTGCCTATCTTGTTCTTGCCCGTCTGGAATAACTCCTCTAGCTTTGCTGCCTCCATCCTTTCTGTTTTCGTTGTTTAAACTTATGATATCCATGATGAGTATTGAGTTAGTGAATTAGCTCAACATTGTGTGCTGATAACCATATATAGATAGCCAAGTAAAAGAAAACAACAAGTAGCCTAGTTGCGTGCCTGCGTGCGTATTCTGTCTCCTGCTCAAACAAAATGTGTGTGCGTTAATTTTGATAACGTGTTCACTAACTTTACGTGATAGAAAATTGTAGATACAAGGAAGTTTATTGTCACATGCATATAGTTACTGGAAGTAAGAAATGCAGTGAAATTATGTCTGGTGTCAGCCAGACATAATTTATGTCTGAAATTATGTCTGGTGTCAGTGCATTTATGGGGGGGGGGGGGGGGGGGTAAAAAGTGCAGTAGAAGAGGGGTTTAGTAGATTAAGTGGCAAGGGCTGCATAAGAAAGGTGGGGGAGGATTGGGATTGGGGGGGGCACCAACAAGGAGCACCCAAGAGCAATAGACTGATGGCCTGTTTTGAACAGTATGCTACGGGATATGCCCTAGACAGGTTGACACACAAAAAAACAGGGACTGACGTGCGGGCCGTTTAAAATCATTGTGCTGATCATGTAAATGTATGTTTGACACCCCTGATCAAGAATCTACCAGTGACACTGATATTTTGTCTTTGTGTGTGATGTTTGCAGACTGGTACGCCCAAAGAGGCCGCGCTGGGTGACCTGAGTGTTGTGGAAGTGGACGTGTTCGACCAGAAGTCGCTATGCGACGAGGACAAGACCTCGCTTCCAGCACTCAAGAAGGACAAGTACCTGTCGGAGGAGCACAGCAGCGGCATCGGCGGCTCCTCGTGCATGTCCTCGCCCCGCCAGAGCGTCTCGGACAGCGACGAGGCCGACTCAGGCCAGACTACAGCCAGCACCGTCCAGTACTCCTCCGTGGTGGGCTACAAGGGCCAGACGCCGGCGGGAGCCGTCTCTTCTGCCGCAGCCTCCTCCTCCTCCTCCTCCTCCTCCTCCTCGCCAGCCACGTCTGCCACCGCAGCCTCGGCACACACCTTTGCCCGCTCGGAGTCCACACAGCCGCTACTGGACTGCGAGGAGCAGCAGGAGGGCAGTGCCAACCACCACCACCCTCCAGGCAGGGGCAGCTTATTCAGGCGGCACCGCGGCTTCGGTGATGCCGACAGCAGCGGTGGCAGCAGCAGCAGCAGCGGGGTCGGAGGTAGTCCGATGCATCGGCAGCACCCGTCCGAGCAGGACGAGCTGGACTCCAGCTCCTTGGAGTTCTGTCCAGCCGAGGAGGCCTCGCTCGAGCAGCCCGCCGACCAGCCCGCTGATGCCCGTTTAGCCCGCCCGCCGTACATGCCCCAACAGAGTGGCTACAGACCCCAGTGACCCCACGGATCTGTGTCCACTTCCCGAACCCACCCATCTCGCCCGCAGCCTCCCTCATTCCCTGCGCACGTGCCTTTGTTTTACTGACAACCACAAAAGAGACATTTCAGCAAGTGCAACAGTGATGAACTGATATCCATTGTTTGTTTGTTTGTTTATTTTTGTTTGTAATTCATACCCAGTGATTGACAGATGCAGTTTTGCACTTCACTTCAATAGCAGTGTGTAAGCTTTTGGAAACTGACGGATGAACTCAGGCCAAAAGACGTTTCGTGCTAAATGCCTGGCCCTACCCACTGGCTTCACTCCTGTTTACTGGGCCTCATTTCAGTAAGCATTGCCCCCATTTCAAAACAGGAACTGCAGAGTGGCGGTCTTCCAATTATTGTCTGACCTTGTTCTAATTAACATGTTGTGTCTTTGTCTTGTTCACCCTTGTGTAGTTGTATGTATGCCTTGAACTTAGCCAACTGGTTATCTGGTGGTGAGAGATGTAGGGGATGAGAAACATCAGTATTAAGAATCAGTTCTGCCAGAAGCTAGAAAGGTGACGAATTCACTTTTAGAAGAAAAGCATGAGACTTCAGGCAAATAGTGCAGTTACATTTTGTTTTGCACACTATTTTGGAGGTATTTTTAATGTTATGGAAAATGCAGGATGTCTAGACAGCATTCAATGGAACTGTACACTGTACAGTTGTAGAGTGTACAATGGAACTGGTATGTAGTTGTAGTGTAGAGCATCCTGCAAGTTGACTGATCATGTAAATTGAGGAGTGATATGACATATATTGATCATATGTATATTTCAAGTGTATCATTGTGTGTTGCTTTTTATTTGCATAATTTTTTGAGTGCAGTTTTAGCCATCTTATTATGGTTGTTACATTTGTTGCTTTAGTTTGCACATTTTTTTTAATCTTACTTGATCACACGAGGCCAGAACCTTATGTTCAATTATACTTCAAAAGTTATTAATTTACATAGTAAGAGAAATCTTACTAACCAAAGATGACCTAATACCCAACTGTTCAGTTTATGGGATATATCTATTCTGATGTCTCACACTGAATGTTACTATTTTAGGACAGTTCCCAGCTTGTTTGTAAGCAGTTTTTTTTTCTGCTGTGAGTGTAACCTGTCGTTTATTGTCAATAATGTGCCTGTTTTCTTTCTTTCTTCTTAATCATACACTACATGTAATATAAACTACACTGCTCTCTGTCTGCATGGCTTCGGACCATGTCTATCTGGCAGAGCAAGCCATTAGAAATGCTTACAGCACTCAGCTGAAATAAAATATGAAAGATTCCCAAACAAGACTCATTTCCTGTAATGGAGATAGAAGACCTTAAAGGAGAACTCTGCTGATTTTTCACGTAGACATAAATCGCCGGTTTTCCTTTAATAGGCTTGTAACAAGGGGTTTCTAGTTAGTTATGAGTCAAGTCCCTATTTAAGTAACATCTATCTATCTACCGGTATTTATCTTCTTTCTATTTATAAATTACAGGAACATCTGTCTGTCTGTCTGTGTGTGTGTCTGTTATTTGCATATCTCTCAAACCGTTAGTCCGATTGATTTCAAACTTGCTACGGGCACGAGTAAGTTCAGTGGCAAGTTTGACGTTGTTTGGATAAGTAATGCAAACCTTATTGTTAAATATATTGGTAAAAGAAGCACACATTGGCTTTCTCCGCTCTATTGTAGCCACTTCCCCTTTCACACAGCGCAGGGCCAGTGACAGGGCAGAGTTTTGGCAGCACTGAATCAGGGCACAGTGCGGGTCAAGATGCAAGATATTTGGATGATTATCATGTCTGACCCCAACAATAAAGACTCCCTGTATGCAGTTTGCTTGCATAAAATGGTTTCTGCGGATTTTGCAACAACACGCCAACAAACACGGGTATGCAGTGGCTGTTCAAAATGACGTAAACATGATGTGCAAAAAACTGAATTTGAACTTGAATAGCCCAGGCTACTTTGGACTTTGAATAAACAAACGATAACTCCAACTGCAAGATCCCAAATTGAAACTCAATTAGATTAACAATAAACATATAGCCTAAACTCAACAGCTGTTAGGCTTATGTCACATTAATTATAGGCTAATATATTATAATATTCAGTATTCATTATTGAATGCTTAGCTGGAATTATGTTTTTTCCTATCATCCTATTTTTTAAGCAGGCATACCTGCGGGCATGTACAGTAGGCCTAATTGGGCTACTGGTTTTCTACAGGAATAGCATGTTTCAGTGGGCACTGCACTAGATATATAGGAATTCAGAAGCCAGACATAGGCTAATCTCCGGCCCCATTACCCTACATAGGCTAGGAAAGGATTATTATTAACTTGTGTACGAAATTCCCCTTTTCATCCATTTTCAACGTACTGGATCCCTGTTCAGCACTAAAAGCCACCCAATTTGCCTAAAACTGCTCTTACCCGCAATACCAGACCTTCCTGGGGTAATGCACACCAGGAAGGCTGTTTTTCATTGATTATCTTGTTGAAAATTCTGCTGCTTTTCATTTGCCAACAAAAAAAGTAATCTAATGTAATGTAATGTTACATTAGGCTACTTTGTTTAAGTAATCACAGTAGTTATATCTTATTAGTTTATTTATATTTTATTAGTTTATTTATAACTTTATTAGTTAGTTTTATTTAACACTAACTAGTAATCTGTAACCCATTATATTCCAAAAGTAAATTTTCAATCCTATAGAAGTGGTGGTAGGTCTACACTATTCAACTATGCAGAGTTGCTTAAACAAACCTGTTAATATTAGACAAGAATATGAATATATTTTAGCCGTGGTTACTGTATTTTACTTGCTGTTTAAAGCAATTTACTATTTTTCTTTATTTATAGGTTCAAAGAAAAGCCTGCTAGGATCATTTGCCTGTTTGTCAAATTTGAATGCACATCTGGCTCTAGGCTCAACATTCCACTTTAATTTCCCCTCGTGGTATAGCTCCTACCCTTCTTTACTACCAAAAGGTATGTCTGGAGAGTATTCCATTAAACAATTCATTTACAGCAGCTCTGATTGCAGTTTTATTTATTCTGCTTTGGGACTGCCAGCAGCCAGTGGCACAGGAGTCTGAGGCAAGAATGATTTCCACTAAATATCAGCACATTCTGCATGCGAATGTGGTTAAGTCAAGTCAAGAAACTGAAGCCTAAAAGTCGCTAGCTTCAGATAACAGGATAAAGGTCTGATACTTCAAAATACATCATGAACCACAGCAAGAATTAAAAGTAGCAGTTTTTTAAACGTCCTGGAGTCATACATGCACACACTATAGAAACATACATGCACACAAATGTTACATACACTATATTGCCAAAAGTATTGTGTCACCTGCCCTGACTCACATATGAACTTAAGTGACATCCCATTTTTAATCCATAGGGTTTAATATGACGTCTGTCCACCCTTTGCAGCTATAGCGGTGTCAACTCTTCTGGGAAGGCTTTCCACAAGGTTTAGGAGTGTGTTTATGGGAATTTTTGACCATTCTTCCAGAAGCACATTTGTGAGGTCACACACTGATGTTGGACGAGAAGGCCTGGGTCTCAATCTCCACTCTAATTCATCCCAAAGGTGTTCTAGTGGGCAGCCGTGGCAAGCTGGTTAGTGCTTCGGACTTGTAACCGGAGGGTTGCCGGTTCAAATCCCAACCACTAGGCACGGCTGAAGTGCCCTTGAGCAAGGCACCTAACCCCTCATTGCTCCCCGAGCGCCACTGTTGTTGCAGGCTGCTCAATGCATCCAGTGAAAGGAACTCTGAATGCTTCAGCATACCAAGAGATTTTGGACAATTCCATGCTCCCAACTTAGTGGGAACAGTCTGGGGATGGCCCCTTCCTGTTCCAACATGACTGTGCACCAGTGCACAAAGCAAGGTCCATAAAGACATGGATGGCAGAGTTTGGTGTGGATGAACTTGACTTCTTTCCTGGTAATTATATTTATTTAATATATATACATGTATATATTTTTTTTACATCAAAGACGTCTTATTTGGTGGATGGATGGCACTGATCCACGGTGATGTAGGACAGAACCGTGGTTACAGTGCTTTGTTCCCCAGGTTCCCATTCAGCAGATTTAGTCTGTAAAGGGGAACCTTGGGTCTCCACAGTACTGGCCGATGTTTGGCCCGTCTCCACGGAGATATAAGCTAGAATCTGCTCCAGTCCTGGCTCACCATGTTCCCCAGGTTCAAGTTCAGAAGATTTAGTCTGTAAAGAGGAACCTTGGGTCTCCACAGTACAGGCCAGTGTTTGGCCCGTCTCCACGGAGATATAAGGTAAAGTCTGCTCCAGGCATGGCTCATCAGAATGCCTTCCTAACAATGGCTTGTCCTCGAAACCAGCATTGGTCTGGGCTCTGTTGGAGGGTGTGTCAGTAGGATCAGGTGTGTCAGTTACTCTGGTGCTGCGACCAGGCGTGACACTCTCCTTGTCCTGAGACAGGTCTGTGCACACCCGTGGGCTGAACAGGTGGGTTTCTTCAGGGTAGAAATGAAGAGGTAAGATAGCCTCCAGGGTTGAGATATCACATGGCATGCTCTGTAATGGCTGGTGACTGGTTCCCCAGGGACTGGAATACTAGAAAAGACATTGATTTGCCATTAAGCTGTTGTTCTACACACACACAACGCAAATCTGAGAAGAGGTGTGTTCAGGAGGGAAAGACTGTGTCAGTTCTGTACCATTTTTGAGTCCTGCCCGGTCCACTGGCCCACAGTGCTGAGTCGTGGGTTTGGCACCTTATGAAAGCTCATCTTCCACAGCCTGCCCAGAACAGAACAAGTGGAGAGGAAATTGGGAAACATGGCACATAAACACCCCAAAAGTATGACACAGTAGTACAAAGAACCAAAACCACAGTCATCAGTCACAAAGTAAAGTGCTCACTCTGTTGAGTGCTCAGAAATAGCCTCCCCCCTCAACACTTTTCTGCTCATCTATCTCATGTATGTTTCAATATTTCAATTACAATATTGTTATTAATATATTACTATTGCACTGAACTGCCTTGCACTATTTAAATCTTAAATCTCTGTCTATACTGATATTGCACTATTCCTTCCGTCTCTTCAATTGTTATTGTATATTTTATGTAAATTTGTCAATTCTATTGTATTTATCTGACAATATCATCGCACTATATCGTTGGTATGAAAGAATATATTTATTATTAATTTATCTGAGGTGGCGTTACTGCGTTTCTCCCCGTTCTCCCCCACTGTTAACCCTGAGTACATCCCTGGTTAAGTGAGTGTTGTACTTTGAAAGCAAAGATTAACCGGGGTCCAATTCCTTGTTTGTTTACGTAAACCTGACCAATAAAGCTGATTCTTATTCTGATTCTGATTCTGACATCTTACAGAATGAAGATGGACAATGCAATGATCAGCAGTAAGAGCCCTCCAAGTCCAGTCCTCACCAGTACCGTAATGAAGACTCGCCCTGTAGAGTGCAGATAAAAAAAATGCTCAATAAACAATACATTGATTGACTGATTGATTGATTGATTGATTGACTGTCTGACTGACTGATTGGTTGATTGGTTTATTTGTTGGGTAACTTGTTGTTTGTTAGGTAACTCCTTCACTTACGATTACTTACCAGGCTGAGATCTTTTGTAGATTTTGCTTCTGGTCAGGTCACCCTCAATTCACCCTCATTATAGAGATTATATATAGAGATTGTCAGGTTTTTTTTCCCCGTCATCTACTTTTTGGTCAATGATTCCCGGGACAACGAAACACCGGGGCGCATGAAACTTGGTGGGCATGTAGCCTCACTAGACTAGGTCCCCAGGGGCCACTCCCACACCCCGCGCCCGTGGTGATGTTTGAACCAGAAATTTATGTTTGTAGAGATAATTGATTTTGGTTAGTATAGTGGGTCAGGCCATGCGAAATATATTTTGTACCAGGGGTATCAAACTGGGGGTAAAAGTGGGTCTGATTACCAGGGCCCCAAGGAGGGAGAGGGCCCTTGAAAAGTCTGGAATATATGCATGAGATGGGGGACATGGGGCCCCATCAGGACTGCTTATGCATAGGGCCCAGGATCTTGTACTCCGTCCCTGTTTTGTACCGCTATGCGGTACATCTAGTTATAAAACATTTTTGCCACATTAGGCTGTAATAGTGTGAAATGTTAAGGCTAAGCATAGCTCCAGAATCCAGTCCAGTAAAGACCTGGCAACACTGTGAAAGTGAAAACATATAGTGTAGAAGAGTTTTACCAAATTGTCTTGTTGTGAAGCCATAAGAATTGCTTTCACTGGATCCGGCAATGGAGGAAGCCACCACATACACACTGTATGCTGTGCCGGGTTGGAGGTCTTTGAGTATTACAGAGTGCCGTCTGCCAGGCTGATCTTTCCTGTTGTTCACTGTAACATCTGGAGAAAGATGATAAAATGCCATATCTCATAACCATAGCCAAGACATTTAGTATTTGTCTTAAATGTAGACATGTTTTTGTACAATTTGTACAAAACATCAGATGTTAATCAGATGTGGAATGTCTGTGAGTAAAATAGCTTTACTCATAGACATTCCACGTCAATTGCAAGTGAAGAAGTTAATAATTCATAGCTACTCATAGTTGGTCACAGTACAATCTGTGAAGCACATTCTGTCCAACTTACTAAGCTCTGGCTGCTGTGTGTCAGTAGCCTTGTAGAGCACGGTGTAGTTAAGCACAAAGCCACAACAGTGGTCAGGAGGGACAGTATCCCACCCCACTTTTGCCCATGTGTCATCCACATCAGTAACCTCCACGCCAGTGACCTTAGCAGGGTCTATGGTAGAGAATCATAAATAAAGTGAGTCTATCCAGAAATTAAATGCCTTAAGTGGTTTTCCTAGAATTGACATCAGCATGAAATCCAATCCGAGTTTAAAACTGAATGTCACTTTGTCATCCTGTGGTTAAATGAGTTGTAAAGTAGAAGCACAGTTGTAAAAATATTGTCAGAAAGAAGAGCTGCTCAGAACCTGGTCTATTCACAAGCTGGATAGCCTAAACCAACAGAATATCTGGTCTAATTACACAATAAGGGGACATATTTGGAGAACATGAATGATTCTGTGGAAAACTCTCAATACACAGTCCTTGGCCTGAGGTTCACCTGGGAAAGCCTGTCACACTCACCCCCTTCCTCTGTGTAAATGTAAAGGGTGCTGTCATTTCCTGGAGTGTCATTGTAAAGTGGAGTAACAATGACAGTGTAAAGTTCCTGTGGCACACCTGTCAAAATAAGCATCAGTGTTCAAAATGGATAACCACAAATAATAGCATCACATCAACCATCACTGTGACTTAACCGATACTGAATTGTGTACAGAAAACAGCGTACAGAAAAACTTTGTTTTGCATTTTTCAAAAGAGGTATATTTGCCTTGTTTTGACTACAAAAGCAAACAAATGACCTTCCCTGAACCAATTATCCATCTGATTGAAGTGAGAGAGTTATAATCAAAGACTCCCATGTGTTATCAGTATGTTGCAAATATTTTGGCACCATGTTTGGATCAGACCATATCTTAGCACCATGACAGTACAGACGGACCAAAGTGATTTTGACACACCACAGACAGCTCACCAGGAAACAAGAGGTTTGTGTCTTGAGTTTGCAGCCACATGTAGATGCTTCGGTTTGTGTACCACACAACCATGTAGCTGCTAACATTATATAGCAGTGTTTCCCAAGACACCAAGATTTGGCCATCACTGGCGGTCGCCTGGGCCAAATGAACAGGAGGACCACCTGCTCCAACAAATAAGAATTTATATTTATAGATATTAATATATATATATATATATATACACACAAATGAAGTATATCAGCGTGGCCACAAGTGCACATCATATATGTATATCCACATAAAAGGAAACCTATCAATGCAAATCATATGCAATATCTAAACATAAAAGACTACATCCATTTGTTGATTCAGTTACTCATTTGAACTAAAACGTACAGACTTACACTCAGCAACACCAGGAATCACCACTAAGTCATTACAAAGCATGGCTTCATTTTTATATGCAGCAATCATCACTCGATGGGTTGTGGCAGAGAGCACAATTGAGGTCTGGTTCTGGGTAGGCTCTAAATACCCAGTGAAGTTAGAATCAATAAAAATCTTATACCCATCAATGGCATGGCAGGACATAGGAGGGCCCTATATGCAGGAAAGAGAGACTAATGTTAGAGCCAGTACATACCCCTGGCTCATTTAAAGATTAAGAATGGATAAAAAAGTAATAGTAAATTGGATAAAATGGTGACTTTGAAAGCCTTGTCCCTCTCATACGTCTCCTTACCTTCCACATGAGATCAACCACCCTTCTGCCCAACTCATCCGGCTTCAGCACCCTTCTCCATAGATGGAGTGCAATGGAGTCTACTATAGACACAAGAATGAGACAGCCAGGCTTCATAAAACAAGACACACCAACTACATTCATTTGAAATACAAATGACATTCAGTACAAAAAGAATGAAAAACATCCTGAATGCACACTTTAGAATGCAATCTTATCCTCAGAGTTCACTTATCGCCCAAACTAACCACCATTTATAGCACTCTTTTCACTCTTATTCAATTCGAAGCAGTCTAAAGTGCAGATTTATTCTCTCAGTATGTGTGTTCTACATTTATAGACACTTTTGTCCAAAGCAACTTACAAATATAACAATATAATTATTCAAATGAACAGTAAAGATACTTTTGGTAAAACTACATTAAGGATAGTAAAGATAACAATAATGTCAATACAATATCCACGGTCAATAATAAAAAATGTAAAAAATAGCATAAATAAACAAACCATAACTCATAATAAACATTTAATTAATTAAGTGTAAGCTGAACAGATATGTCTTTAGACCCCTCTTGAAAGACCCAAACACATGTCTACAGGCTCTGCAGCTGAGCTACAAGAATACATTTGTTAATCATTCCAGCCGTAGGGACTTATAACTAGTTTAAACATAGAAGCTAGAAGCAGACCAGCTCTGAACAACAGCATCAACTGAATGACATGTAATATAAAAGCCTTTTCTTACCACTAAGTGGCAGGAAGGTTGTACTGCTTCTCCATTCACTCCATGGGGACATTTGTTTTCCATAAGAACAACGCACTGATGCAGTATAATTGAAGCATGGCTTCACATCAGTTATATTCATAATAACATTCATAGTCTTGCTTGCATTACAGCAATCAGTTGTGGTACTCCATACGTTCTGTGTCCCAAAAGAATCCAATAAAAAGTGTCATACTACAGTATTAACATGTTATTTCAAATGTTTGATTAATGTTAATGCAAATTTGACAGGTTGGGATAAAACATGTTACAACACAGGACATCTTTTCTATATGATACCTCATCATGCCTACGACCAAATGCCTTCGGCCATGGCGATACCCTTTACCAACACCACTCCCACCCGTGTGATATTGATTAAAGGAACCGTGTGTAAGAAATGTATTTCAATTAATCATAAAATGGCCCTGATAAGTCACTAGACATTAAGAAATCATGTTCATTTCAAATACTTATATCACTGACAATAGTAGTCCGGCAAGTTGCAGCCCTCAACTGATGTTGATGTTTTGCTTTGTCATGTTATGTTGTGTTTTGGCCTGATGCACCACCCTCCACCTATCTAGTAATCACAAAGTCAGTAGTGTTTCGGCATCCGTGTTGGCAACCTCGAGTCAGGGGGAGGGGGAGGGGATACACTGCTCTACAGTAATTTGAAAGTGGTTGCAGTACCAGTTTTGGCCACAATCTTACATGTGTGTTTACAGACACAAGTTTTCTACAGTAAATGTCTATAGCTGTCACATTGACTATGTTAATCTCATTAAGAAACACAATGCAACCAAAGGAACAAGAAACATTGATGTAACAAAGAAGGAGAATTCAGAAGAATTACAGATTATTTAGCATAAGTGTAAAATCCATACTGAATTCATTACTTAGATTACTTCAATGTAATCTATCTGTCATAAACTGGTCAGATATGGTTTCAGTTCCACTTCACCTCACCTCAGTATCATTTAACATAGTCAAAAATGGGTGGTTAATAGTTAGACTTACTTATTATAAAACAATGAATTCAATATTATTTAAAAACTCATGTTACCTTTACATGAGGGGCTTCTTGACGGTACTGAACATCACATATTACGTTCCTTTGCAGGCCATTTACCATTTCCTCATTTTCCCAGTTAACTCGGATACCTCCTGGGTAGGCTTCGGCCCATACGCGATCTGGTGGGTCAAGTTTCACTGTGTGGAGATAAAAGCATAATTTAATTAGCATGAGTCATGGTGTCTAGCAGGACTGCTGAGGTCGAGAATGAACATAATTTCACATCAGAAAACACATTTGCGATCAACAGTGGTCAGGAAGTGATGTCCACTGAACATTAACATGAAAGAGGAGTTTTATCTAACTATCTTGAGAAGGCACAGAGACACTTCATATTTCTTCCTCAGAAGATGGCAGCTTAGTTATAATGTCACAAAAGCTGTATCAGCCACTACAACACAGCCCTTACAAAAATGTTTGCGTCAGATTTGCAGCAAGTTGTGGGAAACAAATAAGTTCACTTTAAAATATTGCCAGAAGTTTGCCAATGTTGGCCTCTAGGTAAACTTCCAGCAAAGTTCTGGCAACAATGAGAAGTTTGCCACTAGATATAGTCAGTGATTTGCCATCACACTTAGCCAATAATGGCAATCTTCCAGTGAACTTGTGGTGACAAACCTAATTTGCATATGATATTGCTGCAAATTTGCTGCAACATTGCCAAAAGTTATCCGCAACTGTTCACCAGAAACCTGAAATTTCTGTAAGAGAGGTGATGGTTCATCATCGGAAATGTATGAGCTGGCTGAAAAGGCTTCCAGGCTTCTCAGTGTCGGTGTCAGGTGTGCTTGTTTGTGAAAATACTGTTATACGGTGCAATGATTGTGAAACACAGTTTTCTGTCTTTATGTGTGTATAATGAGTTGCACAGGGTACAATGTGTAGTCCACTGTGCAATTGTTTACTTTTCTATTGTTAATTCCACATTACATTGTGCAGGCCTAAATTCAATATTTGTATTTATTGTGTGTTCAATGTGATGTCCATGGCTAATGGTAGTCTACATGCATATGTGGAAATGACAACATACATAGCAGATTTACATAGCTGATTTAACATGACTTGAATATAATTTTGACATGACTGATGAGGACTGGGTGGTAAATTGCCTGTACATACTTGTCATGACTTTACTTTCGCTTACTTACCAATGTCAAACAAGTTGTTAATATGGATTTGCCAGGTGTCATTAGATGAATTTGCTGCTACTGATACTGTTACATGATACCCCATGCCCGGGCTTGGAAAAAAGTAGCAGTTGTCCGTAGTGTTTATTTCCGTATGTTTGGCACTGTGTTGTCTTGGGAAAATAAATACATTTGGATTAGAACAGTGTTTTTCAACCACTGTGCCGGGGCACACTAGTGTGCCGTGAGAGATCATCAGGTGTGCCGCAGAAAATTACCCAAATGTCACTCACTGGTCCAGAAAAGCAACTGTTGCATCAAAGAATTTATAACCATATGCTCTCATTGATTGTATGATTGCACTATTTGTGGTATGCAGGCATTGTAGGGGCCCCCATATCCAGTATTCACAGAATCATCACATATCCAGTTCATAACAACAATTAAATTAGATATAGTCACCTACAAATGAAACAGAGGGCGCTTGTTTTATTGAGCAGGTCTTGCATAGAAGCCATAATAAGGCCATATCTGTGTATTATTTGAAAGTTTAGGCTATGGTATGTTTATTTTTTCTTCACACAGGATGTTAGTGTGCCGTGGGACATTTTAAGTGTCAAAAGTGTGCCGTGGCACAAAAAAGGTTGAAAAACACTGGATTAGAAGACTAAGCAGAATATGCATACAGATGAATATTTGATGGATATGCATTTACCTTGTCAGTGTGACTGAGTATAGCGTGCTTGTTGAGATTCCCAATGGGTTCCACCAACATGTTAGGCCTTTCTCAATAAATGGCCTAAGGCGTGTAACACATGTTATGTTCTGTGAGTTCTTTGGAAGCATGCCCATCTTGGAATTCCTACAGGATAGGCCTACTGCTCGGGAATTAAAGTAGGTTATATGATTAATGACATTAATGATATGAAGAGCCTAGTAGTCTGTGAAAAATTAATGTTTTGCCTGTTTGTCTGTGAATAGAGGCAAAACAGAATTTAACCCCTTCACACCTGATGTTTCTTTACTGGGAAAACCAATATTAGGCTACCCAGCTCTCCAATACAGAACAGCCTATAGTATGATTTCTTTTGCCAAGTTCTGTGTTCATTCATTTTTTCATGTCCATTGACTAAATTGACTTAACATATCAATGTGAATGACCACATTTTATTATCGTAGTCATGTAATCCGATGATAAGATGAACTGAAGATTTGGAAAAGGCTGTGCATAGATATTTCATCTGCCTCTTATCCTCATCAACAGGAGAAGCAGTAAACTAGATGTACCGCGTAGCGGTACAAAATATGACCGCCGCTCAGTCCTGCACATCCATTCCGCGAAAATAAAACATATTAATGAATTTGTCTCCATCTTCTACTCCATCCCCCACTCTTGAAACTTTTGTGTATGCTTGTTTGGAATGTGTGTTTGCACACATTCCGCACACAAAGTAGCCTACTGGCGCTGCAAAGGTGAATAGATTTGTTTCTGGGCCAAAAAATCTGTAACATTGTTACAAAACCTTTAAAATCTCTAAACAATCACAAGTAGGGCAGTTCATCATAGTCCATCCATTGCAACTGGACTGATGAAAGGTACACCTGTAGGCTACATTGTATTTGGGAAAAGCAGAAGGTAGCAGCATAATGTATTTATTTATTTATTATTAAACTAAAACAATCCCTGTCAGTTCCATGCAGTTTTCAACAGCTATCAAGAAGAGAGGTCATGGATTTTTGTGAATGTTTCTTCTTCTACATATGCATAAGTTTAGTCATCTAGTTCAAATGATATTCAGCTTTATTGTCAATGCACAAATGAAATACCAGTAGTCTAAAACAAAATGCCGTTTTTCCCAGTGGTGCAAATAACTGACATGTCCAAAGGGCCTTCATGAAATGCGTTGCGAGACTGTTCATACACATTTTAACGGGCAAAGTTGAAGAGCTACTCTCCGTTATTGTTTGTGCAAATAATATGCTGATTCATGTTCCCCTGCATTTTGCAACCATGAGGTCAATGGTTAAGCTCAATCTTTTGATTTTCACCCAGCCTAGTCCATGGTAGGCGCCCGATAGAAATATTGTTTAATTTTGCGATTGAGATATCCACGCACTGGCGCCCCCCCTGCGACGTGTTCGCCCCCCGGTTTTAGAGCTATTCTAAATGCAAAAATGCATAGAGGGAGTTATGACAAAACCGTGACTGTTAACAAACTATAAGCTATATAAGGTAGGCCCTATGCTAGGCCTATTACACAACACAAATTGTCGCTAGGCTATGCTGGCGACCCAAATAAAATCTCCGTTGGAACCAATGGCTTACACCTTACAGTATCAAGCTGCCACCTCTTGGCGAAAAAGTTAATAGTTTTGCATATCAGTAATACATTTCACGTAGCTGTGAATCACGGAAAGGGCGAATGAAGTGGACACTTCTAAATGGAACCCAACCCACTGTACAGTAGCTCAAGGTCTGTGGCTAAAGCAGCCATAATGAAAGCGTTATCATTGTTTGGATACTTCACATCACACACACGTGTTTTTTAATCGCATAGACTACAACTACCAAGCTGGAATCAAAGCACATCGACTCCCCTCTCACACCCTAAACACGCACTTCGAACAAACAAAAAGCGCCTCAGTCTCACGGAATAGCCATAGGCAAAACTGTATCTGACCCTTGTAACGTTGGTACTAAATCATTCATCGCAAAGAATGATTTTTGTAGCACGTGCAACAAATATGTGTAGCCCTGCCCTGAATACATCTCAACGTGCGCTCTAAAACATCTGGTTTAAATGGAGATGTAGATCATCACGGGATCATAGACAGGTTATCTTTCAGGTAGCCTATATATTTTCCATTAAAAAACCATCACGTAGCGAACGTGTTGTGGCTAACTCACTTAGCTCCTGTTAGTAGCCTAGGTTATGGTCATAAGCAAATGAGATGACAGTCGAAAGATACAATTAGTGCTGTTATCGATTTGCTTGGTAGCTTATAAACGCATTTATGGTTTTCTACAAATACATCAATAATCAAATTGGCCTCCATCACTCAACCATGCTAACGGTAACATTATTTTACCTACGTTCTGCTATTGATAGGATTAACGTAGCCTACCTGCAGTTAAAAACAAGCATGTCCGATAAACATTCTCAGATTTATTTCGGCTTCAAGAGGAAATGGGAATTACATGTCATGCAGAAATCATCCTACCCTTAGACGTTCTCTGCGGTAAACTACTGTAGCCTACAGTGTTGTCCTTGTAGGAAGCATAGTGTCTTTCCAACCCATTTAAGATTAACTTCCAACAAAATTACGTCTCACTGCAACGATGCGCCATCTAGTGGACAAACGACTACTTATCGCCAATACTGGAAATGCAGCCATGATGATGATGATGAATATTTATTTTGGCTTTCTTTTAATCCTACTGAATTTGTAATTATGTATCGGCCGTTCTAATACCGATAGTATGTGGGTGCCTGTGTGTGTGTGTGCATGTGTATATGTGTGCACCACCATCTACAGGCCAATGAGTGTAGAGACACTAAATGTACACATAACTTAATTTTTTAGACCCCCCCATGGATGAAATTCTACGAAACTTGGCATACCCCCAGAGAATGTCAGGTTAATCATACACATAAAATTTGGTGCAGTTCTGAACGTCTTTACTGAAGAGAGGGGCGATTAAAGCAGAATGATATTGCATTTTCATTTTTTACCGGGGGGTGCAAATCACAAATGAGTGATTATGGGCTAAGTTGATGTGGGCCCTTGAGACCAACATACCATAAAAATGTCTTCATCCAATTTCAGGAAGTAGATGACGGGAAAAAAAAAAAAAAAAAAAAAAAAAAAAAAAAACTTTGACAATCCCTATATGACCGCTTCGCTAGCTTCGCTAGCGGCGGTCATAATTATATTAATGATCTCACCTCCACTCATCGTAGCACATAGGAGGCAAATAAATGCAAATCGCGTCATGGTAGACAACAGCCACTAAACAAGAAGAAGAAGAAGAACAACAACAACAAACTATGACGATAAAGCAATATAAAGTATGCCTAGTCTGACTATGATCCGTAACCATAGCCTACCTTAATTCGAGGATTCAAGTCATTCATGAAGTCATCTTGGAGGCTTCGAGTAAGTCTGAAAATATCTTGGTGAATAGTGACAGTTTGTTGTCATAAATTACTCTTACATCATATTGTAGCCTATACAGCATCTGTGTCACACTGTCCTTTCACTAAAGATTCTGCCTTCGCTCCACCTCAGGCTTCTACTTCTTCTTAGGCTACTACTTCTACCATCATCCCGTCACACGTCATCATGCACAAGTAGTGGGAGGGACTTGATTTATTTTGGTCTGACAATCGGGATTTATGTCAGGTCTATACAGGACTAATGGATTTTGTGAAGATCAACATACAGAAAAGCTGTTGAATTATTGCTGTAGGTATCGGATTCCCTACAGTGGCCAATCAACAACCAAGTCTGTTTAACATTAAGACAGCACAAAGTAGCCTAGGCTGGCGTCAGCCGCAAAAGCATTGCATGTTGTAGGCTACCTACTGTAGCATCATCAGCACGGGTTAACATTCATCATTCATTCATCAATACATGTAATGTAGGCTACTTTGGCTAGGTTTCTCAAAACCACATTCCATTTCCTGTTATTGTTCCTCTCTTCATCCCATTTCCGATTGTCTTTCCCATATTGTGGAAGCCTGGAAATTATCTCAGACAGTCAGCAATATTTTTGCAGGTGCATTGAAAAAATTATTATGTTGAGGAGCCATCTATTTTAAATGTTTGTGTGTGTGTCTGTGTGTGTATGTATGTGTATGGGGTTTTGTATCATGCATTTCATGTTCTGAATCTGTAGTCTAGGCAGCTGCTACCTTGGCCAGGTCTCTCTTTTAAAAGAGATTTTTTACCTCAATAGGCCTAACATATAATAGTCCTAAAGGACTATAAAGGAACTATAAAGCAAGTGTGAGACCGCACTCACCCCAGATAATCATCCCAGCTTATACCAAACTGATGAATTCAAGGAACCACTAGATTACTGGGGTAGTAGCCTAGGCTAGATTGTAGGAATTGGGGCATGTCTGGTGGTGTGAAAAGGGAAAGGCTCGAATGGAGCAATAGATAACGAGAAGATGTGTGGCGATACTGAGAAAAGTGCTTAGAGGAAGACATGGTCTAACGCTCAGCGTTGACTGGAATTGTAGTGATGAGTAACACAGAACGGTTATGAGGGTTAACTGTTCACCCAATAGCACCCTCATAGGTGTCACTTGTGGGAATTGTGACACCGGGTAATAGCCTACTGTGAACTTTGAAATTCGGTTTAAATCAGGGTGGTGCTGGAAATTCATTAAAATGGAGATACTGTATATAAATGGAAAAGAACTCTTCATATATAGACTAGTAGTGCAGACATTCAGCCCTACTTAAAATCCAATCTCTCTTTTCCACCAAACATAAGGTTTTCTCTGTGGAGTATAGGGCATTTAGCTTTTTGATCATCGTCCTCTTTATCATAATTTACTGTCACTTTCTCAGCTACGCTGCCAGACGCCAGATATTTAACATTTCTTGGTTGAGGTCAGGTTCTGATTATACATTCATAACATAAAAATCAGGCAAATGTAACACAGACCCAAAGTTTAATGTAAAAAGCCTTTTCCACCCACACATAGAGTAAACTTTTAGAGCATCTCACAGTTTAGAAATCTTCTGCAGCTGAACGTTGATTAAAAATGTCCTCAGATGTTATCACACATATACCTGAACTTTCTGTTGACAGATGTACACAATTTGTGGGAGGCAAAGAGTGCAGTTCTCTTGGCAAGCATTGCAACTACTAGCCACAAGGCTGTGACAAAATATATAACCAGCAAGATAACATATGAAGATAGACATCATGTTTGCCAAAAGGACACTGCTTTCTTTCAGTTCTCATAATTCATCATCAACATTTGACTGCCAGGTAGACTCATGTTGAGTATGGCTGAAGTTCACTCCCCCCTCACTCACACTAACATTATCATGAAGATGGATGTCAACAATACAGTGACCTTCCACAAGGTGGCGCCACCACCCTACATAAAAAAGAACAAAAGTGAAGTGATAAATTTAATGACTTTTTAGACAATAGAAAAATGAGGAGATAGTTGCTCCATGCAAATAGTTCCTGTATTTAACTCTTCAGTCTTCCTCTTCTCTTTCTGTGTGGAGATACAGTGTTGTACCAGTGTATTGTCATGAAAGGCACAAGTAACAGGTTACCCTTTTTTCCATACGAAAGCATCTGCATCTTGCTAGGATGATTGTTCAGCCAAAAGTGACTGAATTGTTGCTGTGGTATTTCTTAAAAAATGTAAATAATGCAGAAATAATGCAATTTTTTGCAGAAATGATGCAGTAATACAGAATTCCAATTTTGGAGAGACTGACTCAACAATCAGACTCAACATTATGTAGTTCTTAAAAGCCTTTAAATACATAATGGCTTCAAACTCATTTTGATGCCAGAATGAATTACAATGAGGAGGATGGAGTCTCTGACATTGTCACTATGGTGAACATTTATAAAAAGAAGAATTCCTACATTGAGTTACCTTACAGGCTTTAGTGTGTTGCTTATGCAAGCAGAGGCATTCTATTCAAATAGAAATAATGCATATGAACTGAACACCAATGACAAAGCATTTACATGATTTTTCCTGAATAAAGAAATATTGTTGTTGGATGTTAATATCTCTCTGCAAGAGTTTGTAATTCATCACCAGATTGTTGTAGTCTGGAAGTACCCTGATAAGAATGTACTGATCCTGCAGATGTCTGAAAACTATAGTTGTAGAACTAACATAAATATGGCTGTGTTTCAAAAGAGTGAAAATTCAAGAGAATGATCACATTGGGTATTTTTTGACATTTACATTTTTTTTACATTTTTTACATTTTACATTTATTATTACAAAATGTTCCAATAAGGCAACCTTTTAAGTAAAGCAGCTAGCTTTGGAGTTGCTGTTTTCAAATGTCTTCTTCAAAAGTCTTCTTTATTTTATGCTCTTTCTGCCTTTCAAGCACGTCCTCCACACTCACATAACTAATAGCTGAGGGGGCACTGGTCATTGTCTCCCACTTACTCGCCTCTACCACAGATCTGCCCTTGTCCGACAAGCTGGGTCCCTGTGGTGGGCCTGATGGGCTTTCATGACCACAGATGGGCGTCTGTTCCAGGTAAGGGTTGCACGACGCCGGTGAGGACCGGCCCGGCTGCGGCTGGCTTGGCTCCACCGCTGCTGCACTGGCCGGCTCCGGGCTCTTGCACGGACACTCCCAGGTGCTGTAGGTGAGGGGGAGTCCTGTGCTCTCCGCCTGCCCACTGCTAGCACTGGTGTTCGAGGCAACGCTGGAACCATCCATCTTATCCCCCGACAACATGGAGTCTGTGTCTGCAGGAGATGCCAGCCTGGTGTCCATCTCAGTGTCAACGTGGCATAGCAGAATACCCTCACTGGGATTGTTGTCAAAGTCCAGGTTATTTGACATCGGAAGCTATAAAAACAGCGGAAGATGTGCATGATAAGAGGACATCCTGCAGAAAGGAAGTTTACTGGCATCATTTGCATGGGGAGCCATTAGATTCCCATGTTCATTACAATAGCTTGGCAGAGATAGATCACTGTGCTTGCTCAACTTTATTTTCTTAACACCCATTGTTTATATTATTTATAAGGTTAAGAGGAAAGGCACTCTCTGAAGTCCAGTTAAAGGAGAATTCCGGTGTGATTTTGACCTAAAGTGTTTTGAAACATGATACCGAGTGTGAACGTATGTCTCATAGCCCATCTCGGCTTGTCCCCTGCACTCCGAAATCTGGCGCTAGTTAGCCGATGCTACCAACAAGGCGGTCAATGGTGGTGCCTTGGCATCGGCATAGCCATGCAAATAAATCACTGTTTTACACCATTTACGAGGCTCAATGTATCTCCACAATTCATTGGTAGACTTCCGAGGGCCCTGACATTTCAAACGAGACATTGAGAACTTTGAAGACTTGATACCAAAGATTCTAGAACAGAGCTCCGCTCTAGAATCTTTGCTTGATACCTTTCGAGACTTCTCTGGGGCCCACATAGCCATGGAGCTGAACTCAGGATTTGGCACTGTGAGGTTTGCGAATTTCCTCCACCTGTACCACAGCACAGAGCAACATTACCAAAACACATTCAAATGGAGGATCTGAGAAACAAAATATAATTATTGGCTTCTTTAACACTGTTCTTTAACACTGAGTGTTGGATTAAATGTTTACATTTCAGTCCTGAAATTACATTAGGAGTTTATTCATATTCAATTAAATTCTGAAAAGTAGTTCCCACTTACAGCACGAAAAGGCACACAGCAGTCACCAGCAGTGATATTACACCAATCGCCGCCAGAACAAATATGTGCATAAAAGCTTTACCTAGAATCAAAGTACAGAGAACTGCAGTGAACAAATATATGACAAATGGACCAGATGCTGGCAATAACAGAGAACGAGTACTCATACTACTTCCTAGAGTGATGACTAAAAGCCTACTCATCTGCCACAGGAAATGTAGCCAGTGCATTGGCTATAGAGTTCAAGGGTTAAAAGGTCTGGGTCTGGAATTCGGTTTTGGCTTCACAAAAGGTTGTTATAGAGTATATTTGAGCTCAACAGTCAGTCAAAATACACGCCCATGCGCCACATTAATTGGGATTGTTTATGGGTTTGTTAGTCATTTACAATACTGAACTCGGACTGGACAACTGAGCTTTCCTGCCTACAGTTAAGAATGGTGGAAGCTCTGTAACGTTGTGGGGCTGTTTTTCCCCAAAGAGATCTGGGAACTTTGTTAGGGTGCATGGCATCATGACCTTCATGACATTTTTAACTCAAAGTCTGGCTGCCTGTGGCAAGAAACTAAAAATGGGTTGTCATGGGATCTGCAAGTAGGACAATGATTCAAAACATATGTCCAGATCAACATAAAAACAGTTTACTGAACAGAAACTCAAGTTTCTGTCATGGCCATATCTGTCCCCTGACCTAAACCCCATAGAAAAACCTGTGAGGTGAGCTAAAGATCTTTACATGATCTGTAGAAATTTGGTAAAGGGCCGCTCACACCAACAACAAGAACTATAACGATAACAGCAAAAAAGTACCATCCTAACTAATAATATGAATGATGACGTGATGTCCAAACTTTAACTATAACAATAACGACATGAAGAGTGATATCACTTTCAGAGCGATTTTGAAAACAATAAAAAGCTGACAGCCAATCAGAATCCATACAATACAGCCATCACATTCATGAACATATGAGGAGAGACTGTCCTTATCATTGATCAGTGTGGATGCTTTTATTGTTATAGTTATCGTTTCTGGTGTGAATGGTCTTTAAAGAGGAATGGTTTCACATTCCCTGCTCTGTATACTCCAATCTTATAAGCAGAGGTGGGCACAAATACTATTATTTTGTTTCAAACTACAAATATTGGCTCATGAAATATAACAAAATAAAATACAATATACTGATGTGAAAAATGGTATTCCAACTTTTAAAAGAAACTACAATGCATATTATTATTAAAAACGTATCCCCAAGAGGCAATAAATGCTATTTTCTGATCGGCTGGCAAGGGGCTATTAATTCTGTACATTGGGGCTCCTATAAAGTAGATCTGGTAAAAAAATGTAATCACCATCCCATATCAATATAAACGATGATTGAACTGACAACAAGCAGGCTTCGCAACAGTGGAATCAACTGTAACAAAGCAAACTACCCACCATCGTTTTCCGTAACCAATGAAAGTAGTACATCAAATTTCCCTTTGTGTGCTATAAATGCATGCCTATTGCCTACATACATGACTGGCAACATGGGGGACAAATAGAATAACATCCAGTAAGGTGTCCCGATATATGGAATTAATTAACTCCACTCTGTTTTGCATCTGGGAGGTTTTTTTTCTGTTTCCTCCATTATTTCCGCATATCAGGACACCTCGGTGGATGTTATCCCTTAATCCCATAAATCCTCATGTCAAATGGTTTTAATACTGTCCTGTAGTGAGAATGAATATCAGATATTAGGTACTCAAGGTCATGGGGTCAAAAGTCATGGTCATATGGAGTCCATGTCCTACGTAATGTTCTCACTCAGTATTGTATCGTCTTCCAATTTTAGTTGTTGACACACCTGACAATGCAAGCTCCTGAAGTTAGTTACTTTTTTTTCAAATCAATTTTCAGACATGTTCTAAGGGGATGATAAAACAGAAATAAGATTTAAATGTTCTACTTGGTGACAAAAAATGGGTTTAGACTTAGTTGATAAAGTTGACCATTTTGGTGCCCTCAGTTGACTTTTCTTTTAATTTTTTCCAACTTCAGACACATCCAGAGGGGATCGTTAAAGAGAAAAGTTGGATCTAACACTTTTAAGTTGGTCACAGTGTAGCATAAGTACTACAGGAAACGGGAAAAATGGGTTTACATTACATGCTGTCCTTCCAAAAGGATAACAAAATTGGCATTTCTATGGACAACTTTAGAGCTGAAAATAGGGAATTGCCCAAGGATTACCGGGTACCCTCCCTATTTTTATGGAGTAACCCCATGGACAACAAGAAACAATAAAGAAAATAACTTTAACCGACAAAACCAGGTTCAACAAGACTCTGGCTTTTGGCTCCCAGACTATAAGCATAGCCTATTGTCATGGTTATAGGTAGTATGTTTAACTAACCAATCCTGCCAAAATACGCTAAAGTAATTAAATACGTATTTCAAATAAAGCTAATTAAAATACTGCCTATGTCTGCTTATAAGACATGATGGGAGATGATAATGATAAAGTGCTGTTGTATTCCCATAGGGGTGTTTTACAGAGTATTATATTCAGGGGTGCCAATAATTAGTTTTAGTTACACGGAATTATTTCTTGGTGAGTTTTTTGTTCTCAGAATGAAGCTGTTTCGTATGATAAGATGATTTTTTTATGCCTCATTTTACTTGGCTCCACCAAGGGGCGCCAATGAGCGTGGATGATATGAAACGGTATATACTGTATGAGAACAACAACAACCTTGTAAACTAAGGCATTCTCTTGACTCTTCAATGTAATTCTAATGTAATACGCAGTGAATGAGTAATACTGAGTGAATGGGTATGCAGATCGTACCATAAGCTTCTGTTGTGAAGTTAGCGCGTTCCTCGTCTTCAGAGCAGTTGTTGATGGAGCAGGTTCTGACATAGACCTGGTACGTGGTGCTAGGCTTGAGTTTCGGTAGTGTCACCTTGTGTGTTGTGTGATTGACAGTCACATCTAGAGGAGCAACATGTTGACCAGAACAAATTAATATGATAAGCTTCCTCACTGATCGTTTTTTCTGTTTTAGTTACCACATTTTCACGAAGCAGACTACAAGTGGGTTGCACCAACAAGTATTACGTTTTAACCTGGATTAAATCAAGGTTTATCCATTAATCCAGTTACACCAAACTTTAAACCTAGTTTAAATATAATCAGGTTTTAATCGTAGATTTGTTAAATCATGCTTAAAATTAAGTGGGGCAACATAACTCGAATTGAATTTACACCTACAGTAGATCTACAAATCCTTGATTATGCCTTAACCAAAATTAATTTAATTCTTGTTGGTGCAGCTATGAGGTAATGATCCATGACAGAGATGAAAAAGCAAAAAAAAAAAAAACATTTGTTTTCCAACAACTATTCTTTACTGTATCTAATACTATTTTAGTACATCTATAGGAATTTAGTGGTTCTAATGGCACAAGCTCAAACCTGTTGGTGGCTCGTCCACTGGTAATCTTACCAACAACATCACCAACAACCACAACAATAACAACAAAAACAGTTATCAGTTTTGAAGGCTAACAGTAGGCCATGGCACACATTTCAGGATACTTACTCAACCATGTTGAGCCCATGTCGTGTGAGGCCTTGTACAAAACAGTGTAGTTGACGACAAAGGCACAGCACTGGTTGGGTCGCACTGCCTCCCAAGCCACCGTTAGCCACGTGTCGTCAGCCTCAATCTGCTTCACTTGTTTAACCTTGGCTGGTCCTGGGGCAGGACAGGGGAGTTATTTATGGGGTGCAATAAAAAAAAAGTTGAAGTAAATTAGACCTACAGTAAATCAGAAATGAACAAATTGTGTTTTGAAAAATGGTACTGGAAAGAAGCCTAAGTAACAATTAAAGGAGAATTTCTGTGATTTTTCACATAGATCTCTTTTTTTCGAGGTCACTCAGTACACAAACAGTTCTACCTAGCAGAGTACTGTCGGAATGAAAACAAGCGGTTCTACCTAGCTTGAGTCGCTGTGAGTATAGCACTGTAGCTGCCTGTAGCTGTTGGCTACAGCAACTCAAGCTAGGTAGAACTGATTGTTTTCGGGGTTTTTTCGTACCAACAGTACTCGTTGATCTTAAGAAACAGAGATCTATGTGAAAAGAGATCTACGGAATTCTCCTTTAAGGCCCTCTACAATAATGTGCATTACTGTGTCTTATTATACGGCTCTTCACAATGCAAGTAGAATGCTTGGCAGAAAATAAGTCCCTTCAGGGCGAAACAAGACCCCTCCGCTAGCGCGTCGGGGTCCGGTTCGCCCTGCCGGGACTTATTTTCCCCATAATGACCGGCGTTCTATACATTATCCCTTACGTGTGATGTATGTTACAAACATACATGCACATAACACTTTTTAAATGCCTCAGAATTCCTGTCTGTCTGTCGGTCTGATCAACTCAAACAAACTCTAACTCAATCTAATAAAATGTTTTTTTCCTCTCCTGATAGTGAATCATTTAACGGTTCACCAGCTTGATCTCCTCTGTGTGACCTTTGTAATTATAGTAATTAGTAATATTCAAGATTTCCTGCCTTGTCTTCCCATTTCCCACCTCAACAAACCATCAGTGTGTTCATGAGCAACTGGGAAGTGGGAGAATCTGGGGAATCTGGGGAGGGGGGTACATCACACCTTAACTGGGGACTTCTCATTTTGAAGTGGGGGCTTTGGGAGAGCTCCAAATGTTTTGACATCACTCAACATAGTGAACGTTCTCACTTCGGAAATGGGGAGTTTAGCAGTGGGAACCTTCCCACTTCCCAGCTGCATGAACGCACTGTGTATTTTTCATTAGATGGCATCTACAGTCCTCCAAGGTAGAGCCCACAATTCTAATTCACAATTCTAATACAATACACTTTTGCCAAATTCAATGACTTTCTCTTCACGGTCCTCTGTCTGCTTTAAAACAAATCCAGTGTTCGTATACAGCAATATACACTATACAAGCCAATCAAGACATCGTTTCTAGAGTACAAAAGGGAGGGCTGTAACTTGATTGGGTATTGAACTAAAAAAATCAAGCAACTCCTCCAGAGAGAATGTTGGACAGAAACTTACTCCCTTCCTTTGCATAAGTATGTAGGGTCCTTCCTTGGCCAGGTCCGTCATCATAAAGTGGAGTTATGGTCACTGTGTAGAGCTTATATGGCAGATCACCAGGAAACGAAATGTTCGTTTCTTGAGTTCTCTCCCATGAAGGCCTGTCTGCTTGTGTAGGATCTGTGAACCACTCTATGACATAATCATTCACAGGTGTTGAGGGTGCGTCCCAGGACACGTGGATGAGGCCACTATGTGCAGTGGCATTGGGTCTCTGTACTGGAGGCATATCTGTCACAAACACACAGAGACACATCACTGTCATTATCTGTCCGGAAACAGATAGAGGAAAGAGCAGCAAAAAGATGATAAATGATTGTTTTCACAGTAAAAAAAAAACAAAGAAACAGGAAGCTTACCCCTTCCAGTGGAGGGTATCTTGAGAAAACTGTCACGAAGCATTATGTTATTCTTATAAGCAGCAATACTAATCTTATGGTCTGAGGCATTGAGTAAAACAGTGGCATTATGCTGAATTGGCTCGAGTTTGACGATTCCTGAGTCAACAAAAAGTCTGTACTCATCAATAGCCTTGCAGACCGGTGGAGGCCCCTGGGTTTAAAAAAAAAGGAGCCTTAATTAAATCTGGAAGCACTCAAGTTCTGTGACCATTATCATGATCTCACAACACCTTCCTCATTACAATCACATTTCTAATCCTAAAACCGTCCCTATCAAAACTCCAAAATGGCATTAGCAAAATGGTACAGCTAATCCCAACAGTGACACGTCTTAGAATTACCTTCCACATCATCTGAACATGCCTTATTCCATTTTCATTCTGTTTCAGAACTTTCCCCCACAAATAGAATGGCACAGAACTAACTGCAAGTAGGGTAAGAGGAGAGAAGACAAAATGTATAAGCACTTATAATAATACATTTTACAGTGTCGCTACAACCTGCAGCCATGTTTACAGAGAAACCAGAAAACAATCCTCTGTATTTATTCTTATTATATAAGTTTAGGTTGTCTTAAGGGTGGGGTTTGAAGATCCTCTGGAGATGAGTAATGTTTTGAGAAAAATTGAAGGTAATTAGTGCAGAATAAAATGTGGTTACCATTAAGTACTGACAAAACAGTAGTCCTTCTGCTCCAGTTACTCCATAGACATAATCGGTTAAGAACTGAACTGTAGATACACCGCACCTCAACAGTGTATCTAGTGCAAGGCTTAACATCACCAATATATATAGCTTTTTTCCCAGGAGTTGATGTTTTGTTTGACACAATCTAAATGAAAAGAGAACAACAATGGGTTGTAGGTTTCACCAACATATGAGTAACTTGAAAAAATTACCTCTGTATATTTCTGAGGTAAATCATTTACAAGATCTTGCTGATGGTTGACACAATGCTTTACTAAAAGGGTAGTTCATTAGTTAGTTACACCTTCATTGAATTGATTAAACTTATAAATCAAAAGTGAAACAAGCTTACTGTGACATTAGTGCCTTCTTCCACAGATTGTGCTTCACATTGCTCATCGTCCTTATATTGAGTGTATCTTTGGACCCAATCCACACTCAGACCAGTTGGAAGAGGCTCCACGCTAATATTGTTCGGAGGATCAAACTGGACTACGGTGAACACAAGAGGATGCAGTAGTTTTTACCAATTGCACTTGTCTGAACAATAGTGCACCTGGTTCGTTCTTAATGATGTTTTTACTGTTGTAGTTTTGTACACTTTACTTGACAGTGTTGACATAAGAGTGACATGACACTGTCACGAACGTGCCATAAACAAGTCATAAACGTTTATGACATAACGCTTCTGTTATTAAGTGACATTCGGTTTTTGTCATAACATGTTAGGGTTAGGTTTAGGTTTAGGTTTAGAGTTATGGTTAGGGTTAGGGTTAGGATTACGGTTAGAAGTTAGGATTAGGATTAGGGTTAGGTTTCATGTGTCATGACAGTGTCATGTGTTCATGACAGTGTCATGTCACTCTTATGTCGATACAGTCAAGTAAAGTGTTACCAAACTCTTTACTGTATATGGTCTTCCATAAAGGTTGAAGAAAAGTTTAAATCTCATTGTCTCCCTAATGAGCAAACATATGGATGAGAAACTATTGCAGATTAAGAAGAGAGGAATGATAATAGAACAACCAGGAACAAACAACAACAGGACAAACTGTGTAAAGCAGAGCAATGGGCTCTGTGCACTAGCTTCCTCTTTCCTACCTTATTTTGTGCAGCCACTGCACGTAAGCTGACATTTGTAGGAAAACATGGAAGCTAAAATTGCTTTTATAACGACTTGAAGCTGAGCAGAGTGGCACAGCAGTGCTCCTTAGAGCCGCCCACAGACATTAAGACCCATGTACATTGTATGTTTTTACGTTTTGGTACAACTAAAGCACTCCTCAGGCACACTTCCACAAGTACATCCATAGCTCACCATAGATTCATGCACCACATGCATTCCAACCACACACTCGGTTCTAGTCTGAACTCTAAGCTGTGGTCTTTGCCAACAAGACTAATACAGGTATGGATACAATTCCTGCCCCACCACACTGTCAATCAGTGACCAATATTGAGTCATTTTCATTTACATCGTGCACAGTTCCCCAGCACAGTTTATACCACCACAGTCATGGTGCAAACAGTACCTTGCAGGCAGCATTTAGTTGCAACCACTGTAAAAACACCCACTCCAAAACATGGCCTTTCTTCCCTTGTTGAGTTCAACATAAGGGACTCAATACGCATGTGCATGAGTCTGAAATCCACAACGCTAAGGCAACGCTGAGCCTATCTTGCCACTGACAATTAATGGGCTTGAAGCAAACTGTGGCAATTGGCCTCTATAGGTTTATGGACTTTTAAGATAAATAATACTACAGCTATACTGTATAATATTACTTGCAATACTTGTTTAATACTTGCAAATTGAGAATAATTATATGTATTTTCATACATTTTTTGTTGATTAGCCTACATTATCACATGTTAGGCAATGCCTACCTTGCTTGCCCTTACTGCATGTCATTGGTGCATACATACATTGATAGTAAGTAGGCTACATACTTTCATAATTTTTCTGAAATGCTTCTTAACTGGAACACACTATAAGGCACTATAACAGACGCTCCTCAGGAGGAGAACTGCGTTGGCAGGTTTAAACATATTTTCCGGACTATAAGTTGCTCCTGAGTATAAGTCGCATCAGTCAAAAAATGTGTCATGAACAGGAAAAACATATATAAGTCGCACCGGACTATAAGTCGCATTTATTTAGAAATGTATTTCACAAAATCCAAAACCAAAAACAGAGACTATGTAACTGGATTATTGAGGCCAAAAAGATTAATGTTAATGAAGACGAAGGAGTGAAGGCAGCCAAGAGGAGGGCAGGAAGGTAACTGCAAAGCAAAAGATTCACTGAAAGAAAATGCCATGTGGTGCACCAAAATGTATCTAAAATGTGGAGAATACAATGCAATGAAGCATTTTGGGCGATGTGGAGTCACAAGTTGGCAGCAGATTAAATGCTCACGAGAGAGAAAAAGATGCAGTTTTAGACGTGACTGAAGGATAGGCCTATAGGCCCGACGGTAATTGTAAAGCAATTTACAAAAGATTCACTGAACAAAAATGCTGATATAGTACATGAAAATTTAGCTAAAAATGTGGAGAATGCAATGCAATCAAGCATTTTGGGCAATGTGGAGAGACAAGCTGGCAGCAGATTAAATGCTTGAGAGAGAAAAAGATGCGGTTTTAAAAGGACGTGCAGACCGAAGCTGCAGCAAGCAGGTGATGTTTAGAAATTTATTTCGCAAAATCCAAGACTATGAACAGACAGACTATGTAACTGGACACATTGAGGCCAAAAATATTGAGAATTCTACAGGGAATGTTGAAGACGAAGGAGTGAATAGTGGCAAGAGGCAAGCCGAAGGCTGCTGACAAGGGCCCGACGCTATTGTAAAGCAATTTACAAAAGATTCACTGAACAAAAATGCTGATGTGGTACATGAAAATTTACCTAAAAATGTGGAGATTGCAATGCAATCAAGCATTTTGGACGATATATTGGCACAAGCTGGCAGCAGAACAAATGCTCGCAGAGAGAGCGAGAGAAAAAAAGATGCGCATTTAAAACCAGGGCTAAATTTCAGCGCGGGATTGCGGGTATTGTGCATAAATTATTACTAAGTATCGAGCTAATAAAAGTCCCGCAACTCTAGCCATCATAATGCGAGAAATTCCCACACATTTTACAGCGCTGTCTGACGTTAATCTAATAATGGAGCGGCCTGAATGCGGGACTATTGACTGGATGGACCAACTCTGACTTCAATTGAACCCCATACAGAGACACACACATACGCGCGCGCAGGACCACTTTGGGAGTGCCTCTCTCTCTCTTTGTTCTCTCTCTCTCTCAGCAGGATTTGTCACCGCTAAAGTCAATTTATAGCCTATAGGTGCTTCTACATCAACCACTATCGACAGGAAAGGAAAACAAACGTTTAGCGATCAGGAACCGTCAGGTATTTTGCTAACACAGAAGTATGACAGCCTATAATATAAGGCGAGAGAACATGGATGTGTTCTCCATTTGAGGAACGTTATAATCGATTGCGGACGTGAACAGATAGCTACAGACACGGAGCGCATATAAGGCCTAGCCTACTTTGCCTACTAGCCTAACGTGAAAGATAATTAGTAGCAAAACAGCGATCAAATATTACATGGCAGTGAGTTTTGTTTTCAAATGTTTTCATGCATGTCTAGATAACGGGTGAGTAATGTTTAGGGGATAGACTATCGTAGCCTAAATCCTCAAATTATGGCTGGGCAAAGCACAACACCTTTATTTGGACCATGGCTTGTATTCGAGTCAGCTATCCTTTATTTCTTGCATTTTACTGTGAGACATAGGCTTATATTTTTCGTTTTTCGGCATTCCGGTAGGCTATTAATAGCAATGGTTCACTATTAAGTTTCATGTATGAAAGAGTGTCGGGATTTCCATCCGCTTATTGCGAGATAAGGCATCCGCTTTCATTCATTCATGGAACGTGTGCTGTGCTGCAAGGGAAACCTTATTCCGTATAGCCAAAGAGGTCTAAGACAGCCTAAATTTAGTTATTTTTTAAATGATGCATGATTTACTTTTTTATAAAATTCATAGGCTGATGCCTGGCAGCAACAATTGTTTAAATGTAGGTTATTGCTTCAGCCTCTAGCTCAGACAGGGGCTGCGTGCGACTGGTAGCTTGAGAGCAACGTGTTGAAGACTCATGGTGTAGGACGATGACTTTTCATTGGCAACAATATTAAACCAACCAACAATATAAATTATTAAGAAGAGCTCTTTTATGAGTTAAATTGAAACAAAATTATACTGGCTTTTATTTGTCCGAATCTGAGTCCCGGCTATAAATTGAATCCTGGCCATAATTTGAGGATTTAAGTATGCACGTGTGTTTCAGGCATAGCGCAAGCACTAATCTCTGACTGAAAGTGCACAGGACTTGTTGTAGGTTGTAGACGGTAATGTTTCATGTAGGGTTCATGTCAGTTAATATAAATTAACATTTAAAAACATGTTCAATTATATACTTTTTTTCATATATAAGTCGCACCTGACTATAAGTCGCAGGACCAGCCAAACTATGAAAAAAAGTGCGAGAAAAATACGGTAGTCCAGAAAATACGGTAGTTTATCAACTATAGCAGAGTAGTGACATGGCATACAAGAAGAAATATATAAACGGTAGTGATTTTAATAACTGGGTAACACTTTATTTTAATGTGTCGCTGTTACAGTGTATCTACCTAATTAGGTACAGTGGTACAACCTGTGTAACAACATGTACTATCAGGTACTACCATTGTACTTGCATTATGTATTTGTGGGTACCTACATATAGTTGTTCCATTGTAATACTGAGTGCTTTTACAAAACTTTGCCAATTTGCCTAAATTTTCATCAGAGGCAAAGAACTGACCTGAGACCTGCTGGATGGGGTAAATCTGGTCATGATAGATTTGATATACAAACCATTCTTAGCTCCAGTCAAGGCCTCATTGTCTTCAGTGTACATGTAACAGCTGTGCTGCTACAACCTTGTTACTCTTTGATACAGTGGAATAAACCTATTAAGTGTACCAGTTAATGACTTACATGTACATATGTATGTTATGTCTGTTACCCTTTTTTTTTACACCGCTGTACAGTATGCATAAATGGGGGTGCTGTTACAAAGGCTTTTGACAACATGAGACCTTTCCACAGGTTTAGGTATGCAAATTACTGGCCTTACAGACTAAGCACAAGAAATAGTTATTCATTATAAGAACTATTTCTTATATTATTATAAAAAATAGTTATTAAGAAATAGTGATCACTTACCAATTTCCCAGCCATGCATACGGACAGTGGCTGATGTATTTCCTGCAGTATTCATGGCCGTTATAGTAACAGTTAGGTCCTGATGTAAATCTGCATGTTCTGGCAACAACTGGCAATGATTTTGGCCAAGTGATGTACAATGACCTTTCCTGTCCATATGGAGATAAAATATTCAGGTTACAAGATATACTAGTCGTATTTCAAATATGTACAGTTACCTCAAATGCCAAATCCTGTGTGTTTGAGAAAGTAAAACTTATTCTTCTTTTGCATTCTGAAAATTGTTGACACTTACGGTTTCATGGTAACTTTATATGTTGTGTCCTGTGAATTTCCTGCTTCGTCCCAGTAACATATAGTATACATGTTCTCAATAACTGTTACATTGGTAACACAATGTATATCCACAGGCTTCTTTGGAAGTTCCACAATCATTCTGGTATTCCTAGAAGTAGCTGTCAGTGAAGTAAATGTAAAACCTGATGACTGTGCCCGAAGAAGTGTGGTACATTGCAACAACATGTAGATGAACCAATATAAATGCAAATTGAACACTCACCTTGTGTACGGATAATGGTGCCACCCAACACCTGCTCATCCATGTGACATTCCACAGTGCCAGATTCAAGAGTGAAATTCACAACAGTGACCACAGCATAGGTGGAATTGTGATTATAGTAGTTTTCCTCGATTTTCTTACTGTTTAATGTCCAAAACACATTACTTGGACTGAAGGCATTCAATTTATTCCAGCAAATGCCACCAAATGGGGCCTTAAACATCACTGTGACATTGGAGCCAGGATTCACAGTGAGATTCTTTGGGATTACTTCACACGTGTCTGAGTCTTGACCTGCCAACAAACGATGTGTTCTGAATAGGTAGTTGTGAAAAGATGCCCAAAAAAGTATCCCCCCTTCAAAGATTATTATTATTATTATCACTAATTTACCACGAGTAAATTGGTCCACACTGGTGGCACACATGGTTAGAGAAGGGGGTGGCAATGGGATCTCATTGGCATGCTTTATTTTGGTTGGCAGACCTACTCTGTTTAATACCATTCACTGTAACTGACATAGCCTACTGACAGATGTAACTGACAACAAACCTCATATTCAATTTCCCATTCCTCTCTAATCGCATATTGACTTGTCCCGGCTTTACTCTAGGCCTTGTCTAGGAACAGCAATATGACTCTCGTACAGAAATTTCAGAGGGGGTGGGTCCTAGTTCCATATGATTTCTAAGACCAAGCAAATCAGATGTCGCTCCTAATCACTGCTCTCATCAATTAAAGCTGCAGTTGGCAAGTCTGACAGATTTAGGGGACTTAGCCAAAATTTTGAATGTTTACTCTCATGCCCCAACCCCACCATCTCATCGAGTTTGTGCTCATCAGTGCACACCAGATTGCAGTCAGATCTCACACAGCCCTGCTTTGATTGGACCAGAAGAACTGGGAGCTGTGGATTTTGGAGGGAAAAAAATAACAGGCTCTAGATGGAGGTAGAAGTGAGTTTTTTTCTTCAAAAACCGGCTGATTTATGTTGTCCTGTCGGAGCATAGTGTCAGTTTCAGTGAATATGATCAAAAAAATCTTGCCAACTGCAGCTTTAAAAGGCTATATCCACCAATTGCAATTATATATGCAATTGCACATTAAAGCATACAGTAACATTTCAGAAATCTTGTACTACATAAAGATAATGTTCTTAAAAATCAGAAAATATCTTAGGATGTTTCATAGGCTATTTATTAAAGTTTTAACCAATACTACCCTACAGTGTTCCGCCTTAAAGGGGTGGTTCAGGATTTTGGACATAAGACCTCATTTCCAAGTAAGCAAGTGTGATATTTATCAGTGGAGACCGTTTTCAACACGTTTCATCCAGTCCTTGTAATTGCAGAGTTCGCAGGTGCTAGGAAGCGCAAGTTTATATGATACATGTTAAAATACATATTTCAAATACAAAATAGTATTTTGTCATTTGTATTGGATCGAAAAAAAAGGCTGTATATTTTCTATCAAAATGCGTATATTTGTGTGTATACAGTATTTGTAGTCTAAAAATACTGCTAATTTAATTTTGGTAAAACCAATACTTTTGGTGATGTGATGACACCATAAAAGTGCAAAACAATGAACGTAGCCTCTGACTGGTGCTGTGTCCTCCAAAGCTGACGATACACATGGTACCTTTCTGAGATATGTTGCTGGGCAGTGTTCCGGAGTGTTGTTGTTCTGACACGTTCCCTTTGATATTGGGCAACTTATTTTTCTTAAGAACTTCAAGATCATCAGTGGGCAAATTAATCATCATCCAATCGGAAAACATGGAACAGGTTGCCCTGAAACATTGCTCAAAAGGTTGCCCCATATATCACCTAAAGAAACACGAAGACTCTCAGTTGGTTCGTTTGTACCACATGACATCTCTGATACAGTTTTAGGCTATGAGATGTAACAGGCAGGTCAGCATAGTTTATCTGTTGACAGTTTCCAGAGATGTAGGCTATGGCATGTCTCAAAGGCAGCGAAAAGCTGTTGCTCTCAAACATTGACTAGCCTACATAATCAAAATCAGTGTAGCCCAGTGTTTCTCAAAGTGTGGTCCGCAAGCTATCCCAAATTGTCTGCGAGCAGACGTAGTAAAATATAATATAGGGGAGACGGGGGCTATTTGGATCAAGGGAAGGTTGAATCATGGTTAATATCTAGGCAATGAAAAGGTGCATCCACAAAATGTTGACACTAAAATAAGTGTCCTCTTAACTGAAACTCACACACATAAATAAATTATTTGAAAGTCATTAACCTTTTAGGTAAGGGCAACTTTTTGATTTTGCAGGGTCACCCTTCCCACTAAATACATTCTAGCTTTGTGATAGGTAAGGATATAGAAAAAGTATTAAAGTATTTCACAGGACTCAGATATGTTTTGATAAGAAATGTGTAAGCCTGTGGTGACTGGTGCTGGCGGGCTAACACCATTTCAGTGTCGAGGAGTGTCTAAACGTGGATGGGGCAAGTTGGCACACTGATTGGGGATGGTTGGCACATACTATGGCTATTTTGTGACAAATCTATACACTGTGTATATTACACATAAAAACATAATCAATCTTTATTTTACCCTTGTTATTGTAATTACTGAACAAAATTTTACATTTGGAAGTTTTTAAAAAAAATCTGAAGTGAAAAAAATCGGTAGGGACCAAATTGGTCTTGACAGTGGATCCTACTGAAGAAAAACACACAAGAAAGACATCAGCAAAGCCTTACAGTAGGCAGTGAGATAAATGAGCACTTCAAACAAAAGCAAAAGGAGTACTGCAAAGGACTATATAACTAACCAACACTGACTACATGTGCCAACCAACCCTGTGCCTGGGGCAGGTTGGCACAAGTGCACAATACCACTTTAAAATAACTCAAAACAAGGGATAATTTGTTGACAGTGAACGTATGCATTTTTTAGCTGAGATCCCAAGCTTTCAGTTAATCACGCTTTGACAGTTTTAACACATGGTAAGATGGAGAAATATAACCGAGAGTGAAAAGTGAGCCAACCCAAGTCAGCCCCGGTAGATGATACAGTCTATGTAAGCTATGCCAGTTTAAATCATGTGAATCCTCTGACACAATAAGCAGGTGCAAAGAAAATAAGAAAGTTGGTTCAGAGTTTTTTTTTGTTTTTTTGTTAAGTGGCCCTTGGCCTGAAGATTTTTGAGAAACACTGGTGTAGCCTAGATTAAATATACAGATATGGAAAGTTTGCAAAGTGATTTCATGCTCCCTTTAAAGAGATGACTATTATTAGTATTTTCCAAATACAAAAATATATTTTTTATTTTGTTATACAAAAAATACATTTTTTATTTTATATACATAGCTGGTTACTGCGTTTGGTAGTGTATTTTGATAGGCCTGCACTTACAATTTAGGGTATTTGATTATTTTATTTAAAAATACATTTTGACGTAGCCTATGTGCCCATCTCTGCCGTCAGATAGGCTTATAAACAACTCTTGAATAGCCTAATCATTTTCTCCCAAAGAATTACATTCGTGCCTTAGGTTAGGCTACTTCACACGTACAGTAGGCCTATATGCTCTTCACCAACAGTTACAACACACATTGCGCTTGGATTTGAGAGCATGCAGATGAGACTTACCGTAACAGACCACAGCCAATAACAAATACGTAGGCCTAAGATAACGGCAAAACTGTTGCCCTGCGGGAAAAAAACGGGAAAGGGTTGTGACCGTATCGCTCTCAGCAAACTGAAACATATTTCCCGGTTGATTGCAAGTAGGCCATATAGGCTGCTCTAAAAGGACCGCTTTGAACTTTTAGAGTAGGCAACTGTTTATCAGGGCTACTTAACTGAAGCGGCCAAAGCGCATCAGCTTGACACAATCTAGGCTACTGAATTTTACTTTACAAGTTGTCTAGTTTAGCTCCCTCTGGCAGGTCCGAAACATATCATGTTCATTTTACTCACCGAGACGATCCATATTTCCAACGTAGCTACCTCATTACAGTCCACAATATTCTCACACATCAGCTCACTCCTTGCGAAATCTGAAGTTTACCGGAAAAATAGGAACTTCTCATCGCTTCACCAGAAACCGAACAGGCGGGCCTTGGTAGTTGCGTCACGTGATTCAACTATCGCAAGCTGCGGCTACATTCCATTACAATTTTGTGCAACTCCCAAACATTATAATGTAAAGGTTCAGCCATCCGCGTTTATGTTTATTTATTAAAAAATATTTGCAGACACTTTCATCCAAAAATAACGTATACATTCATTTTTAATCAAGGACTAAACGATACAGGTAGGTAGCTCATCCCTCCCGTCATTAGGCTACTGAATTACACAGGGTTTCGCTTTTGCCTTTCAGTTTTCGGAGCGAGTACTGCTGTATGCCCCCCTTTAGCAGGACAGCATTCAGATTGTGAGATGATTGCTGAATGTGACAAAATGTTATGGGCTTGAAATTGTGTACAAGCGCTAACTGCACCAAGTGTCCACGGACGGTTATTCCAACCTATCAATCCAGGATCGCATAATGATGCTTGCATAAGAAATAGGCTACTTCCCAAGCTACCAGTTTTTGTGTGGTTAACGGCAGAATATACGTAAATCACTGATTTGGAAATCTTTATTAAACAGGAATAATTAGTCTACAATAGTTATATTGAAATCTGACTATATAATACTCAATGGTAGGCTATACGGTGTATTATTCAGTCTCCGCTCCGTTTTTATGGAAGTTGCACGAATCAACTTCATTCGTTTAAATGTCACCTCGTAGCCTTCCAACGGGTTTGAAGCGGAGCTTTGCTTTACCAACGTTATCGATTGGTTTCAGTTTCTCTAGGGGAGACGTATAGGCTACACGCATGCTTGAACACCACATAATTGTATGTTTGAGGACACCAAATATTTCTTTGATTGCCGAAACGTTTCCACGGTTCCTTGATCTATTACGCGGTAAAATAAGCAGACGAGTGACAGAGGCATCGATCGGCATAATTAGACTACAACTCCTTGTAGTTTGAGAAACGCTGAAGTAGGCCTAGTGGAGGCCGTTAGGCCAACAAGCTGCGCAGTAGACAATGGGTTCTGATCTAACCAGACAACGCAGCGCATACCGGGAATATATATTGACCTGGCAGAAGAGATTAATCTACCTGCATTTTCGCGCGGTGACTTGGCCCAAAAAATATTTAAGACGCATCCAATTTGAATTTAACCCTCCTGTTGTGTTCGTTTTGTTTACTGTGCTCCTGGTCAAAAATGACCGCTGCATGTTATAAATCCATAGCACACAGATCATCTAATGTGATAAGACCTTTGCATCAATTTGTGTTCTATTGAATATAACTAGTTTTATACTTGCATTTGCTATTTATGGCCTGCAGGCCTCACTGACCTGAGCTCATGCAAGTGAGAAAGGGGAAGATTATTGGGGAAAGATTCCAGTGTGGGCTGGCAAAAAAGCAGTGCGAGGGTGTGTGCGCTAATGTACAAAAGCACATACAGTCCATCTGATCTACGTTTGTGCATGTACTCAATTTTGTACACTGACCATTTTCTCAACCATTACTTTTTGACCAGAAATACACATGTATATTCTAAAGTTAAGCAAAACACTCAAATTGTTATAAAAATTATCAAAATTTGTTTTGTGTTCAGATGACCTGTGTTAACAAAGTCAAAGAGCCTCTTGGTAGTCAGAATCAGTTAACAATATTTTTGAGAAAAGAATTGTCAATGGGTCACATTTGACCACAAACACAAGAGGAGGGTTAAGACAATTTCATACTTTTAAGTTCTATTTTCAGACTTAAGACTTAAAGGACCCATGGCCACTCTGTCAATCTAACAGGTTTTCTGAAAGAAATGTTACACCACACAAAGTTGACACTTTTATTCTGCATCCACTTTTTTTTTCACATTTCTAAAGCCCAAGTCAGGCCATCAAACGTATAGCAAAAGCGCAACGGTCAACTCAGTGGCATGAGATGAGAACAGAACCATGTCTGGTTAACAAAATGTAGGCATGCTTGGTTCAAAATGCAAGGGGTATTCATCATGTAGTCTTTTCTTGGTGCTACATTTGTGCTACAAGCATGCCATGGACGCCTACCCCATGGACACTACAGTTATTAAGTGACACAGAAAAGGTTAGCGTGATTCTCCACAGTGCTGACAATTAGTGCCATACAAGTCAATCATACAAAAATCCTCCCATGATTAATACACCCTGCATTCACTTGAAATGCATCACACATTTTGCACCATTCAAATTACACATAGGCACTTCTGCACCAGAGGAAGGAGACACCTTCCTAAACATGAAAAATAAAATATTTCACAAAGAAAACAAATAAAACCTGAACATAAAATTAAACAAAAGACTAGCTATTGTTTTCACACAAAACAGAAAAAACACCGGAGAATTTTGGAGTTTTATTCCCAGTCATCTTCATCACCACCTGCGCTTGTGGCTGGAGGAGCAGCCTGGTCTGCTGAGAAGGAGCCACCCTGAGGAGAAAAGACCCATTTCAGCTGCTAACTTCTTAAACCCTTTCAGACATTATGCACACAGCTGAAGTATTCTCCTTTTCTGGTTTCAGTCAACCATTTTAGCTCAAACTAATGTACCCACCTGTACACCACCCATGGATCTTTAATAAAGTTAAACTTACAGAACTAAGCAGATACTGAACCTACCCAAATAAGCATTTTTATTGGGGGACAAAGGCAGCTCGACGACCAACTAAATCAACCACTTTCCTCAGATCAATTCATAGATTCAACAAGACTGAATGATGGGAGTTACAAAACAGTATCTGCCCATTACCCATGCACAGGCTTGGAATTTCACCATTCTGGGGGCAAGGCCACTTGGCCTTCAGTTGGGCATATTTGGTGGGGGGCACAAAGGCCACATGTCAGGGCACCAAGGCCAAAGTTAACTATACAGTAGTAGGCTAAAAAATTATCAAAGTTGTATTTAGCCTATTCACTGCAGTAGACCTGCATCAATGTATGAAACATTACAAAAACATGAAACATAACAGAACTGTAAATCATCTGATCATCTAATATTTACAGATATCTAGGCTATATATAACATTTATTTTATATTTGGCCTGTTATGAAATCATGTATTGAACAATTTAAGCACAGCTCAGCTTTAAGAAACTCAAATAGCCTAGATGCATGCTTAGCATTTTGTGATCATTAAGGCTACTTTGACAAACTCTTAGTCAGCTGTCCTCTGATTTACCAATATCTAGGCGATATTTGTAACATTTATTTTGTATTTGGCCCGTTATGAAATCATGTGGAACAATTTTGTAAACACATTGTAAAACTTAAAGCCCAAATTTGGAGACATCCATGTATGTCGAACTTTACTGCAAATTCAAAACTGGATTACTCTGGAACGGCTAACTGTACAGGGGACTGCTTTACACCTTTGTGTTCGGTAAGGTCTCCTGTTTATTCTGATATATGGTTTGTCATGTGTTAAAAGAAGGGTTCGTCAGGGGGGGGGGGGCGCACTGTGGCGCAGCAGGCTACAGCGCCCATGCCATATGCGGGCGAGTGCCCACGGGGACCCAGGTTCGAATCCGACCTGCGGTCATTTCCCGATCCCACCCCATCTCTCTCCCACTTGCTTCCTGTCACTCTCCACGGTCCTGTCCAAATAAAGGCAACTGAAAACCTCTGATTTTCAAAGGGGCCTCACGGCCAACACAAGGGGCTACGACGGCCATGGCCGTCGTGAAATTCCTACCCTGCCCATGCAGCTTTACACAACTTCTGGTACAAACCATCCCCACTTCCTGTTTCTTATCCAAATACAGATCATTTACACAGATAGGTCACTGTGCCCCTCTAAGCACTGGAAGAAGAAACTTCAGTTCAGATCTCACCTTCCTCGTGTCTGTTGAAGCAAACACATTGCCTCGCGGGTTAAATCCAGTGGTCCCATGAGCACCAAAGGCTACTTTCTCGAGCCAGTCCGGCACTGGCTGTTGGGCCTGGAAAGAAACAAAATAATAATAATTATTGCTTTTTCCTCCATGAGCCCTGATAACTCCCACAAGGGCCCACAATGCCCTAATCCTTGGAATGCTCGTCAGCCAGCACATTTATTTACGGTGCCTTTACTGCTCCCTTCATGTCCAACAGGGCAACTTTTTATTCAACTTTGACACGCATAAATCCTTTAGCATTAACCTGCTCATTTACTTGAGCAACATCCAACCAGGCCAGCGTAAACAGATGCGCTAAAACAATGCAGGTGATGGTCCATCGGAAATGTTGGTGCTGGCTGAAAAGCCTTCCAGGAAATGTGTGGCAATTACCCCCCCATACTTACCCCTGACAGGACTTTGACCAGAGACCGAGCTATATTGGTGTCTGCCTCTGCGTCAAAAAAGGACACGGCACGGCCAGTGTTGCCACAGCGACCGGTTCTCCCGATGCGATGCACATACTCATCAACGCTGCTTGGGAGGTCAAAGTTCACCACATGCTGCACATGTTCAATGTCCAGGCCTCTAGCGGCGACAGACGTTGCCACCAGGACAGGACACTTCCCAGTGCGGAAGTCACAGAGAGCCTGCTCCCTCTCCCGCTGTTCACGGTCTCTGTGGAAACACCAGAACATTTCTACATTTAAATACCTTTCATGGTACTTTTTCACATCCACTCATTCAAGTCAGGACTGCCACCAAATTTATGTCGGCGCATTAAGACCTAACGATTTAGGGAAAATTGCAATTGGATATGCAGTATCATTTGGATCATTTATGAGGCTTTATCTACATTATGTTGGATACAAATGTATCCGACACACTTTCGTTACGATCCTCCCTTCCACATTAGACAATCGTATCAGTGTCTCCAAAGTGAAGCAATTTGGATCCGCTGGAGACCCCGAACTAATTTTGCTCCCCGGCCACATCGGACGAATGAGGACTGTGTCTCAGTAGTGTATTGCGGAACCGTCTGAAGAGAGGACTTACAAGCCCATGTTCCATTCCGATTCGTTCTGCTCGTTTTACGCGATGATGGCCATGCGGCTTTTCGAGAAGTACATTTATTCATTTGACAGCCATACAGTAAATGGCAACAGATTATAACCTATGCAACTTAAAGATGCTGTAGTTATTATAACCTACTGTAACTGTATGTGACAAATAAATCCCTCTTGATTATTACAAACACTGTGTAGGCTGTGTTCTATAATGTCTTTATCACGGGGTAGGCTATTTTATTCGTTTGTCGTTCGTCGACAAAGCTACCTGGCATTATAATGTGAATCCCTATAAAGTAGCATACAAGCAGTCTATTGCACCCAGGCACTGTTGCACGTGTTCATTGTGTTGTCTCAGGCAGTAACAACTGCTTGACAATAGGCTTTACATTATAGTTCTCTTTAATACATTACTTTTGGTAAACCCAAATACCGGCAAATAATCCAAGTCACAGGATGTACTATTAATTGCAGTCTTTGCAATTTGCTAATAACATTAGTTGAAATGGCAATTTTGATTATAAATGGTTTAATCTTTCAGCCCCACTGTGCATTAAATGCAGGAGAAACCAAACAAATGAAAACAGAAGTGTTAAGGACAGATGGTGAACGCTACAACTACTTTCCAGTAGTGAGTTAACCCTTCCCACACCTCTGCTTTAACTACCAATGGCAAAATGTTCTGTAACAAAGCCTTGCTAGTAACAATGAAATGTCTAGGCATCAAGTCACGCTTACCCATGAATGCTAGTTGTAGGCAACTTCTCCTGACAGAGAAACGTGGCAATGAAATCCGCCTTCCGCTTGGTTTCCACAAAGACCATGGTACGTTCATTTCCTAGGGTTGAGCATTTGCAAGAATCAGGTCACCAGCCAAACATTTCCATGTCACAATCATGTTCCCTCAAGAACAAATATGTGAACACAAGTACAGTCATATGCCTGCTATACACATGCACTATTAAATTTCCAAGTAATTAAAGTGAATGACACAGAACACACACACACACCAAACGATCTTTGACACTTGGGGGAGAAACCACACCTGTAGTCTTTAGTATCTCCAACAGTTGGTCCCTCTTGGAGAACTGGTTCACTTCCAGGATTAGCTGCTCTACATCACTGCAGGCACCCCCAACGACACCCACTGCCAGAAACAAGTAGTCTACTTTCAGGAAATCCGCAGCCAACCTGATGGAAGAGACCACAGACAAGTTTACTTAGGCAAACCGCCAGATTACAATCAGTCTAGCAAGGCCTTGGACACTGCAACTGCAAGGCTACCTGAAACAATTCAAAATATTTGAAAGCAACATTTTCAGGGTACTGGTTCATTACACATGTTCCCTTCCTTTGGGTTGCAATAACTATTCAGGGATTAAAGTGAAAAAAAAAATTATTTGACTGAACTTTTTTCAGGCCATAAGTCATACGTTGTTCATATCTACCTATAGAGATAGCACCCCTTTTGCGGTCGCGACCTATTGGTTTTTAATGTACAAAAAGATGCAAACAGCAAAGTAAAGGGAGTATTCACCTTATTCACAAAGCGGCCATTATTTAAACCAAAACGAGGCTACAGGTTACACTTACTATATAATTAATGCCACCTACAGGTAAATGCATAGAACATAACAATCCTATGATTTGTTTACCCTGTAGCCTTGTTTTAGCGGCCAATGGCCGCCATGTGAATAAGGCGAATTGCGAGTGTTCTTGATTGAGATTGAGTTTTCCTGATGAACAAAACGATATTTCAGTACCATCCCTAACCATTGCTGACTAGCCATTGCTGTTCTTTTCTACTGCAGCAATATTGTAGAAAGGCTTTAACTTACACTCTTATTTAATTACTTCAGGCCAAAAGTGTTTAAAGGGGAGAATTTTTTTCTTATTAATATGCAATTCAACACCAAGTAAAATCTACAAAATCAAGTTTGCAAGACTATTTCCTCATCAAAGTAACAAATCAGAACATTCGAGATATTGTTGCCTCATCCGCATAAAAAGGTGCCATGTGTAATGTCCGCCAAAAAAATCAATTCTTACTCCACATTCCATAAAAGATGGGGGCAGTATACCTCCGAAAATGAGTTGGTCTACCCTAGAGTAACAACCAAGAAACGTGTATTGCAGTTTGGCTGGCGGTTATGTTGCCCGTATACCGCCTCCCATGGCCGAAACTGGTATTATGACACCTGTCGGGCTGTGGCTAGTAATTTAGCATGCTAATTCAGGTTGATATCTCTGCAGCACTATACCTTGTCATTTTTTTTAATGACATCATAGCCCTTATTTCTTCTCATTCTTTTGATTCGTGTATCTCATTTTTTGGATATTTTTACATGCAGGAGGTCTGCACATTTGATAACGGTAATCTGGAGAGGGCGCTTTTGTCTTCAGCAACAGGTCGTATAAGGTTGACAAGAGGTTGCGATATGCCGGGGCGGAGCCAGAGGGGTGGCTCCGGGTGGCACAGGCCAGCCTTGAGATTAGATTGGCCACCCCAAATCCTAGTCTACGATTGGCCGTTAACATGGTCTAAGGCGGGACCTTTCTTGATGCACTTGCAGCAGTTTGAAGTGTCAGACGTCAGAAATGTAAGTGGCAAACACGCTTGCCTTTATTGGCCTGCGGCACAATTGAACTGCGGACCGAAAGGTTTCCCCGATCAGGAAACACTTCTTAATTCGCAACTTTGTGTAGGTTTAACAGAGGTAGCCTAAATATCGTGCCTATGGCGATGACAGCTTTAAAAAAAAAAAAAACATTTATTTCACTTGTCTCGCTGGATTGAATGCAGAATGTGGGCTGTTGCGCAAATAGATGAATGAGGGTCAGGAGATTCTGTTAACAAAAACCTAGTTTTGCTAACATTTTCTCCATTATTATCGTAAAATATGTCTCCATGCAGGACAGGGCTGGTTCTAACCTAGGCTAGGCTACTATATTTGGGTGGGCTGGTAGAAATTTTGGGTGGGCAACATAGCAAAGCTGTCAAATTGGATCATAACATAAACACAAAACAATCAGTACTACCTAGCTTGAGTTGCTGCAGCCAACAGCCAGGGAAAGGCAGTATGTCTGATACATGTATTTAAAATACAAAATAGTATGTAGTCATTTTTATTTTATTTAGTTGGAAAAAAATGGCATCATATTTTGTATCAAAATACTTTATAGGTTTGTAGTTTAAAAATACTGCCAAATACTTTTGGTAAAACCAATAACCTACTTTTGGTGATGTGATTATAAAAGTGCAAAACAATGAATGCAGCACTGGTGCTGACTTGTAATTTGCCCAGAGTTGTTGTGATCAGAATATTGAGATTCAGGCAGTAAAATGTACAGTAGGTTGCTCACACACACAATACACTCCCTCAAACAAACCTCAAGTTTCTTGAGAACTTTAGTCATCCAATTCGAACACATGGAACCGGTTTTGTGGTTAAGTTGCACCATTGTGCAATGTGCACAATGTTTGCTCACATCCAACAATACACTCCTTCATACCAACCTCAAGTTTCTTGAGAACTTTAAAGTTGTCTATCTGTGCATCACAAACACAACTGACCCCCTTACTCAACAGTTCGCGATGATGACAGATATTGTATTTTTTTATGCTAATACGCTCAGTCAAAACCGTCCGTCGCAAATTGTGAAACACATTGTTGGACATGTCATAACAGACGGGATAATAAATAGGCTACGGTTTATATTGTGTCTTTACACATGTTAAGCCCTCCTTACACTGACAGACTTTGGAAAGATTTGCAAAGATTTGGAAAAGATTTTTGAAAGACTACAGTCTCAGACCCTCTCACATCTAAAGACAAGTAGTAGAAGTCACTGACTATGATTTTGCAATCAGACTGCAACTAGATTCCTTTAAATTATTACCCATCGTGCAATAGATAAACAGGAACTGAAATAATAGCCTACTGAACTCAGTCGTATTTTCGTGTTTCTGCAGCATTGTTTCACGCGTGACATCCCTAACCGTAGAGTTGTTCTGTCACATGGAAGAGCCGACTAAATATGTATAAGAAATTACAAATATTATAAGAATAACATTATAATCATATAGGCTACTGCTGTCGCCTACTTTGCCCCTTCCTGTTTGGTGTTGGAGAGAGGTCACTATTTGCATGAGCCACGACTACAAAGACTTGCGATAATATCGTCGTAACGGCAAAACTAGAAAAGGACTGACTCCGACTGACTTAAAACCGCCGATTGGCACCTTACACTTAACGATCTAGTTGACGGGAGCGCGCCGCGATTCCAGCACAAATCCCATGATTTCTGTCCGACTTTGGAAATGTAGTCGCCAACTGTGATAACAGACCAAAATCGTACAATGTAAGGCCGCCATTAGTTGCATTGATTAAAAACTGTAACACTAATAGGCTACATCGGGTGGCATCAGGCTATCTGTTCAAGTCATAGGTGACACCCAAAATGAATGACCTCCCCTGACAAGAGTTCGCGATAGTAGGCTAAGAAATTGTATACATTGATGCACGGAAAGAATACAGCATACTCTTATCTCCGAATTCGCACATAGAGCTCACAATGTAGCCTAGGCTAGCATATCCAAAAAAGTTAAACGGATTGGCCAACCTCATCAGCTGTATCGATTGTGTCACTATAATCCAACTTTTAGACCGTTAGTCCTCCAGACGTTTTTTTTAAGCAAACGCCCCAGGGCAATGAGACAATCGTGTAGGGCCTAGCAATAAACAAAGCGAAACTCATGGCTGACGTATCTTCTTTAGCAGTCACTGATTGAGACACAGAAAGTTCTCAAGAACACTATTAGGTCTTTAAAGATTTAACATCACACACATTAATTCATCGGACCGCCCCCCCCCTCCTATTTTTTTTCTCATCGGATCTGCATCGATCTCAAATATGGCATTTCTAGAATCAAATTGACGGAAATCCGTCGCACGACGGAGAACTTTAATCCTTGACTATTCTGTTAGTTGTCAACTATTAAATTAACCATAAATATTTTTTAACGGTGCTTCAGACACTTTCGCTCTTTAGTATCAAACATGGCCGTAGAACATCATTGAGACGTAGACAAAAAAAAAAAAAAAGGACAGTCAGGACAGACCTTTGGATCTCCTCTGGATAAGTGGCACTGAACATCAGTGTCTGCCTCTCCTCTTTGGGTGGCATTCCGGGAGAGCCCACCAGCTTGCGCATGTCTGGCTCAAAGCCCATGTCCAGCATTCGGTCAGCCTCATCCAGCACCAGGTAACGCAACTTAGTCAAGCCAACCTGAAACACACACACACACACACACACACACACGGTCAACCACATCAGTACAGTTCAAGACTCATGATGTGCTTATGACTTGGAAAACAAAGCAGGCCCAACCTTTCCTCTTCCTATGATGTCCAGCAGTCTCCCTGGAGTTCCACAAAGCACATTGCAGCCCTTCAGGACTTCCCTGATTGTGTGTCCCGTGCTGATGCCTCCATACACCACTACTGGACGCACACATGTCCTATACAACCACAGGGCAACAATGTGCATTTACCATACTGTACACTAACCATACCTTGTTCAGGTCAAATGAATGATGAATGTTAACAGGTTTTAAAGATCATACAGATTCGTGTTCCGTTTCCGAAAACATATCCATATACAGCAGTGTTTTTAACTGGTGGGTCGGGACCAAAAAAAGTGGGTCGCAGAACCATCCTGGGTGGATCATGGAGCTTGAAAAATGTTATATATAAAAAAAATTAAAAAAAATCACCCATTTAAAATCCCACCTTATCAGATCTAATAATGGGCCTTTATTTTGATAGACTTTATTTCTGTCAGTCATTGCCATGGACATAGACAATGTCATGTTAGACATCATGTTAGCCATCATTTTAGCAGTACACACTAGTAGGCTACGACCCTGAATATTTTAAGTAGGATATGGTTTCACTTAAATTGAGGCAAAATGGGACAGAAACCCCAGTGTGCGGTGTTCACTGAATTGCTGGCACAAGAGAAAATGCCACATGGAAACAAAGCACACCTGTCAAAGACAAACCTATCGAGTACTTTGAAAGGTGACATCAGGAGTTGAAGACTTCACAAATTTAATGTCAAACATCAGCATGTTCCAAACAAGTAGGCCTACAGGCAAAAATGAATGGGTCGTGACTTAATGAACATGGGAAATTGTGGGTCTCACAATTTGTCAGATCAGTTAAGAACCACTGATGTACACCACACGTTAGGGTAGCAAAAACATGTGATTGGGTTAACTTTGTAAAAGCACACTGAGGTAAAGATGTGACGAAACCAGCAGGACAACTTCTCCTTTCTAATACTGAAGAACACTTGCACACAAGTTTTGGCATGCAAACTACAATGCAATGCCCTGTCTCGCACAGCATGCCTACCCAAAGGCAAACTTGCGCGCCTCCAGGTAGATTTGGTTGATGAGCTCTCGGGTAGGGGCCACGATGATTGCCTCGGGCTCCTGCTGCTCGCTGAATTTGCTGGCCGCCACTCCATCGCTCATGAGCTTCTGCAGGATGGGCAACAGGAAGGCAGCCTGCGGCAGGAAGTGACAATGTGGAAACTAGCACCAACCGCCAGACACATCCATAAACTCCCTCTTTCACCACAACCACCCCCCCCCCATACCCAAGACACACACACACACACACACACACACACACACAAACAATACAGACCACACTGATTCTTAGCATGTAAGTACCACTAAATCATTGTGGTCTGTTGTCTATGTTAAAAAAAATAAATGGCTGATCACTTTAATTGTTGACAGGGAATTGACATGTGGTTGGATATAACATTACTTAGATAGATGGGGGTAGCTTACGGTTTTTCCTGATCCTGTTTGGGCACAGGCCATGAGGTCCCTGCCTGCAGTAATGATGGGGATGCCATACTTCTGGACAGGGGTGGGTTTGACGTAACCCGACTTGTTAACGTTTCTGCTCAGCGACTCGCACAAGTTTGCTTCTGCGAAAGTCTGAGAAGAGATACAGGAGATAAGGAACTCACAGCAAAGCAGCTCTACATAAAGTTTCCTTCCCTCAGCTGCAGACATCAGCAGAAAAAAAGACCAAGACATTACTTGAGATATGAATCTGGCCTGGTGTGCAAAATTGATAAAAAATAAAGAAACAATGTAATACATTATGTGGCACAATTGTGAGGACATACAATCAGATTACAATGAAAGCTCATACTTATGTAGGAGGCCAGGTTAACATGCAATGCTACAAAAAGCACACAAATCAACATGCAACATTCAAGAGCAGTTTCCGCCCAAGCAGTATTAACTATGCAAAAGGCAAGCCCCAGCTTCAGTAAAAGCAGCCCAATGCAAATAAATGGAGATAACGTGAACACAGCTGAACCAAGTACAGACTCACCACGATGGCCGGTGGTGGGTTGCTTCCACTCACATCTACCAAAATGTCGTCATATTTATCGAAATTAATGCCCGTCTGAAACTTCGAAAAGACGGCATCCTCCTCTTCCGGAGGTGGAGGAGGAACATAGATCACCTTTGGACCTGTGGCAGAAAAGTACTGACATTAACAACAGGACAAGTTACCCTCATGGCCCCCATTGACTGGACCTCCAATGGGCAATTCTGTGCTTCTGAGCAAAATGGCAAAGACTTACCAGCATTTTCTCCATCACCTCCATTTTCACCATCCCTTCCTCCTACAAAGTGACAAACACAGCACAGGACTTTAAACTTTTGTGTACAGGGCAACACCTCCAATTTTTTTCAAAACAAACACCATTATTAATTCCATAAATTCATATCACTACTTCTAGTACTCATTCTTAACATTTTACACCAATGTAGGTATGTATAGCACTGCTTGTATTCCTTGAGGGTTTATTACAGGAGAAGCGCATCAACTTGATCCAACTAATCCAACAAATGCAGAAATCAAGAGTATAAATAGTTGACACATTAGTGGAATATAATAGCACTTAAACAAGCCATTACATTTATAATGACCAATATAATTTCAGTCCAGTCTTACCAATTCATCCACAAAAGCAGATAGCAATATAGCTTCTTCTGAAACCATCGGACATCTATTGTAGCCACATTACAAATTGAGTTGTGTCCTTATATACCTTAAATGTGCTGATTTATAGTATACACCATGTAGGCCTATAGTTACACATGAACTACATTAAAGTTTGTTTGAGCCAGAAAGTTTGCTACATTCCTATTTTCACTTTCTAACCCCCACTCCCCTCACATTCTATTCCCCCCCCATTATCTGGAGCGTTTACTGCAGTCACCTTTGCCAACGACTTCCTCATCTTTCCCCATGAAACCTGAACAGAGACATCCACAATGAGTCAAGAGTTCAACTCTGAGCAACTTCTGCATCTACACTACATCTACAACATTACAACATTGTACAACTCCCTACTCAACGTACCTCCACTCCCCCGAAAGCCATCACCTCCTCCATCTAAAAATCATACACAAAAGGAAGATATTAAAGTTTTTACTCACTGCAAAAAAAAAAAAAAAAACATTTTCAAAGGCTGCATCAGGCCTATTGTAACCATTAGCTTGAAACACAAGAGGGCAATCAACATTCATATCATTTCAACCAATTACCTTGGAAGCCACCACGACCACCTCTGCCACCACGTCCTCTTCCTCTACCGCCAAAGTCACTATTGAATTCTGCAAAGTAGTAAACAGTCCAGTCCAGTAAACAATCCTCTATGTTATCAAATTACCATCTCATTACAAGATGATTCACATCTGTAGGGATTTACTTCAAAGGAGAATTCCGGGGGTTTCACAACAGCTAGAGCTACAGTGCTACATTCTGGGGGCACAGTACTCGGTGACCTCAACAGATCTATATGAAATCGCCGGAATTCTCCTTTAAGAGTGAAATTTTCTTTTTACCATTTTCAAATTACACTTTAATATAGTAATATAAAATGGACACATTACCATTGTCATTTCCATTTTCATCATTCCCTGCGAAAAAAATAAATAAAATCAACACTACACTCAATATGGTGAATCGATTTATCAAGTCATCAACATAAGTAGCATTACGTGGAACCCTAATGACTGACAAACTACATCTATTCACACAAGGGGGAATACTCGTCATTTTTGTACAGAGAAGTATATATCAAATACCAGAGTTAAATGAATCTCTGAATCCGCCACCCCCCCTTGAGCCTCGTCCACCTGTTAAGAGATACAAATTATTTGCACAACTAAAGCAAATTACATATTTAACAAGCAACATTAAAGGCAACCAGGCCAATTTGCACCATCTAGAGGCTGTATGAGCAATGCACTACTGGAGTGGAAACGCTTAACATGCAGTCAATGGCTCCCAACACTTCAAGGGGCCATGGCATAGCAGTGCAGTATTTTGGGTTGATCATGTTCAAAATGTGATCAATTTGAAAGCAATTACCTTCACTATTGATGTTAACCATTCGTTTTCATGACTAAATGCATGTGTAGTCCTACTACTGTGTGTAACTAATACCTTTTTATTCTAGGCTGTAACAAGGAGCCATATCTTACAAACATGTGATAAGAACATCTATGAACACTGCCATGCATAATGACTGATTGATGACTCAATTCAGAATCTTAGTCTGAGCTGTTTACACATCACATTAAATGGGGATTACAAAACTTGCCTCTGCCTCCTCGAAATCCCCCTCTACCACCTTCATCATTTCCATTTTCATCACCTCCTATAAGACAGAAAAGCTTTTAATGACACATTCTATTACTCTTATGTTCAGCTGACACCTTGTGCATGCCAAAACCTCCTTTTTTAGGTTCAAATACAGCTCAATTGGCAAAATAGTTTCAAATTACTACATATTCTTCAAGTAACAAAAAAATGGAAAGGGCGACACTGCTTCATGTATAGGGCCGGTTTATTGATGAACTGACATTTCGGACAGTCAGACCTTCAGAGACTACCACTACCTACTGTAATTCATTATGTCAGTAAAAAGTAATTAACTTTAAGGGAGGCACCGATTAAGAAATTCAGGACTGATACATAAAATAACAATTTGGCCAATACCAATATCTTTTTCTTTGATTACTTCTTTTTTGTTGTTAATTATACCCTTTAGTAAAGTCTTTTTCAGGCCTTACTAGCACAACATTTACCCAGTGCAGAACTAATGCAGCATAACAGATATACATCATAATTAACTAACTTTCTCAATACATGCACTACATTTAGTTCCTTGAGAGACAGAATTGAGACCCTCTTACTAAGACATGTTACTACACAAAATGTATCTGAACCTGAGGAAAATGACCGGTTGAACCCACCGCCGCCTCCTCCACGGCCTGACAAGGAAAACATTCAGGTTAAATTCCAGAGCATGGCTTTTGTAATTGTTGAGCAACACAATTTGTACAAGGCATGTTATGGCATCACAGTACCACCTATTGTTGTTGTTGTGCCTTTTATATTCTAGCATTCATAAATCTAATGAATGTGAACAATCTATGTTGACTGCAAATCAGATTGTGATGAACATTACTTGAAGAGCATAGAACTTTCCTCTCACTACAATTTCAGTGCACTTTAAAAAGCCATCTTGAAATGAGTACCTCAGCACATGAAAATGTATTTAGATACAATTTAAATATACTTCGAATTGGTCATCTTATACAATAAGGGGTGAAAGCACTGCAAAACGAAGCCTACATGAATGCAAGAAGTCTCCAACACTTATTAAGTCATCACCTCTACTTCCACCCCTTCCTCCAAATCCTCCTCCTCCTCCACTGTTCCAGGAACTTTTCTCATTGTCTAGAAACCACAAATATAATTTGTTAAAATTATAACCGGCTCAATTATTGAGTCACAAATTGAATCCACCATACCATTTCTGGAGAAGCTGCTTTTCTGCCCTCCACTGTTCCACGAACTTCCTCCGTCCCCTATATAGGAAAAAACACTTAAATGTGAAACTTCAGTATTTAGAAAGCTGAGCCTTATTATTCTTGCACCTTTCTGGGTGCACATTTTCACTGTAGACAAAAATAAGTAAAGTCACTCCAATAGAGTTTGAATGCTATAACCAATAACCACCTAACTTTAAATGTAATCCTATGGGTAAGCATCTGTGTCGGAACAAACCAATTGCCTTCACCCAACAAGTTCATAACCTCATAGACCTTAGACCTAGCCTAGAAATCTAGACGGACTGTAATTTGCCGCCAGGGCTAGTCTAGCAACTCTCCGTTGGCTCGCAAGCTGGAAAAATGAAACTTCGATAGGGCCAATCACATCGTGTATAGACGTTAGGCGGGCTTAACATAATGATTGACGGCAGAGTTGCAACGGTTTAGCTTGAATTCCCTGCTACTTGAAAACAAAGATGTTTCTGGATGTTGCTGTTGGCGAACAGCGTGACAAGTTTTTTTTTTAAGTTGGCAAAAGTTTGAACTAGCACACTAGCTCCGCTGGTGGGAAAACGCATGGGACTCATGAGCTGTAGTGCTGTCCTATTGCATGCAGAGGGAATTTGACAGACAACCGATTATCCCGCCCCTCGGACTGAGCACTCCCAACGGTGATGCCCAGAGCCTACATTTTAATGTGGGTCTGGCTCGTCAGCTACCCCAGACCTGTCTCTCTACCTCAATAACAGCAAAGGAACTTCAGATAAAAAAAAAAAAAGATTTAAATAATTTTCCCCTTTAGGTCTACACACAATCTGAAAATATTCTCATAGAGAAATGACTTATCAGGTTGATGAAACCCCTTTGCCTACAATCAAGCTAGTTGCCATTAGATTTTAACAGACACTATTTAAAACATGGCTTCAGCAGAGTAAACTCAGTGGGCAAAAAGACATTACTTACAGTAGCTAAAAATAAAAAATAAAAAAAAACTCACCAAAACTTGTGGTAGTGCTAGTAGCGACCGGCTCCTGAAAATTTAAACAAATACAATTTGCTCTGAACCAGAGTAAGAAATTAAGCTTGTTAACAGATTGTAGCTTTTCACCCACTCTACCTTGTCCATCTGACACATACATGATAATTTATTCACATATACATTTATAACTATTTATAATACTAAAATGTGTAAATTGTCTTACCTCTTCCCAATCATCCATTTTGTTAAGTTGCGCTAAAGGCAGTAAGACAAACAAAGGCACCAAGATTAGACTTTGAATGTTGAATTGAATGTTATTCATTATAAGTCGCGTCTGCTCAATGAACATTTACACGTAACGTAAATGTAGACTGGCTTTAAAGTTGCCAGCGCAGGTCTCAAAAAAACAAAAAAGGGTAGCACTTGCCAGCAATGTCAGGTTTGGAAGGACACCAACTTAAGTTAGTCAACCTGTATACATGCAGTTTAGTGTCCAAGTGAGTAAGTGTCCCAAAGTTGGAGAACAACCTACTGCCAGCGTTGAGTCATGGGCGGGCCTTAGGGGGCCATGCCCCTCCAAACAGGCCGATGTGCCGTTCTCTCCCTGACATAAAAGACCTATCTAAATATCATTACGGCTATGGGTGAAATTAAATCCATATTGAAAACTGATGTTGAACACTTGGCCTGAACACTTGGCCTGACACAGACCGACACTTGTGTCAACTATGCTACTGTTGATTCTGTGCACAAACTGCACGATGAAGAGGGATTCTGCACACTCGGACACCGTTGTGCGCTGAGTGTCAGATACATTTACCATCACTCCTGCAACGCCAAATGAGCATAAATCTCAACCAGTAGGATTTTTTGACACTGCTGCATAAGAACTTCAGTAGCAGGCCTCACAAGGTGAGGCGAGGTGAACAACGTTTCTGACCGCAGGATGACCCAAGTTGTCAGAGGAGGCTCACTGAGGCGCTGTGAATGCATGAGCTGTTGATAAATCAATTACAGAAACCATAAATAAAGGGCCAAACTGACATGTTGCATTTCCTATATATTCCAATATTGTCCAGTGCTAATGAAAATCTCGAGCAACTTAAAGGGCGTATAGTGCTTTCGATCATGTAGGCTACATAGGGGAGGTTGAATCGCGCTTTAATGAGCGCAACACAGCTTTATCCAGAGGGAGACATTTTTGGATGCAGTGACAAAGAGTCATCATGGACTTGGCTGGGAAATGTGACAGTTGTGGAGTCTGCATTCGTAGCCTGTTGCAAAACTGTACTGCACAAAATCTCCAAACTCAAAAACAGCAGACTAACAGTCAATAAAAGTGGAGTCAGAGCAGCACAAAATACTAAAAGCCATGTCGAGTGTCCTGTTCGCTCTTAAACTTTGTCACATTTGGTGCATCTAACTACCCCCTTTATGACTGTTGCAATTCGTTCTGTACTTTAAAGAACAAGTTGAGTGATTACATAGTCTATGTGCAATGTTGCGCATTGCTGTAATATTATCAGTATGTGCAATTTGCTTTTGAGCAGGATCTTACAAGATCTCGCAAATGAATGAAGACACCTGATGGTGAGATTTTGCACTCGGCTGTAGCCTAGGGCTGCTAGTGGCGAGTCCATTATAGCCCACTTACTTGTATTGTAGCCTATGCAACGCTAGTCTATTAAATGCTAGACTATGACCGCTATGTTCTTGCACTATTTTCCCCCATGATCATATTGTTTCAGTTATACAAAAGGCTCGAATGATGCTCTTTATTATATGCCATTTTTGAAAATAATAATAATAATAATAATAATAATAATAATAATAAAAGTGAGGTGCACCCCCCCCCACACACACACACCCTTTGCTCTCTTGCGCCGACCCTGCCTACTGCCAAGTGTGCTTAACCTTCGCGAGACAGGTTAGTTTTACCCTACCGATGATGTGTGGTTGCAATGGTAATTGTGCGAATTTAACAGCAGGTTCGGACATTTGGTTCGTGCTTATGGCTGAGGAGCCGCTGATGCAAAGCTACCATCTGCGGGCTGGAGTGAACGCATTAAGTCAGAATCCCTCCCAAATGTAGCGATACCCATGCACCCAGGCGCGTAGCAAGCGTGGGGGATGTGGGTGTTATAACATACACACTTTTGCTGGAACACGATTCCATCCCCCACACTTTTTGTCAGATTAAAATGAAAGTAAAATATGGAAATAAACGCTCTCGTAAAGAGTTGGAACCGTATCTACAACGCACACAAAGAGACAAATAGGTCTGTTGATTTTATTGAACGGTCATCCAGCCAATCACATCAAGTTAGCCAGTGAAGAACCTGATGGCTCTGATCAAATTCAAAGTGTGCATCTTTCAAGATGTGCTGCTGTTTGTGCAGAAAGACCTTTGGCTACTGTTCTCAGAGCATTATGCTTTCTCTGTCTATGATCTGCAGCTTTTCTCAAACTATGGGCCTCCTCAACAATTAACCTAATGGTCCACGTAGCCGCGAAATTAAGTTATGCCTGGTGCTTCACACGTCTGATCTGATTTCACTGTCAATGTGTGTGTCGTAGTGCTACGTCTTAAATACGATCGCGTTCCATTTAGAACATCTTATTTTGATCTTACAAACGGAGGCGTCAAGACACATTTGAGTTCTACATCTGAGAACTAAGATTTCCAGCATGTAGAACACAAATAGAACGCTTAGAGCGCTCATGCAATGTGTGTGTCCCTGCAGCAAGTGAAACTGGAGGTAACGTGGGCTAGAAGCAATAATAGTTTAAACAACACGTGGCTTCCTGTATCAATGGAAAAAGCATATAGACTGCTAATCATAATCTTTAAATTGACATTAATTAAGCTGGCTATATGCAACAATTTATTTATATTCCCTTTGTTTGGGTAGACTTCAAACGTTTTTGAATTTGAGCTTACAGTTCTGTCACTATTCTGTGTCCTTTACATGTATTTAATATTAGTGATACCTCGAAATTAGGCTGCTGTCTGTTAGGGCAATTTATTGTAGCCTGCTAACCCATATGCACAAAACATAACTTCTGAAATTATTTTTTTGATTTATAACATGAGATATGTCTCCATGTAGGGTAGTGTCAAATAGTGAAGTGATAGCAGGTAGATCATGTAGGCCTACATGTCACATGAGCCACACATATGAGGGGCGCTGCTTCTTCTGTCCCTCCCAAACTGCATTAAAATGGTGTGTTTAGCAATCAGAATTTCTAATTTTTTTCGGGGTAGAAACTGCCGGACACCAATATAGTCCGCACCCCTCTCTGAAAATACTTACAACGTCCCTGTAGGGAGTTATTTATAATTTGGCAAGATTGTTTCATTTTCCTATCCCACAACCCCCACACTTTTAAAAAGCTTGATACGCCCCTGCATGCACTTAAGTGTTTCGGTTGGTCTAGCCGGGACGCCCGATGAGAAGAGCCGTTCGTGACTCGGTCGGGGTGCGGCTGGAAAAGCGCCACACCTCTCCTGACACTACACCGCACGTTCGTGGAGAACCTAGCGTGAAATCACTTGTAGACGACCAGTGTGTAACCGTCCTTTGGTTGTTTAACATCCTTCATCTATGGCCGATCTGAGTAGACATTTGAGATATAAATGCACGACAGTCCATTCGAGATATTGCCATTTAGCAGCTAGCCACAATATTTTCTGGAGAAAGCAGTCGCCCTGCCATTTTTTTTCTCGCTTTGAATTACACGTTTGTACCAACACAAATTATTTTTCGAGCGGCAAACTTCTTATGCTCACAACAATTATTATTAACCACCTGTTAAATAGGTGGTTTTTAGCACGAGCACAATTAAGGGACATAAAAATTACAAGTACAACTTAGCATGGGGAATTTGGGACACTGAACTGCACGTAGAATCTTACGTGGGGGGTTTGAAATGGCATAGTTATCACTTAGGTGTTGATTTTATCCAAATAGTTGAACACTGAATTGAATAATGGTAACGTTTACAATTACTACGATTTGAACGCATTGCTAACCAACAATCACAAGTTCAATGTTGACCAACATGTGGCCCAGCTATTTGACTTTAATGGTAACGTTAACGTTACATTAGCATAAAGTTACAGTGAAGTAACGTTACCGCTGTTAATGCCAATTCCCCTTTATAACCTCGAGGGCGATTTCAGATAAAACTAACGTTACTTCAAATAATCTTAACAGCATAGCATGGAATTCGGAGTAATATACCCTAGCCTTTATATCTACAAATCTACAAGGTTGACTGACCAAATTTCATTACTGTTAGCTAGTCATTGACTACCACGAGTTAACGGCACAGTTTAAGCTAACCACGTGGCATCTTGCAAGCAAGCCTTGCATGCATTAATTCTCCACATTTGAATGTGTGAAATAGCATGGTCATATCAGCTATTACAATTATATAATGCACGACACTTAGATATGTATTTAACGTCATTATTATCGAGCATCGTGGCGTACATACGTTTTTCTGTAAAACTTGCCGGTTACTTTGGGCGAGGATCTCTTGGCGTGGCCGCTACCAGCTCTGCGATCAAGTGAAAGGAAGGAACTACGTAAGTTACCAGGTGGAAACTAAACTCATGGCGGGAAATTGATTAATATAGCTAGGTTCAAAGGTCATATCGTAATTATTATTTTAAGCAGTTAAACAAAAGCAAGAACTTTGTGTGGGAGAGATATAAACCAATAAAATAAGTGTATTATTCTTGTTGTTGTTAAATACTGCCTTCCTACAAGTTTAACCAGATATTCTGTTTTTCCCCAGGACAGCACTTTTTTTTAAGTCTGGATTTATATATATATTTAATCCCGTTTCATCATATTTCGGCCGTGTGGGAGCAATAGGTTCATTAACCAAATTTTCAAACAGTGGGGTGATGGGTCGTCAGTCTCCCGCTTTGCTCACCGCTTCAGAAACTGCTCTCCTCTATCTGCCCCTCGATCACTGCGTTCCTCCAACTAACATCTGCTCTCGCCCTGTAGTAGGAGGGTAGAAATGAAGTGCATGTATGTGTGTTTATAGATATTAGAAAGATAGATACCGCATTGGGCTCCAGAATTTAGGTTTTATAGCGCCACCATCATTGTGGGGGCAACACGGAGGCCAATGAGGCGGTCTCTGATTGGAAATCAGACAGGTGTCTCTGATTGCCAGCAAGTGTTGGCCATTGACAGTAAGGTGTTTGCCCCCATATCTTTCTAATATCTATGGGTGTTTTGTTGGGTTGTTAGATATGTCGAGAGGAGGAGGTAGGCTATTTTCGGAAGGGTTGGTCGGGTCTTCTAGTATGGCTTCTTATGCCGCATTCACACTGGCACTTGAAGCAGCTCCTAACTGCCCAAATAACATGATAATGCGGCATCTGGCGAGTTTTCACATAGACCTCCGTTTCTCGAAGTCACAGTGGGGATCCGGCTGAGTAGGCTACTACACCCCTCTACCTCTTTCTCCTTGGGCCCGTCCCATTTCTCCCCCCTTAAAACTTCCACTTGGTTTTGATTGCCCTCAACATTAAAGCCCCCTCGACAAGGGAAGTGGAGGTGAAGATCTTTCCCTATAAATTGGGACACCACTAAATGCAAATTAGCGTAGCGAACGTGCTCACCTACGTCACGCGCAGCGCCGACGTGTCTACCGGTAGTAGCCTGCTACTATTTTCATTCAGGAACATGCCCATTCCAGCGGTCGTTGTTGTGTGGGCTGTGCTGGTTTATCTACGTATAGTTAATCAACAAAGATATTCGTGTTCATGTGAACGCCAGAACACCCACCTTAAATATTGACGAAACTACCCAGATCAGATATATAACGTTATTTGATGGGCAGACTCTCTCAAAGCACTCAGCAGATATCATGAACATCGTCAGAGAGCTTCGTGAGATATTTTCTAACATTAGTGTTCAAAACTCAACAGTCCATCAGATGTGCATCCAGCTAACATATTCCAACATATTCCGAAATTTTAATATGCTTATTTGCGAAAATATATGAAAAATTTGGCCGGCTCGCTGAGCTCGCACGGTATCCAGGGTAATTTCATCTCCCACTTCGTTTTAAGCCTGCATCGGTCCTGGCTATGTTTTGAGGGTTGATTTTAAGGGCAAAATAGCACTTCCCCTTGCTCCCTATAGTAATGGGACACCCTAGCCCTACATGTGCACGCGCAAAAACGAGGGTTAGGGCAAAAATCTAGGGGTAGGGGAGGTATTGGGACGGGCCCCTTCTATCACTACCTACTTTGACTACACTACTTTAACTATTATTTAAACGTATGCACTCTCATCCTCTGGTACGATTAGCCTATTGTTACCCAATATGTCCTAATTATGCTTAATTAATAAATGCAACTGTAAATGTTATATTGTTTCTCTCTTAGATGCTCATCCCCAGTCCCCAGTTAGCCTAAGGAATTTGGGATTTCCAAAGAGCATCAGGTATCAACAACTTCATCACAAACCTTCTGACGTTGGGAAATCAGATGACTTTCTCAGCGTTGAATTGTGGGTATTGTAGTTTTGTGTACCTCAAGCACACATGGACGCGATGAAGTAAGCACTACAGATCCAATAAAACCTCCCCCTGCATGTGCTATTGACGTACCCGTAGATCTTGTTCAAAACAGTGCTGTTCTGCATAGCTACCTTTCGGCGCAGGGTGTGCTTCTCGTGTGAGTGATGGTAACTTTTTAAGTTTTTAATGTAAGTTGTCGTATTTTTGTTACGTGGGGAAGATTATATGTCTCTAACATTAGGTAGGAGTCAGACCTTTCGTGGCACCTCATTAAGCCGGTTGGCATTCAGTGTGCTAAATAGCTAAACAGTTAGCTTGATGAAATGTTGAGAGCTTAGGTTAAAGGCATGCTGACACTTCCCATATTGTAAGGTTCTCTGGGTGATTAGTTTAAGTTTACTGTTCAGATTTGTTGGTTTCATAAAACAAATAGTTTATTGGCATTGTAGCAAACTTGTTAGAAAACACTAACTTTTGTGGAGGTGCCAACCTCACTTCAGGAACTGTCAGCAAGCCACATTCATAACCATTAAACATAGGCTACTCGAGATTAAAAAAAAGTTGCTTGTCGGCAGTGACCGGTTAAAGAAAGAAATAAACGCGTATGAAATTGATCGATTTAGTAACTAAACAGTTAAAAATACAATTGAACTGCTAATCGTTGTTTTAATTAATTAAACGCTCTGGGTAGGAGTTCGATGAATGTGAATGTTTCAGCGCGACTTCATAACTTGTTGGCTACACAAACTTCCATGTAGACGTATAATAATCTACTTATTCGCTCAAAAAGAGGTTTGCCCCTCCATTTATAATGCAGCACAATGTTACAGATGTACACGTACATATTTATTCACTTATGAAACAACCGTGGTAGCTATGTTGTTTTGCTCTAATGTAAGGTCACAGTTAGAATGTGGATGTGAGTTAACCTTTGGTCTTCCCTCAATTAATCACATGTCTGAACATGGACCATTACATCTTGATGGTATTCTTGTGTATCTCCAGAGCCTTAGCCTGTGGCCCTGGGGTTGCTGAACAATGCACTAAGCAGCTGAAGTTGATGGAGTCTTAAGCTGATCTCTTTATTAACATCTGCAGGTTGTCCATGAGGTGAAGTGGCTAACTCTGAAGATATGGAGGACGATTCAAAACCACTACTGGGGTCCATGCTAGGAAGGGAAGCTTCCATAGATTCACTTGAGCCAAGAGGAAGAAGGTACAACCACTGTTTAATGTAATCTGCGGAGATACCTATGTTGCAGTTTTGACCAATTTCACATCAGGTTGATTATTTCAAACAATAATTTGAGGTAGAACTTTTGCATTTTGTGACTCAGTTAAGGTCATCAATACTCTTGTCTTTTATCTGTATCCTTTTACTGCGTTGTTAGAACTATAACTGCCACTGTAAGGTACACCAATAATGTGACAAAGTTAATTGTTAACTGTTATTTAAGCTGAGGTCAGAAACTAAATCAGGTACATAAAATCCAGTCTGACTTTTGTAATAGGTTCATTGGCTTTACTACCTAAATGGCATTCTATTATGTAATTTTGACTGAGCTTGTCCATCTACTAACATTCCCTGTTATGATCGTTCAATGCTTGCCAAATGTGTTAAAGTATAAACAATTTTGACTATATATATCGATATTTGGTTCAATGGTAGCAGACAGCCATTTCTCTTCCATTTATCCTAAAATGAAACAGGCAGCGGGTTATGGGTTTGTTCCCTGTAGCTGTTTCCCTTTCCCTGCGTATCATTGGTTCATCAGTAGCAAGCATGTCTGAATTAATCCAGTTTGGTATTTCACAAACACTGCCCAAGTGTTGGAGTAATTTGTGGGTTTCCAAAACAGAGCCCCACCCTGCTCTAGGTCCAGAGGCGGACATCCCGGGGTCAGAAAGTAAAAGTCCTGCCAAGTATTTTATCCAACCATTCAGTAAACCAGCTCATCCTAATTAGCAGCCAGGTAGATCAGATAATTAGTGATATCACCTGTGTTAAGTGCACAGGTAGAAATAATATATGGCAGGACTTTTACTTTCTGGAACCGGGATGTCCCGCTCTGTCTGGGTCCGAGTCCTGCCCTGGCGCCACAGCTACTTAGAATACTTAGGCTAAGGTTTTCTCAGAAGCCTTTCACGCACGTGCAGCTGTGTGCAATGAAACTTGTCCTTTAACACCTCTGTACTGAAAACTACAGGCACCAAGTGTGTGCTCACATGTTGCTAAGGAGTGTTTTGTATAGTGTGTGGTATGTATGTGATATTTTTGACTTATGAAGGCCTGTTTGTGTCTGTAGGCCCTTTCATGTAGAGCCCAAGAATATTGTTGATGATGCCACGGAGCGAGTGTCTTCAGAGGCTTCTATCTTGAGCAGTAGAATACATTACTATGGGCGTCTAACCGGATCATCTGACAGATTACTGGTAAAAAAACCCATCAGATTTGCATTCATTTATTGACTGTCTCATTTATCAAGTTATGAGTGTATATTTAATGTATTCAAAAAATAGTGCGTCATTATATTGCAACAAGAGTGGCATTGTCCACCATAGATGGTCAGTTTCATAGTAGTTGCTGATTCATTGATGAGAATTAATAATCAGATGCGTTACACAAGCTGACAGTCATTCTTCAAAAGGTCCTTTATATGTCTGAGGACCGTGCATAATGGTTTTACTTTGCCATATTACACAGTCATCCGATAGCCTCCATTTGTTCTGTTTGCTCAGCCATTTGCCATTGGCCATGATGTGTTTATGGCATGTTGCTTTTCGTGCTTGATCAGCATAATTTCACAGTGGAATGTTCATAGCATTCTATTTTGAATTTTACATTCTGAAGTGCTTTCTGCTCGGAATGACATTCTGAAGACACAACAACCCACTGACATCACTATGAGAAGTATTGACCCATGTTTTCAATCTGTATGTTTTGTTTACGTCTGGACTGTCTTGTGTAAGGCTCCTCCAGACCATGTGATCCCACCTCCTGAGGATATCTACGTTTACAGCCCGCTGGGGACTGCATTCAAAGTACAGGGAAAAGATGGCGCCACCAAAAATCCTAGTATTGTCACCATGTATGTATCGCCACTCTATGCATTTTCGTGTGAATACCTGGTTGACAAAAGCAAGTGACGTTGCCATTTTTCCCTCCTTTAACTTCAGTGTCTTGTTATGAGCAGCTGTATGTAAAAATTAAAGGAAAAATTATTCTATCATCCAAGATTGCAGTAATGTTTACAAAAGTGTACATAGACTCAAGATTTTATTATTGTTTTTTATGTCATGTCATATATTTCCTTTATAGTTTTGCCATTTGGAACACAATGATGGGAACGTCAATACTTAGCATACCATGGGGAATTAAGCAGGTATTTCCATGTGCATTTTATGTGCATTGTATGCACATTTTAGTACCATAACATATTATGAATAATTAATAATAAATAATTGATAATATGTAAAAATGGGTTGAATTCAGTTCAGTTGCCACATAGATGTAGATATCTAAAGGAGCAATGTGTTGGAGATTTATCTTCCATAATTGGCTAAACGTGTTGTTGTTCTAGGCGGGATTCACACTTGGGATTATCATTCTAATCGCAATGGGGTTCCTCACCTTATATTGCTGTTACAGGGTGCTAAAGTCAACCAAATCTATACGTAAGTCTGCGAGCTTGTAGCTTTTCAAGAACTACAGGTGTTTTTTTTTTCAAGAAGTACAGGTTTTAGAATTACAGCTCTTCCAACTGTACATTGCAGCTTCCTATTCTAAATTTCACTTCTCACTACTGACTGATCTCACACTCAGAAGTAAACCCTTGTATATTAATCAGGACTTTAACAGTTCTAATTTAGCTCTAAAGTTAGCTTACAACTACATATATGTGTATCTCGAATCTTGAATCACAACAAGTGTTCAAATGTTGTCTTTTCTTGTGTAGCTCTTGTCGACTTATACGCTTGATTTATTCAAAAGCTTGTAAACCTCTTGTGCAGGTGACCACTGACAGTCGTTACACTGGCACATGTCCCGCTAAGGGCGTCCATTTGTTGTTTCCTTGCTGTCACGTTTTCAAGCACGCAGAGTATGTAGGTATGCAGAGCGTGCACAGCAATTTATTAGGCTCGGACCGCAAGTGCAGGGACGGGAGAGGCCCATTTGACAATGAGATGCAACTGTTCACACATCGGACCTACAGCCTAGAGCACTGACTCACGGCAAAACCATAGACCCCCCAGAATCGATTGCAGAGAAGCATACTTATCTGAGATCACTTGTCCAAATATTAGATTCAACACTGTTCTACATGGTTTAACATTGAGCCTCTTATTTGGGTTAAGGCAATCAGAAAATGCTGTTTACATGAATTTGCATGCTCAGGAAATGAATGTTTTTCTCGTTGTTTTGTCCTTCAGCATCCATTGACACTTCGGACTGGGAGTTTCCAGATGTATGTAGATATTATTTTGGGTCATTTGGGAAGTGGTTGAGCCTGATCTTCTCAATGGTGTCATTAATTGGTGCGATGGTGGTCTATTGGGTGCTCATGTCTAACTTCCTGTTCAACACGGGCAAATTCATCTACAGTAAGTAGCCTTGACCGAGTCCATTACATTTGATGTCTCGGTCTCTGAGTTTGAATGCTAAATTATTATATATTCTCTTTCCTTTTAGACTATGTCCATCATGTTAACATGTCAGATCATGAGTTTGGTACAAATGGATCTGAAAGAGGTAAGAAATTCCCTTTTTTAAGCCATACATGACCGCTGAGTAGATTATGTTTCTCACGGCATCCCTCTCATTGTCTATGCAAAATATCTGTTGTCCATGTCTGTAGTGAATGAATATCAGAGATGACTAGACGGCATGTACAGCATATTCTTTATGTCTTCAACAGACTAGATCTAATTCATTTATACTGCTTGGACTGATGTGTTGAGGTATAGCATTTCTTTGCTTGTTCACCTTTCAAACCCCCCCCCCCCCCTTCTAGTCATATGTCCATTCCCTGATACTGATCATGGTGGCAATGCCACTGTCCAGCTGCAAGGAAGTGGGAACAGGTCCACGGCTGTGTTTGACCACTGGTGGAGTAAGACCAACACCATCCCCCTCTACCTCATTGTGCTGCTCTTCCCCCTCCTCAACTTCCGCTCGGCCTCCTTCTTTGCCAGGTTCACCTTCCTGGGTAAGATCCCCTTTCTGGGCACACTTCTCCACTTCCTCTGCAGGGTAGTTTTGACGGTATTACTGTGTACATTGGAGACCACCATGGGACCATTTTGTCCAAATGTGGTTGGGAATGCTTAGCTTGTTGTTCGCTGTGTTCTGATGCCTCCAAAACAAATTCCTGTGTCTCAAAAGACAAGCACTCCTTCAGATAGATAGATAGATAGATAGATAGATAGATAGATAGATATACTTTATTGATCCCTAGGGGAAATTCAAGGTCACAGTAGCATACAGACAACACACACACACATTCAATAACAGCAGAAAAAGTAATTAAAAGTATATAATATAAAAACACAACTAAGCAATTAGGACTGTAGAAGATAAAGAATATACTAAATATACAAAATACAAATTATACTAAATAAAACTTAATCAAAATCTATTCTAAAAAACAGTATCCACATAGTGGTGAATAATCAATCAGGTGCGCTTGCAATGACTGAAGCAGGGACTGAGCCTGTGGTTCTCAGTGCATAAGGTAAGGTAAGGTGATCTGTGTGAATGAGTGTCATGGTGGTGGTGCAAATGAGTAAGTCAAACAGTGCAACAGTGCAAGAATAAAGTCTATATATCTATATATAAATAACTATATTAAGAAAGGCATGTGGCATGGAGGAGAATACAAATGTAAAGTGACTAGTGGACAGACAGTTCAAGACATTGGAGGTGGTGAAGAGGCAGACAGAGAAGTCTATTTCTCCTCTTCCCTTAAGTCAGCGTTTCTCAAACTGTGGGTCGCGACCCACTACTGGGTCGCGGAGACATGCCAGGTGGGGCGCGAACTGACGTGTTTTTTTATTTATTTTTTTATCTGTAGCCTGGGCCCAGGTAGCACCCGATGCGCAATGGACGCACTGTGATATTCACAGGGAAGCGCTCGTGTCAAGGCAGCTTAGTTAGTCCCGACCTACAAGAGATTTTGAACGTTGTTGTGAGAGTGGTGAATTTCATCAAAACCCGGCCCTTAAAAGCGCGTCTATTCTCCACACTTTGGGAAGAGATGGTAGCTGACCAAAAGGCTGTACTGTTTCACAGCGAGGCAAGGTGGCTTTTCCCGAGGTAAAGTGCTGTCGCGTGTGTTTGAGCTCCGAGTCGCCTCTGGAGGAAGAGCGCATGTTTGAATCTGCAAGCACGTTCATTAATGAACATTTCTTGACAAAGCTGGCCTATCTTAGCGATATATTTGATATATCTTAGCGATACATTTGAGTTAAATGTCCAGTTACAAGGCAAAGACAAGCACCTACCTCACCTAGCAAATAAGATTATACTGCATTCACCAAAAAAACTTGAGTATGGGACAGGCGCCTCGATCGCGACAGTGTTACTTGAGATTTCTGAGCGAAATCGCTGAAACGTCTGATTGGGAGGCACTCTTGTGATCCCATGTATTAAACAGTAGGCCTACATCACATCCCTGCAAAGTTTATTTCAAAAATATTTCCCAACCAGCAGTGCTCAGTATGACTGGATTATGGATCCATTTAATGCAGCATGTTGGCATTTCATTGAATATATTGTACAATGCTGTATAATGGCCTATGCTTCCTAATATGTTGCTGGAAAACAAAAATATGTGTGTTATGTATTTATTTATTATTATATCTGCAGCACCAGCTCATTTTAACTCTGTTGAAGAGGATATATTTAGAACTTGTCATTATTTCAATAAATTTGACAATTTTAAGCTTGACCTACCACTTTCTTAGAGCGATGAGGGACAGGTGGAGCTCGAGAATGCCCCCTCAAAGTGGGGAATGAAAGAAAAAGTTTGAGAACCACTGATCTAGTTTGTTAACTACCACAGTCACGAGTTGGGTCGCGATATTCTGTCATTTTTAAAAAGTGGGTCCCCAGAAAAAAAGTTTGAGAAACACTGCCTTAAGTGATGCATTAAACAGTTCAATGGCCCTGGGGATGAATGACTTCTTCAGTCTGTCTGTTGTGCAAGGCAGTGAGCGAAGTCTCCAGCTGATCAGGCTCTTCTGCTTAACAATAGTGCTGTGGAGTGGATGACACTCATTGTCCAAGATGTTGAACAGTTTGTTCAGAGTCCTTTTGTCAGATATTGAAGTGATGCACTCCAGTTCAGCTCTCACTACAGAGCCAGCTTTCCTTACCAGCCTGTCAAGTCGCCCAGCATCCTTCTTCCTTGTGCTTCCTCCCCAACATACCACTGCATAGAAGAGGACGCTGGCAACAACAGACTGGTAGAACATCCTGAGGAGCTTGCTGCACACATTGAAGGAGCGCAGCCTCCTCAGGAAGTACAGCCTGCTCTGCCCTTTCTTATAGAGTGCGTCAGTGTTGGCTGACCAGTCCAGTTTATTGTCCAGGTGGAGACCCAGGTACTTGTAGGTGCTTACCACCTTGACATTGACCCCATCAATGGAGACTGGTAGCAGAGTGGGCTTAGATCTGCGGAAATCCACCACCATCTCCTTGGTCTTTGAAGTGTTGAGTTGGAGATGATTGAGTTTGCACCATCGCAAAAGTCCTCCACCAGGCACTTATACTCCTCCTCCTGCCCGTTCCTGATACACCCCACAATTGCAGTGTCGTCAGAAAACTTCTGCATGTGGCATGACTCAGTGTTGTAGCGGAAGTCAGATGTGTACAAGGTGAACAGGATTGGAGAGAGCACGGTTCCCTGTGGCGCTCCGGTGCTGCTGATCACAGTGTCAGAGAGACAGTTCTTCAGTCTGACGAACTGTGGTTGCTCCGTCAGGTAATCTGTGATCCAGGTTACCAGGTGAGCGTCCACACCCATCTGCAAGAGCTTGTCTCCCAGTCTGAGGGGTTGGATGGTGTTAAAAGCACTTGAGAAATCAAAGAACATGATTCTCACAGCACTTTTCCCCTTGTCCAGGTGAGAATGTGTCCTGTGTAGAAGTGATGGCATCATCCACGCCCACTTTCTCCTGGTATGCAAACTGTAACGGGTCTAGTGCATGGCGTACCTGGGGTCTGCGCATACCTAAGACGAGTCGCTCCATTGTCTTCATCACATGTGATGTTAGAGCGACAGGTCTGTAGTCATTAAGCTCACTAGGATGTGGCTTTTTAGGGACAGGGGTGAGACATGATGTCTTCCACAGTGTTGGAACTTGTCCAAGGTGTAGACTCAGATTAAAGATGTGCTTCAGTGGCTCCCCCAGCTCAGCAGCACAGGCCTTGAGTAGCCTTGGACACAGTCTGTCAGGCCCCGCTGCCTTACCCGTGTGCAGTTTCTTTAGTTTAGCGCTCACTTGAGTTGCTGTGACGATGGGGGGTGTAAGGGGAGGGGAGGGGTGCATCCCGGGATCTGTGTGTCTGATGGCTGTTGACTGAGGTCGTTGTCGCCTCATTGTTCGGGATCACCGTGTGGGGGAGGGGTGCAATATCCAGTGATGGTGGGGGTGAGTGTTGCACTGGTATTGAGGGGGGGTGGGGTCTGGGGATGACCACCCCCTTGATGTCCCTGTCAAGGCTGCCAGAGTCTTGGACGCAGGGCGTGAGGTGGTGATGGTTTAGGTTGTTGGGTGTCACTGGGATGCAGAGCTGGAGAGACTGGGAGGCTGGAAGGTGGGGGTAGGGCAGGCACGCAAACAAGAGCAGTGTCTGAGTCTGCAGGGGGTGGTGGACAGACCACTCCCATTGGAGATGGAGCAGGGCAGTCAAACCTGTTATAGAAGTGGTTCAACTGGTTCGCCCTGTCCAGGTCCCCCTCCACAGAGCTGCTGCTCTTCTTCAGGCCAGTTATAATTTTCATGCCGTTCCATGCCTCCTTCATGTTGTTTTCCTGCAACTTCTGTTCCACTTTCCTTCTGTAGTCCTCCTTAGCCTCGTCCAGCTTGACTTTGAGTTCCACTTGCACGCGCCTCAGCTCTGCCATGTCCCCCTCTCTGTACGCCATCTTTTTCCTATTAAGAAGGGTCTTGACATTGCTGGTTATCCAAGGCTTGTTATTGGGAAAGCAGCGTATAGTTCTGGTGGGAACAACAATGTCCATACAGAAATTCAGGTAGTCAGTTGTGCACTGTGTGACCTCCTCTAAGTCCTCTCCATTCTGTAACACACTCCAGTCAGTGCACTCAAAGCAGTCTCTCTGAGCCTCATCCGCTTCAGGTGTCCACTTTCTGAAGGTGCGTGTGGCAGCTTGTAGCCTCTGTACTTTGGGCTTGTACATTGGCTGGAGATGGATGAGGTTGTGGTCTGACTTACCCAGAGGGGAAAGGGGGTTTGCACTGTATGCATCCCTCACGTTTGCATACATGAGGTCTATTGTCCTGTTTTTCCTTGTAGGGCAGTCAACAAACTGGTAGAAATTTGTGAGTGTGGAATCCAGTGTTATGTGATTGAAGTCGCCAGAGATCACAAAAAAGGCATCACTGTGTTGGGTTTGAAGCCTTGTGATTGTGGAATGGATGACGTCACATGCTGAATCCGGGAGAGCTCGAAGTGGAACGTAAACACAGACAGCAATTGCGTGCGAGAACTCCCTCGGCATGTAATACGGACGGAGACTAACCGGAGACTAACAGTGAGACTAACAGTGCAATATGTGTAACATATGGTACACAACAAAATGACCTTTCATCATGTAACCTTTAAATCCTGATTGGCTACAAAGTTTGAGTTTGTATTGGTTGAAACACACACCATAATCACATCCCAATGGAACAGTATCAGACTAATTCTGACTAGAATTGAGTATGATGACGTCAGGCTACATAGCTCTGCCTTTCATTTGTGACACCAAAAAGAAGCACAATATACCGGTAAGTTTGGAAGATAATATTGCACTGGGGTTAGTAGTAGGGTACTGATAGCAAAGAACACACATTTCCTCCAGAATAGATGAACAGATGATGTTATTGATTTATGAGTCACCCACTTGTGAGTCCTTAATTAGCAACACTCAGCTGACATTATTGTCCTTCAATGAAACGTTTGAGAAGCCACACATTTTATCTGCACCTTTATTTACGCATGTCCACATACCCGTTTTAAGAAGTTTGTATACATAGTGGATTACATTATTCTCTTTCTCTCTCTTATCCAATCAGGTACCATATCTGTGGTTTATCTTATCGGCCTGGTGACTCTAAAAGCTATTCGGCTGGGTTTCCACCTGGAATTTCACTGGTTTGAACCCACTAAGGCTTTTGTTCCAGGTATTTCATTTGTTGGGACATGATTGTCTTTGTCTTTGTATTTGCATTTAGTAGTCGGACAGGAGGCAGATTAGATAGTAGAATATGTTAGAACAACACCGTTAATGTCCAATTTGGAAAGTACTTTTTCAAAGACATTGACTTAAGCTATTTATTGTGTTTTTTATTTTTTATATCTTTTTATATCTTTTTATTGAACTTTTATGTAGCGTCAACTAACAGTAAGCACTGTAAATTATTTCTTGTAGGTGTTATGAAATCTTGTGTTACTGCTTTGGTAGTTTGTCCTTTTTTTGCTAATATATTCCATAGCTTTCAACTTCTATTAGATACAGGAAGAGACATTTTTAGAGACTGAAATACAAAATGTTGATTTGTTGATTGATTTGTTTGTCTGAAACTCACCATATTATTTTGTGGTGGGTACAGAATTAGTAGTTTACATTGTATGTTTTTCACTAAGGTCTCTACAAACATGGTTTAACCCTTCATCTTCAACCCTTGTTTTCCCACATGACTGTTTGGCCCACAGAGTTCAGAGTGCTGTTCCCACAGCTGACTGGGATTCTCACACTGGCCTTCTTCATTCACAACTGCATCATCACACTCATGAAGAGCAACAAGCACCAGCAAAATAATGTGAGCACAACCACAATTAGCAATAAGCCACACTTTGTGCAAGTGCATGTGGCAATATATTGTTATAACAGGATTCCCAGGGGTGATGACATTTCTGGAATATCCTTGAATTTTGGGAAGTCTATCCAGACATGGAAAGTCAGGGAATTGTGTCACTTTTGGGGCAAAGTCATGGAATATCAGGGGATTTTGTTGTAGCAATCTAAAGTTGACTTGTCAAAATACATACAAATATATTTCTGCGCAGAATTGGTGTATATCTGTTTATTAGCTTTGCTGCTTGCTTGAGTAGCCCAACTTTGTTTATTTAATGCCCATTTATTCATCTCTCGCTCTAAAAAGTAAAAGATTCTTGAACGCTACGCAGCTGCTCTGAAATCATTATTTGGTATATTGTACCATTCATTATATAGTAAGTTATGGAAATCAGTTTTTTTTTTTTTGTCAGGGAAAAGTAATGAAATGTATACATTTGACTTGGGAGTGGGAACCCTGTTATAAGTAAAAAAGTAAAAAAATGTTTGGATATCACATATATCTATGGGAACAACTCAGCATATAATTGATTTGTGTGTAGGTTTGTATACATTTTTGTATGTAAGCTAAGACCTCTTGTGACGTACATACTCTTATGTCCATAGTTTGACTTTTGAAGACCAAACGAGAAATTCTTGCTGGTTCAGCAGATTTGATTTCAGAACACTGCAGAAAAGCATTGAGCAGAGCAGTTTTCACTTACCCTAACGAAACTACTGAAGCTTAGACAGGGTAGTGGATATTGTTCAATTTCTCTTTGAACCAAAGACCTTGATGAGGAACTCTCTCATATTGGTCACCCTGAACAGGAAATGTGCTTAAAACTGCTGTGCTAAGGAACTGAAAAATGTCTGCCATCAGCTGAAGCAGGTCCATTTGGGATGAATTTGTGGTTGTTCATGCATCAGTTTTAGATCTTTTGTGCATGACCGCATTTTCAGTACTTTAACTTAAGGCACAGTTTTGCCATATGATTATATGTTGACTTCCTCTGTGAATATTTTATATTCTATATTTTATATTTTATAATATAAATTCTGAAATTATTAGGAATGATGTAAATGTGTTGCGTTTTCATAGGTTTAGCATGGAATGATCAAACTACTATAGAATACCAAATATTGATAGAATACCAAATGCCAGCAAAACAATATGATTACAAGTTTAATTTCATTGCAAGAGAATAAACTGTTGTTAAGTAAATGTCATAAGTTTAAGTTACTCTGCTGTGTTTCCAGGTGCGGGACCTGTCTGTGGCCTATCTACTGGTGGGCCTGACTTACCTCTATGTGGGAATCCTGATCTTTGCATCATTTCCTTCACCAGAACTGTCCAAAGAGTGCATTGAACCAGTAAGAGTTTATCTGGCCTTTAAGGTCTAATGTTTTGTCCAATTACTCATCAAAAGAGTTATACTTGATGAGAAATCTCCTTAGTGTTTGAAGACACAGAGATTTGAATTGACATCTAACGTCACCATTGCATTGATTTAAATCTTCATGTCTTCAACACTATGTAAGTTGCTCATCTAATATGTAAATGTTTTACATTTCTGGGGATAAAGTTAAGGTCATGTCATTGTTTACAAGACCTCTCTCTTTCTCTTTCTCTCCCTCTCTCTCTCTCTCTCTCTCCTCTCTCTCTCTTTCTTTCCTCTCTCTCTCTCTCTCTCTCTCTCTCTCTCTCTCTCTCTCTCTCTCTCTCTCTCTCTCTCTCTCTGTGTCTCTGTGTGTGTGTGTGTCAGCCTTTTGTGGAGAGCATGTTAAAGAGGAATAACCACAATGCACAGAGTATGTGTGTCAAAGGAAACCTGAATACTTTGCCCTAGCCTTGCCGATTTCAGAACCTAATGAGCCAATACTTGAATACTTATTCAATGAAACACGGATGAAGGAAATTGCCTACCTGATAACCCCAGTTAAATGCTCACAAAGGCTGCTCTGTTGGTAAAGTTTATTGCCCACAACGTTAACTTTGTTGGTGATTTTGTTTTTGATAGGCTTGGTTGTTGATAAGCCGCTGTGAGAAATCCCCCTACCTATAGCAGAAGGAATTTAACACCTGTCCTGTGTATATCTGAAATCTGTTATGTAGTCATTCCAGTCAGTTAAGATAGGAATTATATATGCTGGCATAACCTTAGGTTGTGTTTCATTGCAAATTCCCAGCTCTGTTGTATACATCAAGACTGGACATTAGCAGTTTAAAATATGTTGGAATGTTTTAATATCATATATGTATATATAGGCACTGGCATATTGTCCTCATAGTGGTAGTATACATACGTCTTCAGTCTCTCCTAGTTTGATTTTGATTATTGTGATTATGTGTTACTGTGCTATCAGATCTTCTCTAGAGTATTATTGATCATCAGCCATTTGTCTCTTTCAGAACTTCCTGGACAATTTCCCTAGCAGTGATGTGTGGGTGTTTGTGGCTCGCAGCTTCCTGTTGTTTCAGATGACCACTGTTTACCCGATGCTCGGCTACCTGGTCCGTGTGCAGGTCATGAGCCAGGTCTTTGGCAGTAACTACCCAGGGTGAGGCTTGTGGAATCTGCTCAAGAACCTTCTGTCCAGGAAGTCAAACTAGAATCCAAACATTCAATTCAATTTTAGTTATATAGCACCAACATATGAATATGTCTGAGTGCTTTATATTCAGCTGATGCACATTATTTCCAAATATGAGTTTCATTTACATTTTGGATGTTGTTGAAATAGTATGCAAATAAGCCGTGTTCTCTCCTGCCCTCCCAGTTTCTTCCATGTTTTCGTGCTCAATGTCATCATTGTTGGTTCTGGTGTCCTGATGGCCAAGTTTTACCCCAACATCGGCTCAATAATAAGGTGAGAGGATGCTGAAACTACACTAGTGGTCAAAAGATTGGGGTCACTTAGAAATTTCCATTCCACTCCATTATAGACAGAATACAAGCTGAGATCAGTTGCATAGTTTTTTTTTTAATCAGGGCAGCAGTTTTCAGATTACATTATGTGCTTACATAATTGCAATTGTAAGTGACCCCAAACTTTTGACCGCTAGTGTATCTGAGGGGAATCTTTGCTTGGAGAGGGTGGTGTGAGAACAAACAGTGGAGAAGCGTAATGGGATTTAAATTATGTCGTACAGTAATTTCCTGTGTATTAGCCGCAATGTTATATAAACCTCAGGACAGTATTTTATGCAAGTTAAAAAAAACAAAACCATATTAATATGATATTAACTGTCCCCGTGTATTAACCTCATAGCTGAAGAAATTTTGCAAAATCAATAAACCTTGGCTAATAGTTGGGAAATTACGTTACTCATCTGGCTTTAGATTTGAGTCAGGTTTACAAGAAAATGCATTGCATGCCGAGGATATCTCTTCATCTCTTTCTCCCTTTGTCTCTTTCTCTCTGTTTCAGGTTCTCCGGGGCGATGTGTGGTCTGGCCCTGGTGTTCGTCCTGCCATCACTCATCCACATGATCGCGCTGAAGCGGCGGGGGGAGCTGCGCTGGCCCTCGGCCCTCTTCCACAGTCTCCTTATCCTGCTGGGCGTGGCCAATCTGGTGGGCCAGTTCTTCATGTAGTCCTGACCCAGAGCAGGTTGTGTCGTAGTCCTGCTGCCCTTCTGAGGCAGAACAAGTACAGTAGCACTCCCTGAGGAAATATGAAACACCGAAAGACTTTTGAAAATCCAATGGCTACCACGTACAATCATGGAGTGGTTGATTTCCTGAATTTCCTGTCTCTTTTAACTTAGAGAGGAAGTAGAGAATGGTGCTTCAGACAATACTGAATAAAGCTATTTCGTCAGGTATATCAATGTAACAAAACTTGCCAGCCGGTTATAATTGTTTTTCTTTTGTTTTATTTTATGTCTGAAGTGACTTTGTATGAGTCACACAGCATGTGGAGCTGTGTCAGTGTGTATGGTTGTTAACATTATGTCTGCGTTGTTGAATGATATTTGTTGAGGTATTTCCCCAGGGAGTGCTCTTAGTTCTGACCAGTGTGTCTTTCAATGTCTTGCAGTACTATTATAAACAGATCATTGATTGGTTGATAGACAGTGTACACTACTAATCATTGTATGTCATGGTGTGGCCACGGAAGTGTTGGTGTTCTTGTTGCTTGAAAGTATTGCCTACCATAACCTCTCAGTTATGCAAGTCATTGGATGCTACAGCTTTAACTTCCAGAGAGATGCATCCAACTATGCCAACCTGAGGCTTGTATGTGCAACTTTCCTTACTAAATATTAAGCATCCACAGAAGGGGTGTTTTTGTTTTTCTTACAATTTCCACAGCACGGTTCACAGGTGGTCTTATATGCAGGAGGCAAGAAGTTGTACTGTGTTTTTAAGTTGTATTTAAAATTGTGAGACACAAGGGGTGTCATCAGTGGTATGTTGTTGTCCTGTAGTTGGCTTTTTTTCTGTCCTTGGTTAGATGAGTATCGGAACAAGTGGAATCACCAGTATTCAGTACATTCATTCCTGTGTTGAAACAGAACGTGCTCCCTTTTCAGCTCTTTTATTTATACATTTGAACATTTTGTTTTTAATCATATCAGGAATGTTATATGTTTTACTTATTAATCCGTATCTATCTCCTCATAGCGGTTTTCTGAAAATGATGACTTATTTCTTTCTTTTATTTTTGAAGCCATACAGTAAAGTATGTTTACAGGTGCTGGTGCTGTTGCTGTTGTATGTAGTTGGTTCTGAGATTGTCCGAGATGTGACAATGATGTTCACTGAACATCCATCAGCATGGAACATTCTAGATCCCAAAAACTGACATTGTGCTGTTATATGAAGTCTTCGCACATGAGTGAATGCATGTATGAAGGCAAAGATTTCTCTGGTTTCTCATGTTGTTTTGGCCTCATCTGTACATAGAGTAGAGGATGGACAAAGGGACTTTGATCTGGGAATGGTTCTTGGCAGCCAGACCTGTAACTGACAACTGAAGCAGCCACAACTCTTGTGTTGGTTAACATTGCTAGCAATATAACTGCAGCATAACAACCCTGCTGAGGGATTTCCACTTGGTGAGCATGTGAAGCCAGATTAAGTGGTTGCTTAATTTTTTTTTTTTTTTTAGATGCCTACAAATATTTGCTGAGGTTTCAGTGGGGTCACCCATGTTCTTAGTTTTGCACACAATTTTAAACTCCTAAGGTTTAATCTGTTTTGTAAATATGTGTTGGTTTGCTGGCAATATATTTTATGTTTGTTTCTGTACTTTTAGTGATAATAAATTACCATGATCTACATGGAAACTGCCCCCCCCCCACACACACTCAGCTGTCTGTGAATATACTGAATGTAAGACCACCACATATCAGTGATGGAAATTCAAATAATCAAGACTATTTTGTAAGAGTCTGTAATGATCTCCAGTTAGCCTTGTTATAAGACTTTATCAAGAGTCTAGTGTACTCCCTTCCAACCTTGAGTGTTACAGTGCACATGTCAGATGTACGGTCACACAGAACTGTCCATCTCTGGTGGTTTCCAGGAAAGTCTGTCAGTCAGATGATTACGGTACAAAGCATCGATTTTCCCGATCACAGGGGACTTAATCTTTTACATCAACCCAATATAATGGCAATAATGGGCCTTCTATCTCCCATCACATCACATCAAGGAAGTCAAGTCCATTTATTTTGTAGCACATTTAACGTAACATGATTGGTCCAAACTAGTCCAAACTGACATTGAGTGTAATGTGACCGGAATTCCCCTAATGGTTCATTTGAATAGCTCAGCTCTCAGCTTCCTGTGGTCTAGGAACCTTTCCATCTTTTCTCATCCACCCACACTCCTGCACCATCAGTAGAATAAAGTCCTTTGGACTGTGAAGACATGACAATCTGAGCAGCGACTGCCTTGTGTGAAGAGATGACCATGCCAAAAGGAGCACACCACAAGATATTACACCCAGCTTTAATATTAACAAATAGCACAAGCCATAATCACAAAGTAATGCAGAATATTTTATTAGGTAGCTGTCAGTCACCTTTGTTGTACATTCTTGTTCAGCAGAATGTCACATTACATTTTTAAATAAGGCACTTAACACTAAAACATGGCAATGTAAATATTTCCTTCAAACTGACACCATAGGATGTCTAGGATGGTGTCTCCATAAAACAAAGTTTTGCTGGTACAGTGTTACAAAATTCACATATTTTGATATATTACTTGATGTAACTGAATGACAAAAGGGATTAAAGCATTAAACAAAATAAGGCCACATTTATGTTGTACCCATTGCAACGACTACAACACAACAACTATGACACAAACAACTGTTTCACAGCCTTATTGTTTTGCTCTTGGTACGAGTTTCTTTTCTCTGTTGACTGAGAACCACTTGCCCCCCCCCCCAAATCCAAATCAAGACCATTCCCATATATAAGGACTAACTGGTCTCAGATCTGCGCCCAGCTTCAGCTATGCCATCAGCTTTTACACGGTCTTTGGTCTTCAGATCCCTTCAGTGTTTGATACCTGCTCTTCCTCCAGTTTTCCCCTGTCCATGGTTGGCTTCTTGCTGGAGGCCCGATCCTCAACTCAAGTGAAGAGGTCAGTGTAGTCCACCTGGCCAGCCTTCTGACCACATGCATGCAGGAGCTGTTCTCCTCCAGATGAGGTGAGGGCCTCCACCTAGTGGCCAAAAGAAGAAAAGCACATTCACTGTCATGTCATCAAAGTCAGTCATATCATACAGTCTCTGATGTAAACTACTTAAACTACTCACACAAAGTCAGGGATATTCAGCTTTCGGGTGAAATTTCAGGATGAACCTAAAATCCATTATAACCTTTACAGGTGAACTTAATGTGACCTTCTCTAATCTTTTGAATGTGTATGTCCAAAAGTTCAATGTTTCAGTACTTTCTATACTGAAACACTAAAAATTTCACCTGAAAGCCAGATATCCCTAACTTTTTGTGAGTAGTGTATATATGTCAAATGAAATGTTGCTGCTGTCAAACGAAAGGTGCTGCCCTTTCTTCTGGCAAAAGGTTATTGGTATTTGAGCTTGAATGTCAATCTTATACAGCGGGGAAAATAAGTATTGAACACGTCAACATTTTTTTCAGTAAGTATACTTCCAATGAGGCTACTTGCATGAAATTTTCACCAGACACTAGTATTAACTCAGATAATCCACCCATATAAAAAAATCCAAACATTAAAGTCCATAGGTAGAGTTATGTGTAATAAAGTGGAATGACACAGGAAAAAAGTATTGAACACGCCTGCTGAAATGTCTTAAATACTTTGTGGAAAAGCCTTTATTGGTAATGACAGCTTCAAGGCATTTCCTGTATGATGAAACTAACCAGTTACAGTATTCTGGTGTGATTTTGGCCCATTCTTTTCAACAGATAGTCCTTTAATATTGAAGATTCCAGGGGTCCCTCTTGTGAATCCTGATCTTTAGTTTACTTCTAAAACTGTTCAATTGGATTGAAGTCAGGGCTTTGATTTCCTTTCTCTGAAACCAATTGAGAGTTTCCTTTGCTGAATGGTTTGGATCATTGTCCTGCTGGAAGTTCTAGCCATGTCTCATCCTCATCATCCTGGTGGATGGTCAAGATTCTCCCAGAACAAAATGACTCAATTCATCATTCCTTCAACTGTATGAAGTCTGCTAGTACCATGAGATGAAAAACAGCCCATACCATGATGCCACCACCTCCAAACCCACTGTTGGTAGGGTATTTTTAGAGTGATGCACAGTGCCATTTCTCCTCCAAATATGGTGTGTAGTATGACATCCAAAAAGTTCAATTTTGCTCTCACCTGACCAGAATACATTCTCTCAGTATTTCATAGGATTGTCCAAATGTTGTGTAGCAAACTTTCAACGAGCTTTGACATGTTTTTCTTCAGCAATAGAGTCATGCGGGATGAGTGTGCATAGAGGCCATGGCGGTGGAGTGCATTACCTATGATTTTCTCTGTAACAACTGCACCAAGTCTTTTTGGAGCTTTCTCCGAGTGGTCTTTGGCTCTTGGGCTACTCTTCTGACTATCCTTCTGACTTCCTGGTCAGAAATCTTGCAAGGAGATCCTGTGCATGGCCAGTGATGATGCAGTGATGTTCCTTCCACTTGCAGATAATGGCTCCAATACTGCTTGCTGGATGCTTCGGAAGTTTTGATGTGCATCTGTAACCAGTTCCATTGATATGTTTTGCAACAATAAGGTTGCAAAGGTCTTGGGAGAGCTCTTTGCTTTTACCCATTATGAAATGCTTCTTGTTTGACACCTTGGTAAGAAAAAACCTTTTTATAGCCCACCAGTATGTATTAACCCAGCTTATATCAATTTGCACAGATAGGAGGGATAATTTCTCTAACTACTTATAGATTCCAGTTTGTTCCTTGCCATTTCTTGCCTTTGTGTACTGCTTTTTCTTAGTGTGTTCAATACTTTTTCCCTGTGCCATTCCACTTTTTTACTCATAACTCTACTTTTAGACATTAATGTTTGGATTTTTATATATGTGTGGATTACCTAAGTTAATACTAATGTCCGGTGAAGATTTCATGCGAATAGCCTCACTGGAAGTATACTTACTGAAAAAAATATTGACGTGTTCAATACTTATTTTCCCCGCTGTAACTCCTCCCTTCCATGTTCCTGAAGTATGAACACTCTCAGAGGATGAACATGAGAATTTCTCCAGAAAAAAAAGTAAAATTTTATGTAAGGCCTGCATCTTTAACCTTATTAAGAACCGAATCCGTTTTCAAAGTTAAAGTTAAAGTTGACTGATATTTAGCAGATGCTTTAATCCAAAACAACTCAGACTCGCAACGGCAGTGAATAAGACCCGGGCTGAAGGATTGTCAGGCGGTAAGGTTACTGCTGCTCCACTGGTCTCTGAGCTCAATTGTTTTGTGAGTAACATCATTACAAAATGTCTCTCTCCAATGTCATCTTTTGTATTTGTTCAGCCATACAACCCATTAAGATCACTGTACCTCATGGTACTCGACCAGTTCTATCAGTGATGAGAACTTGAGCTGGTCTCCCAGCAGCATGTAGCAGTTCTCTGTGGCATCGATAAGGAAGTGCCTGTATCCATCCTGACTGCGGTAGGAGAGGACATATCCCAAGATCCTTTCGCTGACCCGGATCAGAAAGTAGCCAGGCTCTTTCTCACTCAGCAGGTCCTCAGCTTCCTGCCGTGAGATTATGCCTAAAAAAATAATAATGTCAGTTAGTAATCAACTTTTACCTTTTTGAATGAATCCACAGCTAAAATAAGGAGTTTTGTCTAGGTTAGAGAAACCCAGTATGCTGCCATAATCCCTCATTGATTTTTCCACTCTACATTCACCACCACCTCAACACTCAATAAATAAATAAGTGAATAAGCAATTTATAATAAATATATGCAACAGTACTCTTTATAAATTGAACCTAACCTTAAGTTAATGGGAATTAACATAGCAGTTTTGTATTTTCATTACTTGAGGATAAAATGTAAGAGAAAAGAGTTTGATTTCAAAATGGAACATGCAGGAAATTGCTATTAGCAATCAGAATCTCAAGAAAATCTACATAACAGTACAAGGTTTCATCAGACACAAACACTAGGTGGCAGTAAGGGCCCACACCTAAAGTTGCACTACAATACAACTCCAATTGATATACAAACAGCAACCCAATGTGCTTTATAACCTTGTGATACACCACCAAAATAATCAGGACACGTGTTACACTTGTTCAAGACAGCAGCCACCTTCATAATCAACAGGATGTAATGCTCCATCTGACATGGCCTCCCCTGCTCAGTCGGGCGCTCACCATGAAACCAGGTTGCTATGCGGCTCTGGTCTCTCTGGAAACCGGCCCGGAGGGGCAGCTGCTCGTCCCTGAACCACTGGATGATGCGCTCGCGGGTGGACGAGGACAGAGTCCGGCGCACACCTGGCTTCCTGCAACCACAGGAGGGGAAAAAAGCAGGTCAGCTGGAAGCTGGGAGGGATGGGGAAATAGATGGAGAGAGAGAGATGGAGAGAGAGAGAGGGAGAGAGAGAGAGAAGGGAGGGAAAAATGGAAAGAGAGAATGAGAGCTGTACTGTTTGATAGATGGAGAGAGAGGGAGATATATGCAGAGAGAACAAAAAAGAAAAATGGAGAGAGAGAGAGAAAGATGGAGAAAGACATGCAAATAGAGAGAGCGACCATTCATGTGTGAAAGCCCCAAAGCTGGTGGCTGGAGGCTGCAGTGCCTGTGGCTTAGTCTGAATGGGAGGGAAAATCCCCCAGCCTCAGCACTTCTCACTCCCAATATAAGAGACAGAGCGAGAGTAAGAGTGACCATTAAACACCGGCAGAGTCAGGCAGACAGGAAGAAACCAAAGCCAAAGACAGACAGACAGACAGACAGAGAGAGAGAGAGAGAGAGAGAGAGAGAGAGATACAGACAGACAGACAGACAGACAGAGACACAGAGAGAGTTTCTACTGAACAGTACCCTCCAATATCCTCTATTGTTATTAATAGTGTTATTCAGTTCTCAATAGACTAAACCTCTGATGTTATTATGACCATGACCTAATGGGACAACTACTGAAGTTAATCTATGAATTTAATTAGGACTGCTATGTACTCATAATAAGAGGATTGTACTCTGCAGACTAATGCCTGGTGCAGTAACTGACCTTTGCAGCTCCGCACAGCATACAGTACAGAACAGAGAACAGAATTGTACATTCAGAGGAGAGAACTGAAGAGGCACTCACTGACTGATGACGTCGCTGGTTACGGTGAGGTTCCTGGGTTTGGGTTTGGGGGGCAGTGGTGGTTTCTCGCCCCCGAAGGTCTTGGTCACGGCAGCCACGCGGCCCTGCTCGAGGGCCTTGAGCGAACGCCTGCGGTGGTCTTCCCGAGTCTGCTTGGCGATCGACCGACGACGCTGGTCTGCCACTTTGGATTTGCGCACTGAAACACACACACACACACACACACACACACACACACACACACACACACACACACACACACACACACACACACACACACACACACACACACACACACACACACACACACACACACACACACACACACACACACACACACACACACACACACACACACACACACACACACACACACATGTCCAAAGGTTATTTTAAAAAAGTATGACCTCATATCATCATCATCTGAACAGACTGGTCTTTGTGACTACGCCACCCAAAAAACAGACTCTGCCACTGGGCGCATTTAGAGCAGCAAACATGCTCTGCTTTGCCTTTTAAAACATAAAAACTAGTTTCACCTCAAACCAAGGGCTTTAGAACAGAGGTAATGGCACAGAACCAACTATAAACCTTCACATTTAGGGCCATATCAGATATTTCATTTTAAGAGCTACAGACCAAATGACAGACAACATCATTGTCTTTTATCATAAACAGACATAGACATCCATATGTGACAAGTATAAGTACCTGTCGGTACCTTTCCCCAGTGCTTTCAAATTGTGAATTTCCACAGTTGACATTTATTGATTTACCTAGCAAATTCTTTTGAATGTTAGCTTAGCAGATCATATTTGATGGTAAACAATAGTTCACTAAGGATGCCTAGGCACAATCCCTATGTACACACCCCAGTCTATGAATGCCTTAGAAACTTTGAAGTCACAATTGTTACCTTTGCTCTTTCACTCTATATATAGCTAGTCCGATGGAAGATTTCATTATCTTTAGCAGTCTCTGAGTCATGTTGACTGTGACGGTTCTTTTAAAAATGTCAGTGTAAACATTAGCTAGTCTTGCCTGTCGAGTTATGACAGTGATACAGAGGCCCCAACCAGGTGATAAGACTATTTCCATCTTCACTGTTGTACTTTACAAATGACATTTCATAAATGCTCCATTCATCATTCCATGCATGTTTGTGTCTGCATGTGATAGAATGACTGAGAAGGGACTCAGATGACTGAGACTGTGTGCGTGTGCATGCATGTGTGCGTGCGTGCATGTGTGTGACTGAGTGAGTTTTGGAACTTAACGGTGCCTCACGACACGTCTGCCAAGCCTAGTCCTGGTCCTGAGAACAGACTCAGGTGTGTGTGTGTGTGTGTGTGTGTGTGTGTGTGTGTGTGTGTGTGTGTGTGTGTGTGTGTGTGTGTGTGTGTGTGTGTTGCCTCACATGACTCCTGCCAGGCCTTGTCCTCCTTATCCTGATCCTGCTTTTGCACATCCTTCAGGTTTATGTAGATTTCCTGAGCGCGATCCTCCTTCAGTCTGCGCACCTCTTCTTCAGCCTTGCGTCTCTCCTCCTCCTCCTTTTTCTGCACAAAACAAACACAAACACAAACACACAACGACCCATCTAACGGTCATTTTCCTCTGTACAGCACTAAAGCATTAGGGGACAAACACACGTCAGTGCAGACTTACATGACTGGAACTGTAATATTTCTCACAAACAATACTCTATGTTGTTGTTTATGACTGTATGACTGGTGAATGACTTTCACAATGTCATGACTTAGGTCTTGTAGTCAGGATACTGATTTTGACAATGGAGCTATCAAATGAAGGGTAATCCAAATTAGTCTCAATAAAGTTTGAAGGTGTGGTCAAGATCAACGCTAATTAATTCATGCTGACAAGCAGAGGAGAACTCAACAGAACTTTATATTTCTTGATAGCTGTCCCCCTTTGTCTCTTGAAGGCATTTCAACAGGAGGCAATTACTTTACAACAAGCCCTACACACGCATCCATTGTGACGTGATGTAATTGTGCCTCAAGGATACGAGCAACCCATTTATTAACTGACGCAAGAAGAAAAAACTGGTTCTCTGGGAATCTGAATGGACATCATGGTCTGATGGTGGTGGTGGAAACCTAATCTACATTTAGAATGCTGCACCAGAACACCATTCCACAGCGAAGACAAATACAGTAGCCTTATGTATAGAACTGTGGGTACAACACTTCAACACTTCATATTACAAATTGTTAAATAAGACTGCCTTTCTTTGTCATTTTCCTTCATCCTGGTCAGCAGTTTCTAATTCCTCTGAGGTGGACCATAGTGTTAGACAATCTTATATCGTATGTGTCACTGTTCTTCATAACCTCCTCATGCCTGATGCAGTTCATAACCTTATGACCTAGGGTGTATTTATTTGACATGAAAAGTTGAAAAGAAGGATCACAATCATGCTGAAAAATCCAAGTGTTCGCCATAGCAACCTAAGGGTAAGTAGAACCACTAAAACTTTTTTAGCTTCATAGAAACCTTACCAGGTTCTCCTTAGGACAAGACAACATACAACCAAACCAAAACAATAACTTTTTGTTCTAAGACAGTGACACTCGGTAGCCCCATGACTGTGAGTCCAGTCACTGCTTCAATCAATCAGTGAGCCAGTCGGCAAGCAGACCAGCCTATTACCCTCTGATGCCAGGTAAGCAGACCAGCCTATTACCCTCTGATGCCAGGCAAGCAGACCAGCATCCTATCCTCTGATGCCAGGCAAGCAGACCAGCATCCTATCCTCTGATTGAGGCAAGCAGACCAGCCTATTACCCTCTGATGCCAGGTAAGCAGACCAGCCTACTACCCTCTGATGCCAGGTAAGCAGACCAGCCTATTACCCTCTGATGCCAGGTAAGCAGACCAGCATCCTATCCTGATGTAAGGCAAGCAGACCAGCCTACTACCCTCTGATGCCAGGTAAGCAGACCAGCCTACTACCCTCTGATGCCAGGCAAGCAGACCAGCCTAATGCCCTCCGATGCCAGACGAGCCCTGCAGCCGTTACCTTTAGCTCCTCCTTGAGTCTCAGTTGCTCCTGGGCTGCAGCCTGCCGGGCCTCCTCCTGCCGCTGTTCCTCTGCCCTGGCCAGCACCAGGTCTGGGTCCAGGTGGACAACAGAGAACCTCTTCTGCAGCTCGGCCTCCTTCTTTGCCCTAAGACCCAACCAGGTGTCCACCATGTTAGTCGGGTCAAACGAAATCAAGTACAGTACATGCAAAATGGTGGGCAAGTTTTACAAATACAAGCCTAAATCAGGTCCCATTACTGACATGTTATTACTAGGGCTGTCAAAATAACTGATTAATTTTGATTAATTAATTTGAGAAAAAATAACGGATTAAAAAAATTTGTGCAGATTAATCGATTCGTATGACCTTTGACCCCGAGCCGTTCTAGTCAGTAAAAATTAGACTGTAAAATGAAGGAGAGAAGAAAACGTGCTGCCTGGATCATTGATTGGAACATTTACTTTTAAAAAACGGCCTGATGGTTTTGATAAAAAATAAAGTGTTGAAAATAAAGTCCTCTGCAATGTCTGCAGCAAGGAATTTGCATATCACCCGAGTTCATCAACTCTATAGTCGGACATCAATGCAAAGAAATAAGTGTTGACATTGAGGGGAATGTTTATTTTCATTGTGTCCCCTAGGTTATATCTGTGGCCTGAAATGCCTTGTATGTGAAAAAAAAAAAAACTTCTTCCCTAAGCACTTTTAAATTTATTTCCTCAGCATATTAGGTCATATCATAGATTATTATGGCAATTATTTGAACAGTGAAAATAATAATAAAAGAGTCTTTGAACTTTAATGTCACTAATGCTGATTATTCAATGATTCATTTGAATTTAAATATTTAAAATACTTTCACAGCAAAAATTATATGTGCGATTAATTTAGATTAATTAATCACAGAGTATGTAATTAATTAGATTAATTTTTTTAATCGATTGACAGCCCTAGTTATTACTGACATGTACTTAACCGGTCACAATGTTTGCCGAAATTAAGTGCTGGGAGCAAACACTATTGACAAATACTATGAGCAAATACTATTAAAGCTCTAACTTTATTCAATGTGATGTCACTAAAGGGTTACATGCGGATCCAGTAATATCCAAAAAACAAAACCAATTAAGATTACATGAATAGTACAACGTTAGTATAGCTGCCGTTACTCTAATGTTACATATTATGATTTTGGATGTCATTTTTGTAGGTAGATAGTTACAGGTACAGTTATTACTTCCATAACTTCCGTATCCACACAAATGAGTTGAATTCAATACACACTCCAACCATACCATGTTTCTCAGAGAAAAGCATGTGCCATATATGGCCCCCTTATCATAAACTATGAACTGTGTCAAGGTGCATCGGCCTTCTTGTGGGGTAAACCATTCACCTCTGGGAAGTTATAAGGCAAACATGATTGTGGAAACAAACCCATGCTAGGCAGGGAGTGCCCTGTGTCAATACTACATGCTGGGACTGGCCAGAAGTCAGGGAATGTTTAACTGAATAACACATTGCCTTTTTCCATGGCATGATGAATTCATTAGGAAACACACAGTGCTATATACAAGGTCAACCTAATTATTTCCTATTCACATATACATAGTCATGCAAGTGAAAAGCAAAACCTGTTCCTGCTCTTTGTTCACACACACGTCATCAGATGTCAACACATGAAAAGTCAAATTCCAGACACAAAAGTACACCAAAGCCGCACACCAGCAATGCTGAATGTAGTACATGTACAGTCAATTCCAATCCCATATTAACAGGTTTCAAACCTGAAAAGCAATCAATCCAATTATTTTAATATAAAACTATACATAAGTATGAATATTGATGTACCACAGGCTTTTAGTGCAACATGTGGTACATATCTTTAATGGTCTTTAGATATTCATTCTTTACCAAGTCCAATTTTTAGAGATAAAAACACAAATAGCCCAAATTAAGTGGACATCTTTGTAGAAGGGCAAGGCACTCTTGCATGTGCCCAAGTCATAAAGTGCTATGATTAACCCAGAGCCATCCCTGTCATATTGTGGTTGGTCAGCAGCACTGGAGTAAATTTGACTAGGCCATTAAAGTTTATGATAACATTGACGTGTTATACTGACTGTCCTTGACTCAGCTTGCCCAACCTCACACTAAGCATACCATATTACTATTCACATATACCCAACAAATCTGCAGCAGATCAGTAGTATAACCTATTCATCTTTATGGTTTTCCATTTACATGGCCAGGACAGTGTACAGGTATTTTTTTGAGTGCATACACTAAATGAACAACTATTCACATGGACTGGACCTTTAACTGTAGCCATTTGTGTTATTGTGGCCTACTGTCTCCATAACATCTTACTGAGCTCATCTGCTTCCCTCTGGGTTTGCAGAGCTGCTTATGGACTAGAATTATGGACTGAGCCTTTACCTGTGACCATTTGTGTGGCTAGCTACCTGTCTCCTTGATGTCTCACCTGAGCTCCTCTGCTTCCCTCTGTGCTTGCAGAGCTGCTCTTTCGGCCATGATCTCATCACCGATCTGGTCAAAAGACTTGTCGTCAGGGTGCTCTCCCATCACCCAGACCCAAAGGTCACCGTCTGATGCCTTCATCCAGGAGACAGTCTTTCTAGTATCTGAAGACCAATAGTTTGAGTAAATAAAAAAAAGAGTTTAATAAGTGGCCCCTGTCTTGTTTCACGCTCAGGCAGAAAATTATGTTTCATCAGAACAAATTAATTTAGTACTTTGCCAAAGAACTCATACGTCATTTGGAATGTAGCATGTGCTTCAATTTGCAAAGTCAAAAAGATGTAAAGATCTCTTTACTTGCACTGGCTTTACTTTTATTTGTTAGTAAGTTGCTTGAAATTTCACTAGATCATTTGGAATCCTAATGCATAAGGGTAAAAGCAGAGGACTAAACACTGAGATCATGCTTTTTACCTTTCTTGGGCCTTTTCATCCCAATCTCTTCCTTCTCCAGTCGTGCCTCTCTCTCTTTCCACCGGCGAACCTGTTCCTCCCTCATCTTAAAGAACAGGATTTGCTTCTGATCCTCATTAAGCTCGGCCAAGAGCTCGGGGTCAACAAACATATCAGTCAAGATCTGCTGGAGCATCTTGGCTGATGTCAAAAACCGGCCGACAGAAGCGGAGGGTTTTCAGAAAATATTTCAGATTGTTTCTGTTGGGTGGGAGACTGCGGATTTGTACTGAAAGATTATAATCCTTGTGTGGATTGGTCCATGGCTATGTTCAAATGTGTTACTGAAAACAAGAGAAAGCGTGTCATTTTGAATATTCTTTCATCAAATCTGCCACATAACAGGGAAACATAACCCAACCCCACTCATCAGGCAGAAGAGCCAAAACTATTCCAGTGTACAGCCAGATACTGTTATAGGCTACTGTTACATAGACCCTACACAGGGACTTTTGAAATGCCTCCAGCACAAACAGTGTAGGCCTAGTTGTTGTGAACATGACACCTCCTTCTCACCATAAAATAACCATTTGGCTATTGTTGTAAGTGAGTTGTATCCACAAATATTCTTGGAATGTAATATCTGGATAAAACATTAACAAACACGGTGGGCCTATGACATGAGCAAACAAGAAGTCAAGTCTAAGATGATAAATCTACTAGTTTCAGTTCCTTATTTTTTAGACATTAGGTCTACAGTAAATTAATTTGTGGAAGCAGGTGCACAGGGATAGCCAAGCCCCCTGCATTAAATATCAAACGTCACCAAACAAGTCAGATAAACGGCAAAATAATCGATTCACTTGAGAAAGGTCAATTCAGTAGCAAACCACTTAGCGATGCATGGAATATGTGTGTATTGCGTAAAGTCCCCAGGACACAAGGTCATTTTTTTAAAAGATTATTTTATAATTGTGTAAATATGATTTAACCTACACAAGCACACACCCAAAATCACTAATTTGTTCGATCAAGCACTTCGATGAAGCAGACTATAAGTAAACAAACCATGCTAACATTAGCCATTTTAAGTCGCAATATTTTAACCAAAGTTTTATGAAACTGCATGCCGACAAACCAAACCAGTAGTGCTAACAGTTCCGCCGCGCCGCACCGCCGCTACATACTCTTATCGAAAGCATGAGAATTATGTGCATTGTTACTCACGTTTGCCAACAGTATTGTCCCCCTATATATCCACACTTGAGCTATACATTACAGTTTTAAAAAAATCCATATTAAGATGAAATGGTGGGCTTGGGGTAGACACAAAATGATGGATAGGCTAGTTCGTTTGATTCTTCATTAATTCTTTTCTTCCATGCTGACACTCGATCCACACCAGAACTGTGTTCCACCCATCGACGAACTTCAACTCACTCCTCCCTGATGACGACGGTAAATCACTGCAGGTGAGGGGAGGTAGCCTAGAAATCTAGACGCACCCTAGAGGCAGCAAATGTAATTTGGGCCAGGGTGATGTGGGTCTGGCTCGTTAGGCTAGAGGGAAGGTCTAACATTCTCTTCTTAGGAAGTAAAGACAAGAATTGAATAGGCAATGCTTGTTTTTACTTCCTAAGAAACAACAATATGAACCTGTGTGGAGAGAAACATGTCTATCACCTTATGTTCCACAGGCAAATACTAAACACCCTCTTGCATTAAAGCAGAAAAAATAGAGCTCGGGTTAGACCACAGCCTATCAAAACTCAGACCCCAGTAACCCAGATGGTAAGCAAAAGACTTTGATCTCATTTGATTCTTTATAATAAGAGCTGCTTACATTTTGTAGATTCTTGACTACAGCAATGATTTATTTTGAATTGATACATTACCCGACTCAACCACTAGATGGCCTCCATGATGTGTTAAAGATGGCATCTAAAACACTTCGAATTTGTATGTAGAAATAATAAGGTAGGCTATCAATGCTCTAACCATTTTCAATGAATTTGATCTCACAACAAAACAATGAACAAAACAACAACAACAACAACAACAACAACATAAATCCATAACTTTAAATCCTGATCACATGGATCATCTAAATGCCCAGTGTGTCTCATTTAACAATCAAATGACACCAATAAACAAAAAGTTTTCCTGACTTGGACAAGTACTTGACGTTTTCAAAATGAATCCCCATTGGGTTTTTATTCAACAGGCTGCTTTGGACTAGCAGAGTTCATGACCTGCACGCAGCTGAAGAGGCAATGGCAATGCATTAGTATTCCATTGGCGGGAGATGAGAAAGTTAAAGCTCTCTGGGCCAGATCTTTGTACCAAATTTGTTGGCAGCAATGTAGGCTACATCAGCACTTACAATGAACACCATAATTCTTGTTTATTGCTAAATATCAGTAATGTAATATGAGAAAAACAATCTTTACTTAATGTAGGCTATGGATAAAGGATTTAGGCTACTAATGTATAATGGATATAATAGGCCACAGGACTACTTGTGAGATTGCTTTATATCATTTTAAAATCAGATCAACGTGATCCATAGCACTGTCTTTTAACAAACTTAAAACAGAGTTGTGTAAACTTATTTAGATTATATAGATTTGTTTAGAGTCAGAGGTAAAACATGCCCCCCATTCATATTTAACAGTATTTTTAGTATGCTGTCTGATTGTCATACACTTTGTCTGGTTTCCACTATGCCACATCATTAGAAATGTCCCTGGAAGTCCATTGTGTTAACCTTGCGGAAATTCCATATTACAAGTTAACTGTGCAAATCTCATTGATGGTGCTTCAAAACACTCAAAGTAAATACACTTCAAGGTAATCACTTAATACAAAATTAAAGTAAAATGTAACTGTAAAATATATGTTACTAGAATGGGCACACTTCAATACTTCCTCAGTATTTGCTTTTGCCATGGGCTCTCTGAAACTCTCTGTGCAGAAATACCTCAGATAGGAACAACTGTTTGCATGAAACTTCAGATGTTAATTCTCAATTTGTTTAACAAAACATACAATGGGACAGAGTATTAGCTTAAAGGCAATAATCATTTCCTGGTCCACACTAAAGCGGAACTCTATAATTTGTCTGTATTTATGTAACCACTGATCTTATCATGTCAACCCTCCATGGACTGTTTTTTTCCTCTCTTTCTTTCTCTCCCTCTCTCTCATTTTGACATGATATCGTGTTGTAATTTAGAAGAGGCTCTAGGACAGTTTGTGCCTTGTTGTTTGATGTGTACAGTGTTGGGAGTTGCACCGACAAGGCGAGGACATTCCACAACAGTGCCCAAGAGAGGAGCTATTTGGACATGGAGATGGATCAGGCAGATGTGTTTAGCCACAAGGGAAGGCGAGGGAAATATCATCATCAAAAAAAGAAAAAAGAAAAGAAATCCTTACCACCACTTTGGGGACTCTGGTATGTCAGCGTAGCAGTGAAATGTTGTGGGGAATGCACAGCTGACACAGTGAAATGAGCACCGCAGATGTACACCCTTCTTTTCCCCATGTTTGTTTATTATTTTCACAACTTCACTAGAAAAACAAAGTATACTCACAGTTTTAAAGTTATTTGTACACTTACTGCAATAACCTCAGTGTCCTGTCGCCTTGTATGATATACATGTAAACATGTATAACACAAGTTCTTGAATTTCCCCTTGGGGATCAATAAAATATCTATATATCTATCTATCTATCTACAATAATTTCCTTTCATATAGTGTCAGTTCTCTATCACCACTGTCCACAAACATCAGTGGTTCTCAGGGACCAGGGTCCCAGAGTTAAATTAACATTGGTAGCAAAGGAATCTATATAGGACCTCAGCCTGAACCTGCGTTCATCTGATGCTGTGTCGTCCTAAGGGTGTTTTGTAAGAATTTAGGAAATGTTTGTATATTTTAACTTTTAAATGCATCAATGCGTGAGAGTTGGCAGCCCTGACTGTCTGATTGTTACACTTATAATTTACTTCCTGTTTTCAATTGTGGCATTACAAAGTGTTGCGTGGATGTAATGTAACTAATGTAATGGATGTGGATTTGTGTATTGTACTGAATTATTTCTTAGATGCTTCCACAGTGTGTGGTTTTCATCATTGTCCTCTATCCAGCAGGGACAACAGCCCTGTTGGAGCAGTGTGCAAGCTCCTTAAGGCTGCCGGAGCATGCTGCACTGGTATCTAAGGGCTGCTCAGTGAAAGTGAGCTTCCGTAAGATGTCAACTTGCCGGTCCAAAGCACCGTTAAGAGTACACGTGGGGAGCATATTTATTATAGCTGGGACCAACACAAGATGGAAGTTAACAAGGCTTTATTAAAAATAGAACTTAGATTTGTGTTTTGTGTGTCAGCTAAATCATTCCTTTCTATCACACAGAGCAAACATACTTGTAAAGTTTATTAAGCTAAAATGTGATTTTACCACCTCATACGTTATAAATTAATGAAATATTTGGAAGGAAATCCATAAAAAATGCATGGCACCACCTTAACAACACACCCTGTCAATGATGGATTGATGGGAGGACTTGTTTGGATTATTTAGCAGTGGGTTGTTGAAAGAATGTACCTTGTGCAGTAGTTGAACTGCAGTCATTAACCTTTCTTATTTTCACAATTTCTGACATAAACAGAGACAGTTAATCTCAATGAATGGGAGGTTGCCAGTATATAGCTGAAAGTTTACATTCAATGACGTTCGTCTTTGATGGATCACTTCTCAGAACAAAAAAAGTACCTCTCAAAATGTTTAAAAGGTGTACTTTATCAACTGTATGCCACATTTACAATGCCTTAATGTAAACCAGCAATTGATGCCTTTTCACAAGTTTGTCTTGGACACCGGTGAAGGGTGATTACTTCATGGCAAAGGAGTTGTTCAAACACAGGGTGCAGGTGCAGCCCATTTGAGCTCAATTCTGCCATTCCCTGGCATCTGGGTACCTCATTAAAACTCCCAGCTTCCATAATCAGGGTCGATCATATATCATCTGTCTTTATATTCTTGAGCCTGTGGATTGGGTGGGCAGGTGTTGCGTGTATAGGGGTGGTAGCAGGACCCAACATTCATGTTTTGAAACTAGGTCTGCAGGACTCTACAGGACATTATAGGTATGATACACTATGAGCCTGGGCAAAACATGCAGTATGTATTTTTGGAAAGCTCTGGTTTTGCTGTCATCAAGTCCACACTTGTCATGTTTACATTTTCCCTGGGAATGGCTCTATATGGCGTACTCTACTCTGTCCCGTCAGACTACTTTAGCAAGGCCATGTTGTGAGCTGCTCATTAGGTAATTTTACTGCCAAGTTCAAGAGCCGGGGGGACGAGGTCAGAGCAGTTGACACAATGATCTTTTTTTTGACAGCAATTCTGAGTGAGGAGAACAAAGAGAGGGCTTCTTCTCTCAACTGGTCCGATGCCAGTAAGGGAGGAGTCCAGTACAGATCCCAAGTCAGTTCTGAGGAGTAATAGACTGATCCCAAGTCAGTTCTGAGGAGAAAGTGTGTATTTAGGCTCCAAACATTAGTCCATTCAGTACTGTAAATGCATCCTTTGTTGTTGCAGTGCTACATCATTTTGAAATGTATAGTGGCAGTCTTTTGATTTCTGTCCAGTGAGTGGGCACTGCACTGTTTTAGATTAACAAAGGAAGTGACAGTTAATTACTAAGGCAGAGAGAGGGGGGTCAGGCAGAATCAGAGAGAGAGAGAGAGAGAGAGAGAGGCATTACCATGCAACACTCACTTAAGATCAGGGATGTAGTGGAGGCTAAACCCAAATTAATGCAGTTTAATCACCTCTGAAATTTCAGAAATAGAGTTTATCCACCTCTCAAAACAGTTTATTCACCAATTGCAACTTTTAACATTAAAAAATCACACTGTATTATCCACATTCACAATATGTGCAGTGATAGTCATGAACACTCTAGGAACCATTTAATACCACTGGTATTGTTATAAACATTGGACAATAACCTCCACCAAAAACAATCCAATACCGCATGGTGCAGTCCACCTCACCGAAATCACAAAATTCATAGTTTATCCACCACTTATTTTACCACTACATCCCTGCTTAAGATGAGACTATACACTCAGAGGCAAGGGATGCAAAACACAGGCCACTAACAAGAAGATTATTGAAAATGGTCAAAAATGTGTGTCAGGATGACAACAGCCTGGGTGAAGGAATTCGTGCAGTTTGTAAATATTTCTCCAATTTTATTCAAAACACACTCATTATTTCCCAAACATCCGGGAAATGCAGGTTCACTTGGCCCTGTTCTTCACCTCCTCACAGATCCAGATGTGAGAATCCTACGTAGGGTAAGTCAGAACAGAAATATTGAATACAGTACACCTTATCAGACAATGTAGCATTACTCACAAATCACAACTATTTCTCCACTCAGTGAGAGGTATTGATGTTCTGACCCACAACTGACTTGCAAAATGGGTGCCAAATGGCTTCTGAACAAGATGAAAGTCCATATTTCCCAACCATTTGTCCCGTAAGTGTGATTTCACATTCCAAATTTGCAAGAAGAGAAACACAGAGAAGCGTGAAACACGCGATTGTGCAGGAGTCTATACTGCGCAGGCAGGAGTCAAGCAGGATACATGTGTACGCCCCTATGCTACTCCTAACCAAGGTAGATGGGAGGTATGAGGGGAGGTGGAGCGAGGTAATCTGGGAATACATAACCTGATAAGAGTTGTAGGAGTGGCATATTTCGTCACATTCCTCCCAAGCTTCCCTTAAGAACCGCCATTGAAAGTCTGTTCTGTTTCAACATTAGCTTTCACACTTGTACAGTAGGCTACGTTCTGTAACACTGCCATCCACCATCCTTAATATTCAAACAAAAGTTTTCACTGCACTTACAGGACGACTGTTTTTGATTACCGTCAGAGATTCTACAGTTTGGTGTCACCCCTGCAGGGTGCGGAGGAACCCCAGACAGGCCTGTACATGGCCACCACAATGCAGCTCACCTCTGCATGTTGCGCATACCCAGAACAATGGGCCTTTCAGATGTCTCTGGGTTCTGACTGGAATTCCTGCTCTAGCTGTGCTGCAATTAGACCGACCTCTGGCTGGGGTCAACATCTGGCTCTCTTGGTGCCTGTCAGGAGAGCCTGAAATGATTGTTTTAATGTGGTGCCTTCATACGGTATCACATTCCATTAATCACTGGTCAGCGGAGTGGGGGGTGGGGTGGGGGATTTGTTCAATGGCTCCATGGCCCCTCCAGTCCAGTGGCAATGGAGACAGCCCACTACAGCATCACAGATGCATAAAACATCCCTTAAAGGTGCAGTCTATGATCTTAGCAAAATGGTTGCTGATATTTGAACTCAACACCCAATCAAATACACACACTCCTCTTCCATGCTCCTGAGGTGACATTATTCACTGGCCCGAATAGGACGTGTGTCTCATTTACAGAGCTAGGACTGCACACCAACACAAGAGGCTTTTTGAGCGCACACAGAATGTGCATCAAGAGGAACATGACTTACCTTTAACAGAGCTAAAAGATCATATTCATACTGTGGCACAGCACTTTACTTTAACATGCATTACACTGGCAATAAAACAGTTTGTTATGTGAATGTTTATGCATTCATAACCTGTAAGCACACCCCTGCCTGTGTTAAACCAAACTACACTAACATGTTACCCCACAAACCCACAGACAGGTCTAGCACAGCAGCCTAACTTAGTGCCCCAGGCAAAGGTACAACTTTACACCCCCCACCTTGCACCTGCAATTTAAAATCGCATCAAACATCATGTTCCAGCTGGGGGTTCCTCCTTCTTCCTACCTCTCTGTACTCCTTGCTGTCACCCCCCACCGATGCCGCCCCAGGCAAATGCCTTTGCCTCCTTTGAGATGAACCACCATAGCCTGGCGGAACGTTAGGGGAGACACACCCTTATTCTGTCTGCCTAAGCAGAGCACTTGTTCAAGAGGTGGCTTATTAACATGCCCTGCATACATGCAGATTGGGTCTCTCCAGGGCTATATGGAGCAAAGCTAACTCTGATAACACCAGGGAGAGTCAGGATGGATGCTTGCTGTGCCACTCTCTGACCCATTTCTTTATATTAGGGTAAAACGGTCTCTAATGAGCCTTGGCCTCAAAGTAGAGAAAGAGAGAGAGATTAATTTCATAAATGGAATGTCCTCATTTCCGACTTACCGTGGCTGCCTCCTTTTTGAACTGTGCCGTGAAATATATATATTTGCCCTACTACTTCAACAAATGTGACACTATTGTACATTGCAAAACAGATTTTTGCTCACAAGATCAATATGTAATAATGCATTATTTTTTTAGGAGTTTGTTTGATTTTGAAAGATTTCTATTACTAATGGAAGACAAAAAAATACCTTTTCCTTCAAAAAAGCAACAATTTTCACATAGAAATATTTCTTGACACCATGTTTACAGTGTTGGTGTGCCACATATATATAAAAATGACATTTGCCTGAGGAAGACCCAGTCGGGTCGAAACGTTGCAACACTTATTAAATATATGGGAGTTTTAGCAGAGTGCGGGCATTTCATTTCTTTGCAGCTCTAGTTCCATTTGCCCTGCACCTCACCGGTGAGGATGTGCACACCTCCACTACTACCACATATATATATAAACCATATGAATACAATCATCATCGTTCATGTAATATTCATTGAGTGTTTATATAACTGAAGTCTCAACAAGCACAGAACCCTCTTCCCACATGTCACGTACAGGCAGATGTATTTATCATGACAGCTGCTTCCCTGGATGTAGATAGTATCTACTACCACTGTGGGTCATGCAAATATAGTCACCTGAACATCAAAATTAAATAATTTTATCCAAAGCATTCAGTATAACGTTTCCTATTTGCATGCCTTATCAGAAACACATTTTAGTTGCTAGTGCTATTGTTCTAACAGAGCAGGTGTTCTCTTGAAGAGCTCAGGTTTGACAGTGTTGCAAACCAACTAAGAGCTATATGAAAACATGGTGACTCCCTTAACAGTGCTGTCTGAAAACAAAGCTTTGAGATAAAGAGCCTGTCAGCCTTTTTAGATTTTCAGAAGTTTACATTTATTCTGTTGATACATCACCTGTATATCTAGGAGTGATAATTGAGGTGTAAAGAATGGTATGGTCCATTTTGAGACCTGCAATAAATTAATATTCAATCTGTCATTTTTTGCATGTTTTGCATTATTTTTTTGATGCATGCACGCACACGCACACACACACACACACACACACACACACACACACACACACACACACAGTATTTTGGAGGGTTGCATTTACTCATAATGGATTTCTTGTACAGTAAGCACTTTGCAATTTAGAGCCATAGGAAAGGGTGTAATGTTGGGACGCTTGTAGTCTGCATTCTCTTAAATAAGGAATCACCAGTGCAATGAAGCTACGCAAGGAGCATAAGATCATTTCCTTTGAGCACAATCCATGGATTGTCCCAAACTGACACAAGTGCGTTTACTTCCAGGATTAGAGGGGTAAAAGGCTCTGATAATTGAAAACAGCTTCACTAAAGTCTCTCTCAAAAAGAACCTATTGACAGTTCCAACAAATAAACACCCTGTGTATGCTTCCAATCATCCCAAATTATAATGCATTTACATTTACATTGGGGGAATGCACACTCTTCCCACTATCCCCACACTGTGCAGGGCTACCACAAAGATGTGAAGAGCTGTTTGTGGCAACCAGGTTGTCTGTGCATGAAACTAAACTCATTCATTCATAATAATGAATCAAATGTCACATTTCAGTTTCCTTATTGTTATTATCATCTGTCCACTGATTAAGTTAAGTAAACACAGTCACAGTGTTAGGGCTAGATAAGTGATTTTATTAGTGAATGTCATATAAAAGTATCCAACTCCACCCTGTTCAAACAGCTTTGAATGTAAAACATATCACAAGCAACAGATGCTGCCTAAACCACTGGAGTTGCCACGCTTCTCTGATGACCTGTATTTTTTTCAGTGATGTGAAAACTCCCTTTGGATGGTCATGCTCTTCATGTGTCTGTGATATACCCGAAACGGTAACTGCGGTGGACCAAATTACAAGAAACCTGCTGATCTCCCTTAGAGAAAGAGGGAAATATGGGCAAAACTGGGGCGACCGGCATGCATGTCACGCGTTGAGCCAGAATCAGGGCTGAGATGCACGTTCCGGAGTCTGACATGTCTTTCCAACTCACACGTGAGTATAGAGCGAAGCAAAGCGATATCTGTCTTGACTTGGCACTCCGACCAGTATGACTGCAGTCAGAAGTTGAAACGTTTGGTGATCGCTTCATCGCGCACGAGCCCTGCGCATCGAAGAGCTGAAGTTCAATCGAGAGACACGCAGTTGGTAACATCATGGTAAGTACATTGCTTTCACGAGTGGTTAGACAGTTATGGTTTTATGTAGACGACCACAGGTATGTGAAATTGCAGTATATACTTTTTTGAAATGACAAAACACCCTTTGCGCAGGTGCTGTCCTCACATGCACTTAGCGTCAGGTGTCATTCGAAATTGAGTGCTGGGGTTTAATGTACTGAAAATAATTATTCGTATAGGGTGCATGCACTGAGTAGTCAAATGACTGCATAAGACTTAAAGGGCAATCTGCTGACCTTAAAATGAAATAAAACTAGTTGTCATCCTAAATTATGCCAAGATGCCTAGGGAGTTATGATTTCATCTTCTAGGCTATCCTATCTGACCCTGAATCATGTATTTGTTCATAAAGTAGGATATACTTTCATTTATTTTCAATTATTTGCCTATTTTTGGTTTATTTATTAATTGATAGTAATATCAAGGAATCCCTTTCCCAGTATATTTCACTGTGAGAACTTCATTCATGATCCTGCACGAACACACCCACTTTGTTCTCAAATGTCCATTGAGTTCTGACAGCTTGAACTTCGTGACTTTCTCTGCAACACTCAATAAAGAGAGTTTTGTTTCAGGCAGACATTTCTCCCTGATGTTTTGTCAGGACCATGAGCTGTAGGCTGGACTATGCAAACACGTCCCACTCTTGCTCTTTATCAGCACTGTGAATGTTTGGTTTGGTGCCCATGTAGCGCCACCCAGCAGAATGCTTTATCAGGATGGATGCCATCAGCATCCAGGAGATGTTGGTGCACGTTCAAGATTAGTTACTGCTTTTCATGTCATGGCGACCAAATCTGCTCGAAATCTTTCGCATTTATAAGACTGAAACCATTTTCCCGGATGAGCAACAATGATCTTTGCATGGATATATTTAAAGTGGTATGTTCAAGCAAATTTCTCCATTGCCATTTGCAATGAAAAAGAGTTTTTTGGTAAAAATGGAGGGGTGGTCTGCCATTTCTGTTGCCCACAGCTGTTTTCCCTTGCTGCCTTATGGCTGGCCAGCCCACATCATCAGAGCTGCCAGGACAATGCTTTCATTGCAAGGGAGAGCGTCAGCACAGCCCCCTCTTTTATAGGTCCCAGTGACAGACTAGGGTGAGGTGACTGAAAAAGTGCATAGAGCCGAGGCTCTCTGGGAGCCCCCCTCCCCAGTGATGTCATTTCCTCTGTGTTTGGTTTCAATAACTCCAAGCCAATTGGAATTGACACTCAGAGCCTTTGCCAAAGTCCTGTAAGCATTTAACGAATCAAGGCTGTTTACAGACAACTGGACTTGAGGAAACATTGTGGAGGCCTGGAGTTTTAGTGCACTGTGGACGAATTGTGGGGATGTCTGGGTGTAGAGGTTTGTGAAGGAGGATTTCTTTTTTGTTCTTGTCTTGGGTGTCTGAGTCATTGTGAGTTTGGAGTCGAGGAGTAACGGTTGTGGAGTTCACCTTTGATGAGGATGATGCAATTGTTGCATTAGAATATAAAAAAGTTCATTTAAGGCTATTTTACTAATATTTTTTTTTTAAAACAGACAGCCATGAATATGGTCATTGCTGAATATATTCTGGAAAATGTAGGTAGGTCTTTACCACACACAGACACAGACACACACACACACACACACACACACACACACACACACACACACACACACACACACACACACACACACACACACACACACACACACACAAAATGTATACCGGTAAGTTGAGGCCTCTGAAATTCTCTCTGCTTCCCTGCATAGCTCCAGGGTCAATGACAACAAAAACTCGTCATTATACAGTGTGTGAGCTATTTTAACTTCAGTCAGACAATGGCTAAACCACATCGGCTGTCTAATTTGACTGTTCCTTGAGCATCAAGCCGTCCCTCTCGTGAATTACAACATTAGCCTCACTCTCACTGCTTGTGTGTACTTCTGGCTGACCACTGCATAACAGGGATCCCGCGACAGACTGGCATTATGCATGTTTCGTAAGCCTCGGCTCTAGAATAAATAATGGCAGTGAGGGGGGACTGACTTGGCAGAGTGCCATGCTCTTTGAAGTTCCCCAGTTCAGCAGAAACTCCATGGCTGTAAGTGAGGTGGTCTGGTGGTCCCAATGAACACTAACATGAGTGTCTAACTAAAAATAGAGGAAAAAAACCCTTTTTTTTTCTCTTTAGTTTTTAGTCTCTTTAGAGGGCTGCTGTTAGCCATGACTTTATTGCCTCCCAACGATGAAGCTGAATTTGGAATGGGACTGTAAGGATTCAGCCTGTTGAAATGTCATATCTGCTAAATGTTTGTTGGTTGTCAGCATTGTGTTTTACTGATATGCAGGAGGAGCTTTGCTGATCTCTGTCCGTTTGTTGCTCTTATTGGAAATGGCAGGTTGCAAAAGAGCATGACCAGGCATTTCTGGGAATAGATCATAAGATCTGAAACATTACATTGTTACAGCATCCACGTCATTGCAGGCTTCATTTGTATTTTTTTCGAACTAAAAGCACTGCTGTTACCTAACATTTTACCCCTACATTATAGAAAGATTAGATACATTTCTTGTATAATTTTACAGCTTGGTACACCTACTTACATAATGCACCAAGGGTCTGGCATATGCTACAATTAAACCATTCTGAGCACAATTATGGGATTGGCCAAACATAGTTTCACTTCTCTGTTTTATGTTTCAGTAAGAGAGAGGGAAAAAGCTGAGTTTGGCTCATGGAGTTGTTCAGAAGGACCCTGTTGTTTAAGTCATGCGTGGAGCTGCCGCAGTCTGAATGTTTACATATACTGTATGAGGCGGCCAAAGGATTATGTTTAGATCATAGCACAAAGATGTTATATTTTGGTGGGGCAGGGCAATGTACATGTATAGCTTACTGAACTTGACCGAAACAGAGGAATTGACTGAGCTGTTTTTTCATTGTTTGCCAGCAAGAACGTTGGAATTGCACACAGATGGATGCAAAGATATGAGCTTGTTGCTTTAGTAAACAGCACATATGAGACTACTGTGTAGTTTTTTGTTTTCTCATGTACAGTATATTCCCTGACTGTTCTTATCTCTTGGTGATCCCACAACTTGATTTTGAAGGCTTTTCATTTACTGCACGTGAAGCACAGCAAGCACAGATATAGGCAATTCATGCATCACAAACATGGATGGAAACAGGATGTTCACAATTATCATACTCGACAGTAAACGTAATTAATGTTGAAAATGTTGAAGTTCTTTCAATATTTACTTGAGTGCTTTTCTTATTATGGTCTGTTTAGAGGGGAACGTGGGTTGTGCCCTGGGATCCTGCTCTCTCTGAGATTACGGCTGGGCGTTGGCCGTGCCCCCCTCCTGCGGTGCCTGGCGAGATTGCCCTCCCATAGAGGAAATGGGAGATCATCATCAGGTCAAAACTTCCTTCCTCTTCATCCAACTGCAGTCACCCTCCAAGGCCCGCCAGCAGCCGTGTCCTGCGAGCAGAGCCTGCCTGGCCACCTCAGAGGAAGGATACCGCAGCAGCGTTTCAGCAGAAGGTCCAGGTCCAGGGCCAAGCCCGGAGCAGCAGAGCTCACCAGAAGGGTGTGGTGTTGTGGATGCTTGGAGCGCAGAGGCCTGTGTCATCAGTGAAGAGGAACACCTTGAGGAAGGAATCGGCAGGTCTTTGGCGCACTCCACTGAGAGCCCTGCAGGAGATGCCAGTGGTTATGCATGTCTTCACATAGATGAGGAGTGTGTGAGTTTGACGGAGGAGAAACCGACACACCCGTCAGACGGCACAAGGTGTCCCTCCGAGGTCCCTGTGTGGATCTTGCGTGAAGAGAGCCCAGATACCATGAGTGGGGAGAGCCCATCTACACCAAGGGGGAGCACATCCCCCAAGGTGCCCCCCAAAACTTCTACAGCTGCCCGCACCAGCTTCCTCTACCCGACGGGGACACACGAGTCTCAGAAAATAACCCCAGAAGAAAAGCTGGCGGAAGAGACCAAGCCTAAGACCGTTTACCAGACCCCTGTCCAACCCACCATGGGCACCAGTGTGTATCGCTCCTCCAGTAACAGCTGGGTGCACAGCGCTAAGCACCACGAGGAGGCTGGTCACCAAAGCAAGGCTCAGGCAGCAGGAGTACCCAGGAGCCCAGAGAGAGCTACCTTTTTGTCTGCCGTTATACAGAGGTCTTCAAAGCTGTCTGGTAATGCGTACAGGAAGTCTGTGAGCAATCTGGACGCCTCCAAACCAGCACCTGCTGCTACAGAGCCCTCTATGAAGACATCACCTCCCCCACCTCCAGTGCGTTCTACTGTTGCAGTTGGGGCTCCTACCAAACCTGCTCCAGTTACTCCAGTGAAGCAGTCCTCTGCAAAGAACACCTCAATGGACAAACGAGGCCCCAAGCCTCCCGTTCCCCCCAAGGTAAGTCTGGAATATTGGCATTGTTCCCAGATTAATAACTACAAATGCAAACCTGAATGGGTAATACTGTGCACATACTGTATGTTTGTTTTGTTTGATATTCTAAAAGCCTAATGTTATAATGTTGTTGGTAACGTTCACTTCCATAGTGTCACATATGTTGTCCGACTGAATTTCATTGTCCAATGATAATTCAGCGCGGTGAGGATAACCTAGTTCTTTTCAGCGAAAACCCAGAGGAAAATAATCCCTTAATATGGCCACAGAGCCATTTTTCCACATTAATATCCATGGTTCAGATGATCTTGTCAGTAGCTGCTGGCCTGCGGCAGAGGGATAAGACCATGAGACATGACCACACATGGTGAATAAGACTGGGTTTGCTCCCCACCCAGATGGGCTGATAGCTAGTAGGTATCCGGAGTTTGTCTCTGTCATTCCTTTGAGTAAATGGACCAGAAAGAAAATGCTTTTGGTCCATACCCTCTGAAGTTTATGCATACCAATGAAAGATATGGTATTTTTGGAGTTAGTGCCACTGAAAATATTAATGGTTTAGAAATATATATTTCTGATTATGAACTGTACAGATCTGTATGCCTTCAATTCCTTAATCGTTAAGTTAGCTGTGTGGGACAGAAGGGACAGTTAGAGAAGTGGAAAGAATAGGGTTAGCTAGAACTGGATCACCCCCTAGTGTTTTATCCCTCTCTGAAATAATGAAATAATGTTTTATCCCTCTCTAAAATAAATAATAATTATTTTTTGTATTTCTCTTGTGATAGTTTAGATAGGTTAAACTTATCATTTATTCAAAACGCACCATTTACAGTAACTCAAATGTACATCACAACTCTAGTGGATTCTAGTGCTATAGTCTATGAAATCTATATTCACAGAAAACATAACCTATGAATTGCACAGCCTGGACATCAATATATGGAAACCTAGAGTGGCCTGCATCATATTGGTCTTTGATTTTTGTGCCCCCCTTACATTGTCTTTTGATGAAATATAAGCCTGCATGCAACAAACCCATGACCTCAATTCAATCAACTATGTGAATTGTTGAAATCAGAGATTATTCAATTAGGCTACCTTCAGATTGCCTTGTTTTAGCAGCCTACTGCCCAGCACCATAAATAACTATGAGACTGGATGATTCTCTCTGCCTGACCATATGTTTTAGAAATCTGAAACTTCATGGGATTTCTGAGGGCTATTTGTGGTGATACAAAAATAAGACATTTTTGGAGATGCACATAATAATGGTGTTTAGTCTGTACGTGTTCCAGAGAGCTGTGATTCAGGGAGTGGCCATAGCTGTTCTGCGAAATCACACAGCAGTCAGAAAAACACATTGAAGAGATGCATGTAGGTTACTTATCAAATAATCACACCATGGGACTGCTCAGTGTAACTTTTTGTAATTAGTAGGCCTGAGTCGTTGGATGCATATTTGCACCAAATAACAACAAACTTATAAGCAAATTGCAAGGTACCTTAATGCACTGTAAACTACTAAATCACAACTGAATAATCAATTATTTCCATTTATTAATCAATGCTGCAGTGTGTTAAATTTTAGGGAGGCTTTATATAGGCCACCACATGTGATGCAGTGGTGACCACATTTATAGGCTATGCTTAGGCCTATACATTTATAAAAATATATATTTTTAGCATCTGATTTATTAACAGCAATCGTTGTACAAATCCACTTGCATTATATTAAAACTGATTTTACTGTAACGTAATTGGTGTAGCCTATGCATGGCAAACAAGCGTGGAATGGGATGGACTAAGGAGCTCTTTTAAACAGGAATGTACCAAGTGTCACGACGCTTGAGGGGAAGGGATGGAAAGGAAAACAAAAAGCGCGATAAACGCTGAGGTCAAAGTGTAGCAGATGCGGAGGGGAGAAATAAATGGTATTATTGTATCGGTAGGAAATACTCCTAGAGTGGGTAAGTCTACACTTCAGAATACCATGTAAACACGAGCACATTTTACATTATAGTCATACTCATTGGTTTCAAAATAATGCTAGACTTGCATTTCACTTCTCGCTGAAATTCATTGCACAGAATTGTGTCACGCCTTCGTTCCAAGTCAACCGCTCTCACACGTAATGACAGCTCTTTGCAAACTGGTCAACGACCAGAAATGTTCGTTTCTGGTGCCACGACAACATTGGGCTATCTAAGATATGGAGATTACTTTTACACTTGGGCGGTCGTGGTAACTATTCGTTGTCTCACTGAAATCATGGGTCTGTTCAGTCAATGGACCATTAACGTTTGCTAGCAAAACTGCTAGTCAACACCAATTGACTGCCAGATGCCAAATGAAAAGTAACGTTACATTTAACATACGAGGATATGGAAGAGGGTGATGAGGTAAGGATATCGTGTGCTTTGCACTTTTACGTTAACGCTGATAACAGTTCTCTGTGGTTACTCGTAAAGATTTTACTTAATTGTGACTCTGTGGTATCTTGCCTGTCAACTTTGTCTTTACAGTTGTCAAAGTATAGAGAATACTTGCTAGCCAGCCCGATTTATATATGGAACGTTAACGCTAACGTTACCTTTGTCAATGGACTACTGTGAATGCCCCGTTATGGCAGAGCTTCCACAAACATTGTTACACGACGTAAGTTGCTCTGCGATACATAAACGAACTAATGTTACTGGAGTTAGGTGGAGTAAAGGTGTTTTTATCCTTTGGTTTAACGCTACATTCTTCAAAAAGAAGATGAACTGCAATGACTGAAGATGCTGTGACGTTGGGCTGCTCAGCGTGTGCTATGTGCTGCTACTACGGCTGGAGTAAATTGGCTTTCTCCAGTGTTAGCTTGCTAGCATTAGCTTGGGATGCAAGGCATAAACAATACAACAATCAGCGTTGTATGGAGGTTGCAGGCAAAAGTAAACAATTTGCCCACACAACTGAAGCTGTAAGCTTTCGCCCACATAGGAAAAACATGCTCACGTACGATGATTTTTTTTTTCAACCACGCATGTACGACAGGGTATTGGCAATAACTACATAATAGTGCTTCTGATATGCATATTGAAATGCATGATATGCATATCTGATGTTGCTTTGTATGAGTGGCGATTTGGTTCTGCTTGGATAAATCCTTGGCACAGATTCAGGATTTGGGTTAGAGCCTTCACTTTATATTCCCCTCAGCAAATGTTTCCACTTCAGTATTTTTCCTTCCCCCCCTTCCAATTAAAGTCGTCAGGGTCTTGACTATCCCATTAAATCTTTTTGTCAGCTGAGCTGTTTATTTACTTTAAGATGATCTAAAAACTAAGTAGACCTACTACTGATGATTAAAATACTATTAAAAATAACAATGATCAGCACAGCTAGCATTTAAAATGTCCTGCAAAAATAAATGGATGTTGCATATTTAACAGTCTTGTTACACTGGGCCTTTCAAGCCTTTGTCCCAAAGCATCTATATGCAAATTAGTATTTTATATCATTAGCCTAAATACCATTGGCAATGTGATCGCAGCACAAAGAATGATGCAATAGGTTAGGCTATCTGTGATTTGTTATGATGAGTGAATCCATAATATAAGCTTAGTCTCAAATCAACTGTCCTTTTGGTTTTCATGTTGTGGGAACCAACCATGATTTAAGAAAATGAGTGATTTGGTAGTCAAGTCAGTGGAATTGGGATAGCTTTGGTTGCTGTTCACGTCTGTTATGTGCAATATTCTACACAGATGGTTTGATTAGGCTTTTGTTGCTGGGTGTCAGTCACACCAACAGCAACCTTTTTGTACCACAATTCTGTCCTTTTGTGAACAGATTGTTTTGCGTGCGAGCGTGTGTGTGTGGTGCATGCTCATTAATGTGTGTGTTGTTTGTCACCAGTGTTCTGTTGAGATGGCCAGCATCCAGGAATTTACAGTGACAGGCAGGCAACATGCGGGTGCTTGTGTGTGTGTAGTGTGTGTGAACTCCCCTGCCACCACCTGTCATTTGGCCTGGCCTGACATGGGAGTGGCATGGGTTAGTCTGACTGCCCAGCCGCTCTCAGAGATACATTGTTGTCTCACAGCAGTGCAAGTGCAGAAGCATTGGGCCAAGTGACTGCAACCGGACGTCCCCAGTCATGGGCAAGCATCTGCTCTTTGCTTTTAATTAAGATTCAGGATTCGGATTAGTTCAGGGTGATGATCACACTGCACCTCTCTAAATTCCAGATTACGAATCTGTAAGTAGCCGAAGCTCTTGTTTCCACCAACAGAGTTAAGTAGTTTTCTCCAATGGGGTCTCCTCTGCAAAAAGCATTGCAAGCTTCCCTTTTGCACTGAACTGCAGCCCATGTTTCCCAACGTGGTCTGCAGTTCAGATTTAAGGAAAACACATTCATCTTTCATTGACAAACAAGGAGTCTTTTTTTCCCTTTTTGCTAGAGGGAATACTGGTATTTTGTCTCCTCTCTTGGACAAGCTGTCCTTTGCCAAGCTATGTTGAACATTACTTGTTCATTTTAGCGTGAAGGTAATAAGGCCAAACAAAAGGACACATTAGTTATTACATAGTCAGATAATGGCAGCATTTCTCAGGGATTCCTTCCAAATTCAGAATGTGTCATGACTTCCTCCCTATAGGGCTTTACATTTTTCATATGTTCGTGGTTGAACATTCAAAACGGCACAAGTACTGAAAGTGAAAGTAGGCCTACTTCATCACATAAAGGTTTGCTAATGTTTCTGTTGTTTTAATGACAAGTCAGTGACTGTTCACTGAACAGATTATTCATACATCCTATAAGAACATTTGTTTTTTTTATTGATGACAGGGCAATGTCACTCGCATTGTGGCTGTTTGGCTTTAAAGATTAATTAGTGATGTCATCTTCATCTCTGTCACTTTAGAGTCACACTGTATTATATGATTAGTCTAATCATAAGAACTTTTAATTCTAAGTACTGCTCAAAATGTTCAAAATATGGGTGCAACCAAAGCCTGTCAGGCTAGTTTAATGTTGACTTAGACTCCCTTGTCTTAGAGATTTGTGTGTCTGTGTCTGTATCTGTACAGAAGTGCATTGCCTAGCGCTAAATAGATCATGTCTAATTTACAAGCTGTGCTCCCTTCCTTGTGTTTGCGTTGTCTCTGGAGTGACCTGCATGGCGAGCCCTACATTTCACCTCATTAACCCATTTCAACGTCGCTGCTTACAGTCGGCTTGCCCTGTAGGGTTAACAACCTACCCAGGCAGCGATGCTGGTTGCACTGGAATCTCCACTTGCATAATTGCAGGCCTTCTTTACCAGTCTGAAGAAAATATTTGACAAATTTCCATGGCGGATGTCTCTCTCTTTTCCCCCCTTTCTGAAGCAGCAGCAGCAGCAGATCTGGCATGAAAAAATACATGAAAAAAGAAAGGAATAGCCAGAGCTGTTCAACATGGATAAAACCAAGCGCAAGGTTTTGGTCTGTCTGGGCTGGCCAAGAAAGCTAACTTCGTTTTGCTCCGTCGAATCAAAGCACACTTGTGATAAGTCTGTAAGAGGATTAGCTTTTGGAAGTTGTGTTGGACGAGTGTGTCAGGTAATTACACTGGAAAGAACCGCTGCTCGCAGAGATTTACTTTCGCTGACAATCGGCAAACAGGGCATGTCTTTATCAAGTTAAGTTGATTTAGGTAGTAAAAATGCCTATCAGCATATAGAAGGGCATTGAGAGTTTGTCCCCAAATAAACAGTGGCGATTGACTAAAACAAATTCATTATCTTGCCCTGACTTTGCTGTTAAAGAAAAGCAAGAAGTCATTTAGGTGGCATGGGCTCGTACGGAGTAGCCTGGAACTTGTTTCCTGTGCATGTTACCAGACACCAGAGATCACAGACCCACATGGACCCGTACACTAACTACTGGCCTGTGGCAAAACCACAGACATCACCTCATAGTCAAATTACAGAGTAATGATGCTTGTTAACATCTATGAGGTCAGGCACAAAACATGTGAGATGAAACTTTTCACACAAAAAAAGAAGAAAATGGGTTTATTAGTATTGGCCCCCTAAAAAAAACCCAGAAAAAACGTCTCACAATTTAACTAGCCAACTCTGGATAACAGCCGAATTGTGTTAATGGACATAAATAACAGCATTCCTGTTAATCCAGCTGACATGTAATAGCTTACTTTAATCACTATGAGCTTTGGGCATGCACAATCTCTCCGCGTAGGGCTTTAAACACTCAAAATCATTTCCAGTTTATGAGTGAAACCTTTAAGACCTCCAACCCCCTAATGGTCTGGGACTTAAGGTAGTTAATGGCTTCTATGCTAAATCAATTAAATTGATTATTGTGGATTGGTGATCCACTCATGGCAGTACTTATAGGCTACCGCACACTGCCTATCGGTTACACTGAGTGTGAAGAGATTTACCTCTCTCTTTGACTGAAGCTGAATGACTGGCCTGAATCATGCTTATGTTGGGCACCGGTATTGACAAAGTAGTATAGTAGTGTATTAGGTGTAGTGCATAGTATATAGTCCGATTTGAGTCCAATGTGCACCTGAAAAACTCGGGTCTTAAAGCACACTTACTTGAGTTACGTCTAGTCCCATTAAAGCCTTTGACATGACTCCGCGCTTAAAAAGCTTACATATTAACAAACTGTTATAAATAGGCACAGTGACTTTTCCTCCCCTTCATGTCTTCATGCCTGTGGTTAGGCGGCAAGCTTATTTTTCTTTCCTGCTTGACAGCCTCACGGTCCCCAAGGTGTCCCCACCACCCCCTCTCACCGCCAGTCTGTCCCCTAAAAGGAGAGACAGGACTGGTGTTGTGGGCTGCCGCAGCTGGACCGGACTGCAAGAGGTCTGGCTGGAGAGCTGGGGACCCTCTTTGTGTTTTGCGTCTCTTCATGGAAAAGCTGAGCCGAGGTCAGAGGTGTATTTGCAGGGAACGAGCGTCGCAGCTGTGCATGTGAAGGCATCTGCAGCTGCATGTGTGTTGGTTTTTTTAACCCTCTTTGACTAGCTCTGAACTTTAGATGTTCCAAATTGCACATAATACAAGATGGATTTTGAACACATGTGTAACCAGCACAAGTTGTTAGGAGAATGCCTTGATTTTTTTAAAATTATTATTGGTGTATCAGGCCTATGTGTTTGTTTTTGTTTCAATTTGGACCAAATGGAGATCTGGAATAAATTGAAAAGGTCTGAAAAGCACTCCATGCCGTGCTTTGGCTGTTTTGTTGAGTTAGCCGAACACATGACTCCTGTGTGGCTCACCCTCTGCCTCAGTCAAAAGTGGACATGCTGACAGTGGCCTTGATGTTGCTTAGCCTAAACTTCCTCATGTGTGGATGCAGAACTGCATGTGCTGTGGCAGTTTTCTAGCCTGAGGCTCCACAGTAAGTGCTGAGAGGAAGGTCACAAGGCGCCATTTCATCAAATGCAGTCGTTCTACTAGTTCCACTGTACAGTTGCCTGTTGCCTGGCTGTTAATTATAATCATGTTAGTCTAAACAGGCCTGGGAATCCCCCCCCCCCATGCTCACTGCCAGGAAAGAGGGAAATGTTCTGTTTGGCCCAGTCAGACTTTTCTCTCAGAGAAAGGAAGTGCCCATCTCTATCTGTTACACTTACTTTAAAAATGTGTTGTACTTGATTGTTTAGCTTGGTTTCGTTTTCTAAGGTTATATCGACTTGGTTAGTTTAAATAGGAAAGCATAGCTTAAGATGTATAGTCTTGGAGTGTTAGGAATGTCAACTTTTTTTAAGCTGTTCCAGTTGTTTCCTAGTTTATGTTTATCCCCACTGTCTGTTAGCCATCAACCTTAATAAGCTTTCTCCCCTTCTTCTGCCTGTCTATACACTTCCTCACTTAGACTTCTTGAGTAGAAATGCACTGGTAGCTTAATGTATTTTTCCTTCAATTAAACACAATCAGGCCAGCCACTGGAAGCACTTCATGCTGCAATGTGCAACATGCCACCAGCAGCAGACAGAAGAGTGACAGACAGTCAGAGCTGGAGTCCAGGTCCTTAGAGAGGGGCTGCTGTGCCACCTCTCTCCAGAGCTCTTGACTTGACGTCCGGCCGGCTCCTCCGTGCACTGCGACCTTTAATGGACAGAGTGACTGCTGGCTGGCCACCTCCGCCGGCCCTGCTGCTTAACTTTACTAATGGCCTGCTTCAGCACACAGCCCTAATGAGCAACCCGCGATGGGACTCAAATCCTCACAGGCCCCCGGGCTGACGGGGAGAACACCTCTACACTACACTGTACTGCACTCTGATGCAGCATTCCGCTCCTCTACCTCTGTGCAGTGGGGAGAGATGCCTCTGGAAAAGGAGTAGCCCAAATCTTGTTATATTTGCTCGATTGGTTGGCCAGATTTAGCTTTGCCATTACATGCAATCAATAGAACTGGTTAGAACAGGCAGCCTAAACGAATTTGGTTTCAGACATGAGAAGGAAAGGCATCTGTATGCCACTAATTTAAATGAGGTTTTGAAAGTGGTAGGGCCTCATCAGACCAATGAACTGGACCTCTCCAGTTCCTCTATATTACTCAAGACCTTGGTCAAATGTGTACGTACATCATCCACACCCAGTTCATATTACCCCAGTTCAAGTTCCTGTAGCACTGATGTTATCAGAAGCTGTCTGATGGCAGATTAAGACTGACATTAACATGGAGAAGTTGGGTAAATGTTAAAGTTCTCTAGTCTAGATCTCTGATTTGTGACTGGAACATCTTTCATATTAAACAATACATGGCTATAATTGATTCTGTTTCACACCCTTGTTAGTTTACTCGAGCTATAGATGTTGTGGTTAGTCTATTAAGCAAGTTGCTTGACTTGGGTGAATTGTTAGTCTCCACTCTCCAAAGGGCTTCACTTTTACTAGTTTATAAAAAATGACTTAATGGGGCCGTGTGTGTGTGTGTGTCTCTCTCTCTGTCTGGGAGGAGAAGCCTTCATTCCCCAGCTGAACATGAGCAGCCATGGCAACCACTTTCCCATGGAATCCTGGTAGTCCCCTCCACAATTTGGTTTTCCCAGTTCTGTTGTAACTTCACAGCTTGTTGCCCAAGATTTATGCTGTCAGTGTCAGGGTCAAGTTGTCCCTCATCTGCTACAGAGTAGTCAGTGTAGGTTTTTATATTTGCTTCCAGCATACACTTTTAATGGGATATGTGCGAACTTCTTCTGGGGTATGTCTGAACATCTCAACAACACACACTTTAATATGTATGCAAAAGAACTGAAACCGTTTAGACATGAATGCTTTAGGGGTGTCCAAAATTCTAATAACCCAATGTGATGTAGGCTTGTGTATGACCCAGTGTTTCTGCGGAGGCTAGCTGTAGCACATGACCTTTACTAGGTTCAGCAGTGCTCATGCTGACTAACTCAGACATGTTGACATAGCCTAGTGAGTATGGCGTGCTATGTGTGTGCTGGGAGCCATTCTTTGCAAAGCTGAACTGAATGCAACTTTTTGTTGTGTTGTTCAACTCGTTGCCTGGACATCTACTCAACATCTGGCTGTTGTTTTTCTTTCTTTCTTCTAGGCTGAAACATTCGTTTGGGTCAACAACTCCTCACATGCTCAAAGTGTCGCCAAGGCCAAATACGAGTTTCTCTTCGGGAAATCAGAAGAGTCAAGCTCTGTTACCACTGGTAAGTTACATTTTATGTTATCACAATCCATGATCCCAGCGCTCATAACCTCAGACATTCTGGAACTTCACTGTGCATTCTAGAGCTTGATGTAGTAAGTTTTTGTTGTCATGACACTTGTTCTTGACTGGTAATATTGTGTTGCATAATGGAAAAGGAGATGTGACTGCTCAGAAACTCTTGCAAAACAATATGGCCTAATATTTTTTAAAAATAGCCAAGACGTACTTCCTATGTACTGCAGCAGCACTTAAGAATGCATATTTCACTCTAGCTTTGGCTGAGAGAAGCATCCGAAAGGCTTGTATGCTAGTATGGTAGTATGGTGAGGTCAAGCAGGGATACATTTCAACGGTCTTGTCAGCGCATGGATACATAAACAGATCTTCTTATCTCATTTAGTGGTCAAAGAAAGTTATTACACATCAACTAACACCATCATTCCCACAGGACTATTTTTCATGGAGTTAAGTATTTTGACGGGAAATGCTATATGTGCTCGACATCATTCTATTTTTGGGATCCTAATGTATGATTACTATATATTATTTTTGAAGATCAATCCCAGTCCATAATTGTGTCTGGTCAGACAGCTTGACCATTGATTCCTAGATCTACTTGGTGCTCCTCCAGTAGACTTTTGGTAAATGCACTTACAGAGCTCCCAAGATGGCTTACTCTCAGTCATGCAGTTTGCAGCTCACATTTCATGTGAATGTGGGCACAAAGAAAATCTTGTTAGATTTTTTTTTCCAAGAGGGAGAGAGAGAGAGAGCTAGAGGGAAAGTTTTTTTTCTCTGGAAATGCTCTAGATTGATCCAGCGGCACATTATGTGGATCTTCACAAATGTCTCCTTCACCAAAAAAGTGACCAGACTATGCCAGCAAGGATCAGGAGGCAATGTCAGACATGATGACTTGCAGGTGATCTCTCGGGGGTTTGTTTCTCCAACAAGTTTCCTCGACTTTCAGCCAGCGCGTTAGCGAGCTGTCAAGAGCGTGTGAAAGAGTCCTCTAACGAGGACACATCTTGTTGGACAGCCTCAGGCCTCGAATATGACTTCCATGCCCTATTTCATTCTCTATCTCAGGGCCTGGGCGAGTGGAGAGAAAGTGCCCTCATTTTTCTGTGAGATGGAGCTGACTCAGTGGGAAAGATCTGTTTCTTTTTGGGCTGTCGCTATGCAACCCAAGCCACTTCTCCTTTCCACCTAACGCTGGACTAGAAAGGTTGTTATGAGCTTGTCAATTGTGACGTGAGAAATGCATACAAAGTTGGTTGACTCAAGGTGGAACAAGAAGAGGTTTTCTGTTTCGCTTTTGGAACAGTGTGTCAGAAGAAAATATATAAATAAAGAAATGAAAGGGAGTTTATGCACATGGCAAGAGAATCGTGGAAATACCTCCTCATTCATCTGGGAAACTGCATAAGAACAACCCCAGGTTTGGAAAAAGTGATGACTTTGATGTCATTAATATGAACTGAATACATTACAAGCCTAATACCTTGGCCACAGGTTTCACATTGGAACACTAGCTGTTTCGTTACAGTGTATTAAGTAGTGTTTGTGAGCTTTCCATTCCGGTATACCAAGAGGCAACATTTGAAAAACCTTTGAAAAACCAAAAAATCTTTATCCGTTAGTATTTGATGCATGTTGGAAATTTGTTTTCAAACATGCAGTCTAGGTGATGTTTCTGGAAGAGGTGTTTTCTGTTTTGATCTCCTCATAGAGTGAGGAGAATGAACTTTTACTGCCCCCATAGACAGTCAGAATTATCTCAGCATCAAAAGAAGGGCTTTTGGTCGGAGCTTAAGAGGTCATCCATGCCAGGGTTTTCATCCTCTTAGCACCCCAAGCTCCATTGAGAAGGAGTAACTTTAGTGCTATCACTCTCACTGGGTGATCCTATTAGGCCAACAGGAAGCATGGTGCTCAACACTGAGCAGAGTAGAGCAGGATACAGCGGCGAGTAAAAGGAAATATTTACTAAAGATGTGGTCAGAAATAGACGTCCATTTGTCATTAATAGAAACTAATATTGTCAAGTCTGACAGAATGTTTACCACAGTAATTTATTTTCACTCGTCTACTATTGTCATCGTCATGTCATGTTTTTAATCTATTGTAGCCTACAGTAATATCATGGATCCACTCGACTTGTTTTCACTCATGTTTCACGGGCAAACCGTACGGAATGATAAGCTTTATGACGCCTATGCAAATATACGAAAGGTGACAACTTGCACACCACACACTAGGAGTTGCAAGTCCAAAGTTCAACCAACTGAAATGATTAGTTGGCGCGTCGTGCCACATATGTTGATTTAAGGAGACAGGATCATCATTCTGGAAGCATATGGAGCAGATGGGAGTCACTTCCTCTGCTTTTTATAATGCAAGCACACCAGCTTCCCTTTTTTAGTCTGTCATTATTTTTTATCTTAAACAAAACCATGTGCCAACCTTTGAACCAATAATTATGACTTTGTATTGGCATCAAATTACAGGTTGTAAAATGAATAGTTTTGTTCTTTTATCTTGGGCCAGGTCTGTCTCAACATATTGCATTCTGTGTAGTAACACCAGTAAAGCCTGTTTAGGTGCATGCAATTACTACTGCATAGGCTGGTGTGCAATGAGTTTGGCTAATAATTCAGTATGTGACTCAGCTACTTTAGGCAAATAGACGAATGTAGCCAGAGCTGTTAATCTCATAAATCAAATCAATATGACTTGTGAGTTAAAAATGCTGAAATATAAAGGCATTTGTTTTATATGTTTATACGCTAAACCAGAAACGATTCCAAGACTCATTTTAACACACCTTTGTCAGGCCTACTGCCTGAAGCCATCATTAAGCATACCAGTTGCATCAGTCACTGTCTTGACAAAGTGACAAAGCGGCAGGCTTTCATTCCAGCTCTTCTAATTCAGGTGATCCCTGTGGCTTCTCGGCAGCTGTCAGAACAGGTTCGGGCCTGGTCTCTTGACACGCTCACAGACCACACCGCTGACTTCCTGATCAGAGTGAGTCAAGCATTTCCTCAAAGAGGGAGTTCCCTCAAAGAAGTAGGGGAGTTCTGCTGTAGGGCATTTTCCCTAAAACACAACGTTCCATAAGTTCAGTCTGTGGTGTGCAGCGCAAATTTGTTGCCACAGATGGTGGACTGAAGACAGTAGCCACTGTAGCTTGGTCTCATTCAGTTTGTTTAAGGTGCTTAAGTTAAGTAGATTCATGTGTATGATCTGTGTTAATCTGGTGTTTTCTGTTGGCTGCTTGACCCACACAAATATTTTGCCCTTAAGTCTCTGTACACCCAAAACTATATTTGAAGCGATATGTTCAAACATACTACAGCAAAGTGTCTTTGTCCTTAGCAGGAGAAAAATGTCGAAATGCTGCCATCTTGTGAGGGTGATGCTTCTCTAGTTTTCTCTCATATAGCTTACACAAAATCTGCTTGATTAATTAGTAGTTCTTATGGCTGTGGTTGTAAAAGCTGGACGGTGTTCACCTCAATGCTCATACAACGATGAAAAATGAGCCCTTACTAGGAATCCATTAAACTCCTATTAGACTGAGTGTGAGTGCTGCTATTGACTGAATAGCTCTGAAGAAATAAAAACTCTAGGGGCCTTCTTGGCAGTGCATGCCCCTTTCCTCTTTTTCCGTCGCAGCAAGTTTCTTTGGACCCGAGAGAGTCCGGTTGGCAACGGCGGCAGCAGCAATGGTGTGTTTTTGCACTGTGTTTTTGTCCATGTCTGACAGCCAAGCGAGAGACGTGGGCCAGTGCCACCCACGGCCCTGGTGTGCGTTGGAGCTCGCCCAGCACTTCCTCTGTCGGCCGCCTCCATGGAGCGGACACAGTGGGGTAGTGTTCCCAAGGCACACTGGCACCATTCAACCTCCGCCACCCCTACATGAGCTCCCTGAAAACACCAGACAAATAATGATGTAGTGAGAAATAAAAGTAGGCAAATTAGTAAGCTATGCTCTATGATTTTTGTTATTTTGTTTTGTGTTATTTTGTATGTTTTTAATGGATAGTGTTTCAGAATGTTATCTTGTTGTTTGTGATGCATGATGTTTAAAAACAGATGAGATTGACCTGATAATGCCATTCATATTGTATGTATTTTTTGTTTTTTAGTGTCATCGACTGGAACTGAGATTCTACCAGAAAAGGAAAGCAGCACAAGTTTAGACCCTGAGCCGAGTCTGCAGGATGACGCCGAGCTGGACGAGACGTCCCTCTTCCAGGAGATCGATCGCGAGCTGGCCAGCCTGCTGAGCGGCCTTAAGGCCAGGTGTCGGGATGCAGGCGTGGACCCCCAGGACGACCTGGACGACGTCTCACCACAGGCCTGCACCGACAGCGGCCCCCGTCCCTTCCCCACTGCCATGATCCCCAACGGCTCCAGCGACGGGCGACCAGCCTCCGCCGTAAGCGCCCAGAATGGCTGCTCCGAGCCGGGCCCGGTGGCAGCGGAGGAGGACGCCGGTGAGCCAGCCTCGCTTCTGCAGCAGTCAGACAGCTTCATACTGGACACATGGGCAGAGGTGCTGGGGCAGGACACGCTCTCGCTCAGCTCCGTCACGGAGGAGCTGCAGGCGCTGAGCGCAGGACTGCTGGCTCTGGACGGCACCAGTGGCGCCGCCGCCGCTGGCCAAGACAAATCCCTGCCGGATCGCACATCTGGAGACGAGACTTCGGTGGAAGTGGAAGGGAGACGGTCCTCGAGTACGGAAACCCAAACTCAGATGGCGTCCCAGATGAAAGCTGATGTGGTGGCCCTGGACGCGTCGCTGGACGAGTCCAGCAAGATCCTGGCCGAGATCCCGGGGATCTTCACCGCCTTCCTGGACGGCGGCCAGTCGCAGTCGCGGGAGAAGCCCCCGAAGAAGCTGCGCTTTGTGGAGAGCCGAGAGGACGGCTCGCAGGGCTCGAGCAGCGGCGCCGTGAACGGGACCACCACGGGCGGCGAGGGATCGCACAGAGAGGAGGAGGAGGAGGAGGAGGAGGAGGAGGAGCGACAGCAGCGGCTGGGGCAGAACTCCTCGGGGACCTCGGGGACCATGGAGAAACCCCGGGTGGAGACGCTGGAGGACGAGGTGTTCAGGGCGCTCCCTGAGGTGTGTGTGCTCAGCCCGGAGAGTGAGTCCGCATCGGAACACAGCTCAAGGTAAACCACCAAAGCCTCTACTCTGTGGAATGCATGACCGCTTAAAGTCTGCAAATATCAGTAAGGATTCATTATTTCTTTTGATGATAGACAGTCAGATCAAAATCATCCTTTTTGCATTCTTGTTTTTTTTTTTGCAATGTATGAATTGAATAACCATAAATTGGAAAAAAAGAGAACTACAAAAATAATGGCAAAAGATTGGTAGGACCAAAATATATCATGTACCATGCAGAGAGAGAGGGGTAGAGTTGCGTCTGTGGGTAGTCAGTGAAACTTCAGGTGCTCATCGGTGTCCAGAGGAATACAAGTAGACAGCAGAGAGAGGGTCCGAGGCACGTCTGAAGTAAAGTTAAAAGTCCTTTATTTTTCTGAGCGGGACATCAAGCCGACGCGTTTCGGTCGTATCATGTACTATGTTGATTGGCTTGTGGCAGGATCTGAGGCAGACAGCATCTGAGCTTTGAGTGCTTCTGCATGCTGTGGTTTGTGTTTGAAGCACTGATGCACATTTCCTGCACACTGGGCCCCTATCATTCGTTCTGCTCTCAGCAGTGTCCCGTGGTTCCCATAAACAAGTGGCTAGATGGAAACCATCAGTGAAACCAAGATACAATAACGGAAATCTGTTGTTTTGTTTAACTCCCACCACGAGGAAGTGGAGAGGTGTAAGGTCACTGGGTTAATAGTGGAATCATATGCCTATAACTTCCTCCGGGGGGCGGGGGGGGGGGGGGTTCCACTGTGGCTGACAACAGACTCGGCTAGAGAAGCCTCAGTCACTTTAAATCTTTGATGTGTCATGCTGTCAAGCAGGAGAAAATAGACCATGGGTGTTTGTGAATGTGTGGTACACTTCTCATGCTGCACATCAAGTGCATCTGCAGGCCAAACCATGCTCATATGAGCTGTTATCTTTTTTGTTAATCAGTATCTTTGTAATGGCTTAACTGACATTTCAGTACCCTCAGTTATCTAACACACGTACCGCATAGACATGTGATTATGTTTCTGGGAATAGATACTGTCCACTAGCTTATTGTAGAAAGGCAGCACCACACGGACAATGAAGAAAATAGTTCTGAAACCTCAAACTCCAGGTTCCTCTCTCGTTAACGCTACGCTCTCCTCACTGTCCACAGGAGCGCCGAAGGGGCCAAGTCTTCAGAGGCGGAGGCCAAGAAGTCGCAGGGCAGCGACGAAGCCACTGACGTGTTCAGCTCGCATTTTGAGAGCATCGTGGAGTCGGACCGCCTGCGCAGCACGCTCTACAGCAGCCTGGACTCGCTGGACGCCCTGTCGTCGGCTGACGACGACCCCGAGCCCGAGCCCAGCTTCACCTTTGACCTGCCGCTGACCCCCATGATCCAGCAGCGGCTCAAGGAGAGCGGCCACTTCCTGGACGGAGTCGCGCCGGACTTTGGCCGGCAGGAGGTGCTCAGTGTCACGGCCACCGGCAAGAGCGGGAAGGGTGCCCTGGAGGTTACCACGTCCTTTGTGGATGTGACGGACAGTGGGGACCGAACGTCTGTCTCCACAGAGACGGAGACTGCATCGAGCAGACATTCCAGTGACAATTCTGCCGGATCTGTGGCAAATGGAGTGGTGGAGAACGCGGGACAGGACTCAAAAGACTGGCTGCAGGGCTGCCTGAGGTAGGACTGTGGCCGTTTGTGTGTCTTTTCCAGCGGAGTTGATGGACGGTGGATGTCCGCCTTAAAGGGATAGCTCACTCTTTCTGCTCCCTCAGTTAGCTAAGCTAACACTTTAATTTGGCTTTATTGTCTTTTTTTTTGCATTTTGCGCCAGTTTCTTGTCAATGGACTTGTAGCTTAGCCCTAGAGAAACAGATCTTTTTCAATGGAGATCTTCATTGAAGTTCTCTTTTAGTCCAGGATTAGGACATCATCCAAGTACTGGAAATCGGCCCTTTTTGTTTAACATAAAACATTAAAAACAACAATAAAACATGCCAGTGTGTACAAGTATGTCTTGTGCTCAAGTAATAAGAGTTAGCTATCCCTTTAACATTAAATACATAGATATGACCAGTACTCTATCAGTGATCAAAAATATGAATCTTGTTGTTGGGTGTTGATGCTGAAGTTGTCTTGATATGTTTTGTTGTATGTTGCCCTCTGGTGGAGTGAAGGAGTATTGCACTTGTAATGTGAGCAAGCTGAGAGTGTTCATGGTTGCCTTGACTCATCACTCAGTGAATGAGTGCACTGAGTTCACTGTATTCGCATAACTTGAACTAGAAGGTAAGAGGAAGTGGTCCATACGGGAAATGGTCCTTCATCTATTCAAACAATGCTGAATGGAGGAATGATTGATTAACTGAAACAGAGAACTGAAGTACTCAAATGAGTTTGACTTGGATATCCTGATTTTTTTCTTTTTTTTTTCTTGCCACAACATGTTCGTAAGTCCTATTTTGAAAAGGCAGTCTTGCTCTGTTGGCTTTTGGCACCCTAATAATAGTGTTGATAACTTCAGATTTAGCTTGTCTCACACAACTCTGGTGAAATTGTAGCCCGCTTCAGTTGACCAGACTCACTGTAAGCTTAGCCATTTGTTACATGAATTCACATAGCCCTAGCAGGATGAACTCTACATATTTTTTGAGATTATACACTTTTTAGTAGCCTGTCATTTCAGGACCCTTCTGTCCCCATTTTGTGTATCCTCCCTCTATGTATACTTTATGCTAATCATTAATGATGCAAGGCATGAATGCACTTGGAAAGGTCAAAAGTAGTTTTCTGAGGCCTGAAGTAGCCTAGTATTTCACACTGTATAATATTACTAATTCACAAGAATATACATATATTTTGCACTTAAAGTAGCCATATCCATTGCACTGAATTCACTTTCTTGTTTATGAAAATTAGTCATGGGTCATTCCATCTCAAATTAGACCAAGATAAAATGTCAGAAAATCAGAAGGACTGGGGTTCCTGCCTTAAAGCTAACAAGTAATTTGAAGTGTAGGCCTACACCACCTTGTGAGGTGTTGGAAATTCCTAAGGTTGGTGGGGACCTCTGCTGGTCAAAATGTGTAACATCTTCATCAAGATGTTAGATTAAAGGTCATAAAAATTACATGAAGTTTAATATCTTTTAAAAAGGGTTTGATTTATTTTAGCTTCCCAATCTTGTGGTATCACATCCATGAACGTCTTTACTCATTAAAGAATACTTAATTTCAGTAACCACTTTAGAGCATTTGTCTTTTTGACATCATGATGATTAGCGGACCTGTTAAAACCTGGTCACATTGATCTATGTTTCATCTCTAACTAGTCTCTGTGTGGAACGCTCAACAGGATGTTTTGATTAACAGAATCATCCCCAGTGTGTCTATTTCAGATGGAATGGGCTAATCCTTGTAGTGTAGTTAGCCTACATATTATTGAAAAATGTTTGTCCACATCAGTATTATCAAAAATATCACCTTTTGTACACATTCACTCTGTCATCACAAATTGTCATTCATTGTAATTGTCTTTTTAGCAAAGATATAAAAGTACTACGCACTCAACTATATCACAGTGTGTACTGTATGTTTAGGCCCTTTCAGGGTGCTGTCCAGACTAGAGCTGTAATGGATGATCACTCTAATGGTGTCTCCAATAAAGTGTTTCCATTGCTCAGTGTCATGGCTGCCATGTTTAGTTTCCTGCTATGTCACTTCCTCCCTTTGTGAATAATGGATGTTGATACCTGACTTGAAAGCAAATGCATAGAAGCAGAGACTGAGGTCAGCAGGTGGGCTAAGAATCACACACTTCTTTGCTTGCATCTTACTATCATTCACATGGTATTGACTTTTTTTAGGAGGTAAAAAAAAGAATAGTATAGGGTAATTAACTTCTGCTTATAATTAAGTTGTGTGAATGTCATGGACTTTTTCGAAAATTAGTCTTAAAGAAGTCATAAAAAGGCTTTGAAATTATGTTTAGTGTGTAAGACGCATACATTATTAGAGCATTGACAACTTCAAGGCCAAATAAGATTACTTTTTATAGAGAGAGTTTTCCCCCCCCCTTTCATCTTAGGATCAAGTCTTTTTTTTAGCCATAAATTGCATCTGGTCTGAATTTGAATACAATTTCAATTTTATTTATATTGTGCCAAAACAATTGAAAGTGTCTCTACGCTCTTCACAGAGCCTAGATCCTCAACCCCCTAGAACAAGCACCAAGGCCTTTGAGCTCATGGGGAGGCCCATCTCCTTGGGGCCGGCCGGGGGGAGAGAGAGAGAGGGGCATGAGGGCAGGAGAAATAGGAGGAGAGGGGGAGAAAAGAATCCGACCAGGCAGATAAGTTCCTACATAAAGCAGGATATAAATGTAGATTGCATGCAATGGATGTACATGATGCATACAAACACAATATGACGTACGTAATGTATACAAAATGGATAGTGGATAAGAATAGTGAGGGCAGTTGTAGGACAGCTCAGTGGGTGTGTGAAGTTAAGCAGTGGTAACAGCCTGGGTGGGTTGGTAGGCAAAGCAGTGCTCGCAGAAAGTGTTTGCCTTTCAGAGGTTTGTTAGACTGCAGGAAATTCTTGAGCATATTACGGCCTGCTGAGGTTGGGTCATAGACGGTGCAGGCTCCTTGCTAGGAGCACAAAGCTCTCTTTCTTACCAGGGATACAGCCCTAAAGGCCCCTACTAACACAAATCTGTATGGGGGTTCACTTTCACTATTCACTGTGCTTGCTCATGAACATCTTGTGAGGTGAGCTAAAGCAAAAGCTGACAAAAAAGATTTAATGTAGGTGTACTAAAATGTTAAAAAGTATCCCTGCACTGGATTAAATGAAATGTAGTTTTAGGTGGAACTGATAATCTTTTGTGGTCTGGATTCTCATGTTCTAGTGCTGAGCCTATTTAGACTGTCATTTTCAGACTGTTTTGAATTGGGCTGCTGCTGTTAGAAAACATGAAATTATTACAAGGCTGAAAACTTACATCACATTAAAATATTTTATTTCGGTCAAAAACATAGTGTTCTATTTAGTGTTATGTGTAACATAGTGTAACTATGTTTAGTGGTTTGGATAGTCGGTCAATCAATCACTATTCTTTCTTTAACGAGGATAACATGAAACTCAGGCTACTAGAGAGGGTGCAAGCAAGCGCATAAAAACAGACACCTACATTTTAACTACTTAAAGAACTTCAACTGATACTATAAAATAAAACTCTTCAAATATATTGGAAAGCTTTACTCAGTCAGTTGCATGACAAATTAGATTTTATGCTCTACCTGAAAACTCTTTCACTATTCCATCTGACGTGCCAGCATACCTTCCTCTGTCAGATGAATGAAAAAGCGTCTCATTGAAATGCGAGGCATGACCGGCTGAGGAGCAGCCTGTGTTATGATGCTTTTGACAGGTCCGATCAGAGGATATTTAGTGCAGTGTTATTTATAGCCCTACTAAACCTCCCAGTAGTGCTGCTGCAAACGCTCACATGACTCCCCTCCGCTCTTATACTGTACATGTGAAACCAACGCGCAAATAAATCCCTCCTGACATCTCATACACACACACACACACACACTGTCTCTCTCACTCACTTTCTCATACACACATATGCATGGACTCATTCATTCTCTTTCTTTCTCTCTCTCACTCACAAACACACAGATAAACAACATATAGCCTACACACACACACACACACAGTAACCAACACTCATTTACACACTTACTCACACTTGTCCATTTACTCTTTCCATCTATCCCTGCTTACATGAGCCTCCGTGTGTGTGTGTGTGTGTGTGTGTGTGTGTGTGTGTGTGTGTGTGTGTGTGTGTGTGTGTGTGTGTGTGTGTGTGTGTGTGTGTGTGTGTGTGTGTGTGTGTGTGTGTGTGTGTGTGTGTGTGTGTGTGTGTGTGTGTGTGTGTGTGTGTGTGTGTGTGTGTGTGTGTGTGTGTGTGTGTGTGTGTGTGTGTGTGTGTGTGTGCAGCCCTCTGTTGCCCTGCCGCAGATGGAGCGCGAGGCAGGAGCCTGGGCGCTGTTGTTGTTTTGTTTTTTCCTCCCTCTCCCTTCCCTCCTTCTGTTTTGTCCCCCCCCCCCCCCATCCTCCTCCTTCACTCCTCCTCCTCCTCCTCCTCCTCTCTCGTCCCAACCAGATCCCAGGCGCTACGCTGTGCTGTGCTGTGCGGCCTGACAGGAACGGCTCCCCGCGCTCTCCCTCTCCCTCTCTTCCCTCCCTCGCTCACACTCGCTCCTGGCCGCCCGCCCCGTCTCCAGTCCCGTCCTCATGATTAAGCAGAAAATAAAGACCCAGCGCTGCCGCGTACCTGAGCTCGGCCGGCCGGCTTCCCGAGGAATAAAAAGCCGCCCTTGGTCTTCTTCCTCCTCCTCCTCCACCTCCACCTCCTCATCATCATCTTCCTCAGGTTCGGGGGACTCCTGCTCTTCATGTAGGTCAAATCAGTCACCGGGGGGACGCCGTCAGTCACATGGCGCAAGGAGAGAGCTAAAGACTTTATCAAGCTAGGACTTTTTTTCCCTTTTTTTTCTTCCTTCTTTTTTTCCCTCGTCCTCCTGCTCCTCCTCCTCTTCCTCCTCCTCCCCCCTGGCCCCCCTCGTGAGCGGAGGCTTCTCCTATGGGCTCCTTTGTGTCGGGATGCTTCTCCGAGCCCGGCCTATCCGAAGCCGAGCGCCGCGCCTCCATCCAGTAAGTCGCGACCTTCAGCTTTGCATGACACGCTCGTTTATCGTCATGACGATGGCAGTCAGTGGAGGATGCGAGCCGGCGAGACAGGCAGTGCGGGCAGTCAGTCAGGTTTCTCCGTCTTCTCTTCCTCCTCTCCGCTCTGAGTGTGTGTGTGTGTGTGTGTGCGTGTTCCTGTATCCGTGTGTGAATGTGAGTGAGCTAGGGAGAGACGGAGCACTGCAGCAGTCACTTTCACACACTCACACACACCCACACAGACACAGGCACTCTCACAATCTCTCTCGCACTGCCTCATCACATGCGTCCTTGCTTTAGAGGGGGAAAAAAAAGCAGCCAAGTGAAGGTTGCCGAGGTAGGGCAGGGAGTGTGTTGTTTTTTGCCGTGGCAGCCGGTCTTATTCCAGCTCTGCATTCTCCGAGCCCTCACCCCTATGTGCAGCACACAAGTGGGCTGTTCTTTAATCCAGCAGGAAGCAGGACTATGACGTAGAGCCTGATGAATTGAGAAACACCGGCCGATACCCCGTGCCTCTGTGTACTCGATTCCCCCGGCATATAAGCGCCTTAACCTGCTGCCGAGTTAAACAGACCCCGGGTGATGTACTGCAGCTTGTAAGATATTGTTTTAGAGTCATAACTTACGTTGAGGAGATAAACAAAAAAAGCTTTTAGCCTGACTTATTTATAAAAAAGCAAAACAAAGCGAGTATGTATTATACAAGCATACATACTGTACATCGTAGATCGTTTACAGCATAACTGGATAAGCTATCTGTGCGATAGCACACGAGAGAAGCCCAGTGCTACGGCATGATGTCACATGCCATGCTTTCCGCCCCATGATTAGTGATTCTCTGTGCATTACTTTGAAAGGCTTTCGTGGTCAGAATGCAAATGATTGCAGCCGGTCTTTCATGCTTTCCCTGCACTGTTTGATTGCGGTACATAAATTAACCAGGGAGTAAACAAATCCTCCAGGGCTTTCAGTTCTCGATCTCCTGTCCCACTGGGTGTGTGTTTGCATGGGTGTGTGTGAGTGTGATGTAATGTAATTTGGTTAGTCTTAGCATTTAAGTGAAACAGACCACCAGTTCTTCTGCTGAAGAAAGCAAGTGTGCATAGAAATGTTTAGGTACTTAACTAAGCATACATTTGATCTGAATGGAAATCAGTTTGAAAGTCCTCAAATTCAGTTTTGTGCTTGAGTAGAGCCTTAGTCTTCTCTTACTGCAACCAAATATGGTGACATATTTCAGATAAGATACTGACACATATGGGCCCTTGCTAGTGTTTTGATGTCAGGGCTCTACACTAAAAAAATTTTCCAGGAGCACTTGTGCCCCCAAGTTAAAAAATTTAGGAGCACAGACAAAAATTTGGGAGCACAGTCAGTTCTGTACTTAACTTACACATAATCTAACATTACACTGCAGCTAACAGTTAAACATGCCAGTGCACCAATTGCGAATATTAAGAATGACTGACAACATTTAGGCTACAGGAAACAGGATTTTAAAGATCAGTGCCTACTTTATTTTCAGTCTGTTTTATTTTCCTACATTTTGTTAATGTAAAATAATATAATACATTGCCATATTTGCATTTAGCCTGTATATCAAGTATCCTGCCAAATGTAGGCTAATTTATTTATTTGTGAATCCACCTGTAGCTAATCCAAATATGCCCATGTGACCTATCTGACTGCATACTGCCTAATACTACTACTAAAACAGTCAATTTTCTCTTCCACAAAACATAGTCTAATCAAGGATATATATATATTTTTATACTTTTATTTTTTTATTTGAAATATCTGCATTGCTGGGGGCAGTAGCCAAACGTTAGGCCTACACTCGTTTTGCAATTAAGCTTGTATTCGGTGTAAACAAACAAGCATGCGTGGAAGCCTGGAGTTGTCAGTAGCGTTCTACCTTTGAATAAAATGGGAGTATTACGGGAAGCTACTTTTATGCCTGTTCGCTACAGCTATATTTTGCATATTGCAGCCAATACGTCAACTGGGCTAAAAAGCATGTTAGGTTACCTTTCCTTCTCTCACTGCATTCTCAGAATCTTATCCTGTTCCTCCTATATCCAATTAATTCGGTGGATAGAAGGCGGAAGAACTAATTTATTCAATCTTTTCATCTTGGCTGGCTAGTCTAACTTTCCGCTTTCTCTGCGCGCTCATGGATTTCATAGAAGCGACTACTACTATCGAGTCCCAACGCGAAACTGCTAACGTTGATGGGAGGTGTAGTTTTATGCTGCATTCGCGACGTGATTCTATGGTTTGCACCAGTACTGTTTCTCGATGTTGCGGTGTATTTTGTAGACAAACATTGACATGGTTAGAAATCATTCGCACCAGTGCGCCTAAATATTTTTTTGCACTCGCACATCATCATTTTTACTCGCATATGCGAGTGAAATGGGCGCACTGTAGAGCCCTGGATGTCATTCACATGATAAGAAGTCCTGATAGCTTTACAAGGAAAATTGAAATAGGAAATGATACATGCAACATAGCTCAGTACTGTGTGTGTGCGTGTCTGCGTGTGTGTGTGTGTTTTGTGTTTGTGTCCTTCATCCTCCCTTAGAAGGTCAGCGATGGCGACCAGATTTATAAACGTCAGCTTGAGTTCTCACACGTGGCTGCCTGCCCGTGTGTGCAGTGACTCTGAGGGTGGGACGCCTCACTTTATCGACAGTCGTGATGTACCCGTCACGTGACCCACAGCGTGACTGACAGCTCCCAGGTGTGTGGCTGCTTATGCTGTCGAGCGATGTCACTTCCTGGCTCGGTGGATTAGAAGCGGCGCCGGTGCCAGAGGTGTGAGTCAGCAGAGGCAGTGCCGTGCCAGACGTCTGCCGCGACGCGCTATGCCCACCATGCTCATGCCAGCCTGAGTCTGTGCCACAGCCAAGGACAACTTTCACTGCCATGTCTGAAGAAACCCTGCAAAAAATGATTAATATCAGATAATTTCAGATATGGGTCAGATATGCGTTTTGTCTTTGAATACCTCAGTGTTTATAGAGTGTTTAGACGAGACATTTGTCAAAGGAACATATATGTTGTGTTTTTCCCCCCCCTGTATTTCACGACTGCGACGATACCCAGTTTCTCAAACACAAGTGCACGCCACAAGACCCAACAACACCAAAGCCACAGCGTCAGTGCCCAGAGATCCTACACGCTGCTGAAGGACCACCGTGTAGGCTTGGCTGTCTGGTGCCGTTTCTTCGTCTTGGCCGAATTGACATGGCAGAGCCTGTTGTTGGAGAACCCAGTTAGGGATTACCGACGCGCTGCATATGGTTGCCCTGTGGTTTAGCTGTCAGGGCCTTCATCGCTAAATGAGCTGTTGGCTTAGGAATGGTGGAGAATGACTGGAAGGAGTGTTCGTACAGAGGGTGGTAACGTGCCAGGAAAGGCTGGTTGTAATCTCGTTTTATGAAACCCGTGACTACATTCAGGTTGCCACAGGCAAGAGTGAAGCTGCTTTAATTATACGTGTTGATAGGGAGAATCATATATGGTGACTGTTTGAGGAACTAAAATGTTCTTGTTTGAAAGAAGGATGACTATGCTGTGAATGAAATGATAGTGATCTGTGGTAGACGTGTGTGTGTGTGTGGGGGGGGGGCTGAGCGTGACGCCAGTGAACCATTGTCTGGTGTTAAAGTTGTCCTGTAGGCCATAGCGCCTGCACTGTTTTGACCGTGTGATTAGTCTGTTGAGTATATTTGGCTGGGACATAGTCAGCGTAAAAGTCAAGTGTGCAGGAAGGATGCTGAGGATGGAAAATAAAACATTTGATTGCTTAAGATTTTGTTTAATATCACCTGTAGACAAAGAAACATTGTTGCCTCAAGTAGGCGGTAGACCAGAGGGAGACCCAGCCCTTTTCCAAAAAGCACAAAGAGAACTTCTTAGTAGCTCTACACCCACAGGACTGCAGTGATTTTTATATGATGTAACATTTAACAGATTTTTGATCTATGGCAGATGGTTAGTCTGTATGGTCCTAGAAACGGCGATGTGTGAAGAATTGAAAGTGCACAATGTGCGTAACCTACAGTCCTGCTTGCTGCCGTCTGGTCACGTCGACTGAGAGAGCCAGAGCTAGGAGGAGAGTGCTGAGTCACTCTCAGCGGGGAGCCGAGCAGAGCAGATGTGTGTTTGTGCAGTCAGTCGGAGTCGGATGGTGGGGCTATTGGCCCAGCATTCATCAGTGTGCCGTGCTAGGCTGTGTGTTCTGCACCTGACCTTACCCACGGGAGGGTGTGCTGAGCTGGGAGTGGGACCGCCAGGGTGGGTTTGGACTGGAGTGCTGTTTTGACACCCCCATTCCCCGTTGCAGAGGGCTGTGTGTGTATTTCTATGCAAGTGCCTTTGTGTATGTGTACATGTGTGAGGGTGTGTTCGTGCACCCCTGTGTGTGTGTGTGTGTGTGTGTATGGAAGTGTGAGTATGGGACTGTGCGAGTGTAGGTGTGCATGTGAGATACATTTACATGTTTGAGTATACGTGCCTGTGTGTGTATGTCTGTACGGTTGCCTGTGTCTGTGTGTGTAAAATGTGTGTGTGTGTAAAATGTGTGTGTGTGTGTGTGTGTGTGTGCGTGTGCCTGGGGTCTGCTGAGGTGCAGTGCTGCCAGGCTCTGAGTCACAGCTCCCGGTCCCTGCCCTCACCACCCCTCCTCCTCCTCCCTCCTCTCACTCCCCTCAGGGCTAATGGCTTCTGCAGAGCCTCATGGCCGGCAGTGCTTTCGTGTGATGGATAGCATTTAATAAAAATAATAATAAAAAACAGTTAGGTGTCCTTGAGATAGGGAGACGGAGTGAGCGACATTGGCAGACTCTCGCACACACTGCCTCATAAAAACATGTCACACAAAGGAAGGCGTGAGCGCTAAAATGCCACAAGTATTAGGGTGTGGGGGGGTTTGCCTCAGAATAGTTTTCTCCTGCTGTAATTTTTGTTTTTCTTTTTGCCTTTAGTGCTAGTTTGACACACCCAATCGTCTCAAGAATCCTTGGGAGGTTCTGAGGTCACCACCAGTGTGCTAGCGCTGGAGCTGGTGTGAAGAAGAGGGGTTGGAAATGATCATGGGGGTGGGGGAGAGTACGGGTGTTGCATTTTTGCACAGCTAGTCATCATAGCGATTCATTTTCCCTTCTAAAGAGCAAAAAAAAAAACAGGAGACAAAGTGAGGAGAGGACAAAGAAGTGGCAATGTGAAAGCAGAACGTACTGTAGCACTGTGGCTGGGAAAGACCACAATATTTTAGCTTTTTAAAATGATCCATAGGACTAGGAGAGAGAAAAAGTGATTGCTTCAGTGGGTGACAGAGTAGAATTCCAGAATCAGGTGCTCATCAGGATTAAAAGGAATGCATGTCAAAAGAGGAGAAAAGAGATCCGAGGCACTCTGATATATTAATAAAAGGTCCAAAGTAAAATAAAGGACTTTTATTAATATATCAGAGTGCCTCGGATCTCTTTTCTCCTCTTTTGATCCATAGGACTAGTTAGCTTTAGTGAGAAGGTTTTCTTTTCTGGAGGAAAAGCTCTTTGACGCCAGATGTCCAGATCTCTCAGATTGTCTTGGTGATGATTTGGATAATTTGGCCAGATTAAATACAAATTCTCCAGAGTCATGTGCTAAGTCAGTCAGATGTTCTTAAGTGGATCAGTAGGTTTCCATGCAGCACTTCAAATGTTGTAAAGGAATTTTGTCAATGAAAAAAAACTGCATAAGTATGACCATATGAGTAAAGATGATTTACTTCAACAGAGTCTAAATCAAGAACTGAATAGTGCAACCTTGACAGTTTCATAACCATTGTTGGCTTGTTCCCACTGTCTACTGTAGGCCTACACATAATAGTTGCACTACTTTTTGGAATCTCACCACTTCACATTAGGTCTAATCACAGAGTTGCTCACCATAAAAGGGGTTTGGAATGTTATAATGATCTACTTAATACGTTTACTAGATCTAAATCTATTTCATTTACATTTTTCTGTGTCCATAAATGTGAAATGAGTAGTGGTCTCTCTACCCCTCTGCTCTCTTTTCTTACCTTGCAGTAGCCTTCCTCTTGAGTGGACTTTGTATAGCTGTGTTCTGGACTGGACAAGGGGGTGTAGATGAATGAACACTGATGCAGTTCTGTGTACAGGGAAGCGATTAAACAAATAAGGGCTGTCTACTTGGCCGTGTGGGTGTTGTTGTTACTACAGTATAACTAAAAGTGCTGAAAAATTAGGGAACTCCACACTGAGATATTTGAAACTAGACTGAAAAAACAAAGAATGAAGGACAAAGAAAACTCATTGTGAATTACAATTTGACCGATGAAGAGTGATTTCTGTGGGATTCTAAATTATGTAATGTTGGATTCTTGTGTCATGTTTGATGTGTTTGAATGTTCAATTTGAAAGAGAAACCTCTTGCATGCTTACTTCAGCCCGCAAAGCCAAATTTCACTCCCCCGAGAATAGCCATGTTCAAAGAACATTCTTTTAATCACAAACCTCATTCATTGTTATGTTAGTCATTTAAATTGGAAAACAAATGTGGGTCTTCATGGTATTTAATCAAAAGGGACCTCAAGATTCTGGTTTAGGGACTTTTTCAGTTTTGTTTTATGTTATTATCGTTCCTGTTTTTGATTAGTTCCCTTTTTCAGTCGTAAAGATAGACTCCAGCCTGTGTTCATGTCTTAAAATGTTATGGAAGCTATGTTTAACTCAAAGCCACAAACACACTGCTCAGAGGTGATGAAGAGGCGACCAAGCTGCAGAGTTTAGATTCAATCTTCTAAGCTGTCCAGTCAGTAGTGATTGTTGGCGGTGATTTATATGATTCATTGGTATCCATTACGCATACAATCTTTTAACTCAGTCACTAGGAATTGACATTATGGTAATTCTATGCATATGTCAGATTACGGTCATATCCATACATTTTCAGAAAGAGAGAATGCATGCATGCAGTATTAATTAAGACAAACTATGTGCAGTAGATGAGGAATACATTTTTACAGCTCTCTGGCATTTAGTAAATAAAATATTTAAAGGGACACCAGGCAACGTTTTCGTGTTAATTACTCATCTTCGTAAGTCGGTATATGGGTAAATGACTCATTACAGGGCGAATGAAGACTCTCTCGCCCGCCCCTACTGCCTGTAGGAAGAATATCCCGCTTGCAAGTTCAGTGTATCGTACCCGGCGACCGAAGCAGTTTCATCCTGCATCCACAGCACAGAGGGAGGCTAACGAAACGCTAGCGATTGTTGCAAACGTGTGTATAATGGCAGAGCCGGCGAAGAAGCAGCGAAAACCCTTGACGGAAGATGCAAAGAAAAGGAAAAGAGCTTCAGACCGAGCGAGGGGGAGTTTCGTAGAGAAAAAGCATCAGGCTTGCCTGGTGTCCCTTTAATTGTTCCCTGTCTCGCAAATCATTAGGCAACATTAATAAGGCTTACTCATTAAAATAGCCGTACAGACGAATGTTAGAGAGATAGAACACTTTCCTACCCTGGACTTATTCCCTGGAACTTCTTCCCATGGGCACCTAGTCATGACCCACTATCTCCCAAAAAGTGTAATGGCATTGCCTATGGACTTCAAATCTTGGTCACCACATACTTGAGGATGTTCTTTTTTTTCTTTTTGTTTTAACCAGAGGACCCTTACCCTCCTGGAATGCTCTCTTTTTTTTATACCTCTGACTTAGACCCCCACCCCTGGCCCTTTCCTTGCCAAAGTCTTGACATACCACCAACCCTGTGGTAAGGACGCCAGTGTAATATAGCAACCTGGTGTAAACCAGGCACAGACAGATATACCGACACGCACTCACACGCACGCACATCCAGTAACACACCATTTTTGGGGGTGTCCTTTCAGTCTCGGACTGCGGCTTCTTCTTTCGAGACCAGACACCAGTGACAGGAGGTTTTGTTTATGCAGCTGGATCGTGGACACTCCCTACAGGGCCCCCAGAAAATCCAAACAGCATCGGTGCGGTCTGCCTGTGGTCTCCTGACTGGGGGGACGGTGTGTGCCGTGCAGGCACTACGCTGCACCTTAACTGAGTGAGCTCGCATACCACATCCCCACACACTGGTTTCCTAGTCCTCAGTGTGTGTGTGTTTGTCTTGGCCCCAGTAACGGCTGGCCTGGTAGCCTGCCCTTATGTATTTTTCTCTGTCTTAGCCCCTAAGCCTCTGGTGTTAGAGATGTGCCACTAATGGCTGGGAGAAACCAACTAACCCAACAACCAGTGTGTTAAAAGGATAAAGTGGCATAGAAAGTCATTAAGGAGCATTTCTGTGTGTGAGTGGATTTGGCCTCTGTGACAAAGAGATTAGTAGGAGTGTTTAACACCCAAACCACTTTCACAGAGTTATTCTTGTAATGCACTGATACAATACAGTGAAAGGGGGGGTTAGCTACGTTATGGACCCCCTGAAATATGTCCCTCTCTGCAGTCTATAAAAAAAATCCATACTGTCTGGCATATTTAATAAGGGGCCCTGAAACCCTTGAAACCCCTACTTTACCCCTTGTTATGCCCCTGCATTTAATCACAAACTAAATAATTTGTGATCCTGATTTAATTTTAGTTGTCTAGTTGTGCGAGTCTGAATGGGCGTGACAAGGAACACAGATCGACTGGAAACACTTCAGATGATGTTAAGGAAATTATACCGGAGTGCATTCTCTGCCAGTTACCCCAAGTGGGCAAAGTGATGTACATTAGCAACACCCTGGAGATGAGTATCGTTTAATTCCAAACATCATTGTTGTACGCGTGAGCTCTGCAGTCGACACGCCTCTGTCATGCAACGGGAAACGTCCGCTTTCCGCATCTGCAATTCATTACAGAGCAGAAGTGAAGGGGGAAGTTGTGTAGCGAAGTCCAGCGGCGAGTCAGGATGTTACAACTTTCTTTTCTGAAGTCCCTGTGCTCGGAGGAGTTCCTCTAGGTACTTTCATGCTAGATGCAAGGGTTCATGGGATATGCCTCCACTTTTTCACAGCGAACGGACTGGGATGAGCATTGATTCAACAAAGCAAAGTTTTGCCCCCGACCTCGCTATGCAGAATTATGCGGAATACCGTGTTAACAGAATGGACAAGACAGTTTTAGAAGTACACGCAATATTTAACCCTTATTTACCGCTAGAATGTCAGTGTGCATAACTTGAATCTTGAAAGATTTGAAAGTCCTGCGATTGTGACCACCACCGGTAGAATGAAGGATTGCAGGTAAACAAACTTGTGGCTTTTAGATTTAATGTTGTTGTGATGTTTAAAAATGTTTGATTTTGTGCGGTATGACACGCGACTGCATTGCTTTGTTTGTTTAGAAATGTTTCCCCTCATTAAACAGACTACCAGTTACCTTGGAGTAGCGGGCTGCATGAATGTATCCATTGTTTCCTGAATGGTCTTTTATATTTCAGCTAACATTTCCCTCATAAACGAAGTGCATTGTACAGGCCTTTTGGGCGTAGGACCCGTTATGTCTCAGATTCGAATTTATTTCGGCTCGATTCCAGTCAGGAACTCCCCAGTTTGAGTTCCAGTTCCACCACTAACCTAACGTAATTGCACGCTATAACTCAATGGGTGCACGCCAAGGTGCACTATTTGCTCGAGCGTTTCCTCACTTCCACTGAGTTGCCCGATGGGAAATGTTTGGTTTATTTTTATTATACAATGACCTAGGTTGTTGTCATGTAATGTTTGAGGTCTGTTGATGTTTAGCTCTTTGTGGTTTCAAAAAAATTATGACCGATGTTGTCTGTTATTGAGCGGAGTAGAGGACTCAATCCAAAGACAGGATGCGAAAAAGCTGTCTATCTATATGTCTTTCTTTACTATAGGCTTATGTTTAGCATTGCTGTGTTTGCAAATGCTTTCCTCCCAAAAGTACTGAAAGATCCATGCTTTAGTCTAGCCTACTACATGGGGCAGGCAGTTTGTTGGTATATAAAATAGCTTCACTAATCCAGTAAGGTTTTGCTTGAATGCTTTTAGTGGATTTTCTTCTTTTTTCCCCCTCCCTAATCTTTGGTTTGAATGTGAAATCCTTTGCCAGATGTGCATGTTTGAAAAACAATACATCTTGCTCTGAAGACGAAGGCCACGGTTTTAAATGCAAATGCATTCTCAGAGGTAGCACCACGGTCCTGTGTTATACTGGGCATTAAACCACAGCAAGAGGACTTCCAAGGGACTGGACCTTTCCCAGACGCTATGCCTTTCATCTTCTAAGACCATTCTATTTTACAGACATTTTTAGGACCTGGGTGTGTCTACTCTGGTTCTCTGCTGTCTGCACCATTGTACTGTTACAGTTGAATTCCCCCTTCAACCTTTCCTCCTGGTTTAACTTCAAGGAAAGTCTCTTTTTTTTTTCCATCTGAGCGAGATGTATAATTTGCGAGAATACAGTGGGAGCAAAGCGCATTGAAATGGGTTGAAAGAGAGAGGGACAGCTGGACATGCACAGACGTCAGTGTGTGCTTCACATCAAACACATGTAAGAAAAAAGGGTATCGGAGAGATCTGTTCGTTCATGTAAACAATGTTCTGGATCAACTGGATGCAGCATCAAGATGAGGCAGTTGGACTGCGCTTTGACCAGTAAGCTTTTGTTGTTGCTTGCAGTGGGACGCTGGTTGGCTCTCAGTTGATCAATGCTGGGGATGCTGCTGCTCAGAGGGTGTGTAGTGTAATGTGGTTTTTAGTGGAGAAAGAAGCAGAATGAATGAAGGAGGATAGTTCAGCAATTTTTCATAGCTTTCATATCATTAGCACTTTGTAAAGGTTGTTGTATTGCAGGCCATGAGCATCAACTATTCACTGGGACTCTCAGTTGTGTTATGCAAATCAGGTGGAATAAATGCTCTATGGAGGAAAAATAGATGTGTGTTAGTAGATAGTGAGTCTCTGTTATTTTATTTACATATGTTGTTCGATACATTCATTCATATTATCTGGTAGGCCCTGAAGGCTCATTTCATTTAGTTCTTTTCTGTTTAAAATCGGAAGGATGATCTGCTAGAACCTCACATCTCTTTACCTTAAATAACTGCTAAAGCATTGTGGACTATTTGTGGAACAGCATGCAAATTGCTTTTCAGACATTTCTGTCTCCTGATGAGCACTGAAGCTTCTGCGGTATCACTCAGCTTTATCTACAGTAATGTGCTTGACGAGCCATCAAGGCGCAGTTTTCTAGGAATTCTTGAACTATTTGCCCTTGTATCCTCCCCGAGTAGCCTTCTACCCACCAACCCTCTGACTGTGGCATCTTGGGTGGTAACAGGGGAGCTTAGTGCCTAACAAGATGTGTAGGCTGAGGCCCTTTAGCGCTCATTGTTTTCCCCTTGTGAGAACATGCTTAATGTCAGATTAAAATGTTTGTACACCCTCGCATGAAGGGCTTCTAACTCCTCCACGTCTTGTGTTTTCAGTCATGCACAACGGCTACAGAAGGAGGCTTAGCTAATTAATTGACTTTGTGCAGCATTAGTCAGAGGTGAGAAAATCTTTTAGCCAGAGCCTAGTGGAGTTTAGTGAAGTTTGAAGGTAGTGCTTCTCTGGCTTTCTCTTCACGGGTGTGGTGTCCCAGTAAATATTCCATTTTATATTTAAATTTGATGCATGTTTGCTGGTTTAGTAGTTGACCACAGACCATAAATTCGAGTGTTTCAAATAAACTTTAAACCTGTTGGCTGTTCAGACTAAAAGGATGTGTCTATGGTAGGATGTTCACTGTGTAAGGCCTTGTACATTATAAATCAAATTTGACATTCAATCCTTTAGATTACCTCTCTGTGAATCTTGCAGTACATAGTATTTTTGAACTCGCCCATGCCCGTTGGTGTACCTACATGGAAAATGAAAGCAGTATATATAGTTACTAGTATAGATAGTTACTTTCTACATGATTCCTCTACCACTGGACCCTTATTGACTGGACTAAACTTGGGTGAACTAAAAAGTCAACATGAAACAGCCAATGTGTATGAAAAACAATGGTTCCTGGTTTTGACATTTGCACGAAAGCTTGCTGTAAGCTTTTGTTTCTCAGAAATGAGGATTTTACATTTTCTACAATAACCTCCACACCGCCTCGCCTCTCCCTACTTTAGTTCCTGTGGTGAAGTCGAGCATCATGCCAAAGTCATTTCCGATAATGACTCTTAAGTGACATTTAGCGGGCAAGTGGTTCACATAAATTGCTCCCCTTCCTGCTCTGCAACAAGTTAAACATCTTCTTGACCCATCATTGCTGACAGCCCACACAGCCATAGAGGTTCTTGCAGATATCATATAGTGTATTGTATTTCTGTACAAGACCATCGGCATGTACAGAAAAGATACCGTGGTCTGATTTTGGGAAGGGTGTGCATTTGCTTTGACTCATGTTGAGTTTTAGGAACTGAAACGGCTTCTATTTCCTTAGCGCCTTGAAACACATATGTAGTTCCTGCTCTTCGAAGCTGTCTGTATGGCAGCGACCTTCAGGGGTGTGATGAGTCACAAATAAATAAACACTGCGAAAGTGCGAATAAGCAAATGTGGAGAGGATCACCTCTCCTTTTCATTGGCTAAAACTCACTTCCTCAGTACATATCATCCATCCATCCATCAGTTTTGCCTATGGCTCTTTGACACAGACACAGAGAAGAAAACTGTGTGGTGTGTGTGTCTGAGAGAAATGAGGAGGAGGGTGACTGGGAGAGAGGGAGTGCAGTAGAGATCGAGACGAGAGCTTTCCAAGTAAGTTATAACACGTCCGTGGGCGGATAAGGGGCTTGTGTCTAATAAACGTCTCGCTCCAATCTCCCATCGTCATCCGCGGGGCCAAGCGCCACATGGAACCCCTCCGTGGATTTCTCAATCCTGTCGGTGGGGCGGTTCTGCGCGCCGTCCAGGCCTGGTACTTCAGTTACGCCCCAAAGTCCTCCCCCTCTCTCCATGTCCAGCATCCTCGCTCTTATCATCTTGTGGGGGTGTAATAGCTGAGGCATCCATTAAGATCAGTCCATTTGTGAGTCATTCCTGTGGAGATGATTTGCATTTTTATCAGGGACGATCTGAATGGTTCACGCAAAATGCAAAGGTGCAAGCACAGTTCAGTCCAAGAAAAGAGGGAATGCAAAACTGTTATTCTTGGAGGTTTTGTGAATATTTTATGTGCACACCCACGAATTCCATGCAAATTCCATTTCAATCGAATTGCTGGGAGCTAAGCTAGATTTTCATCAACAGTCTTTTCCATTTCCCCCCATAAACAAATAATGCAGTGTCTAAATTGCCGAAGGACACAATTATTTGTTATTTGCCAAGACTGTCAATAGATGGCACTGTAGTTTAAAGTATTGCACAGTTTAGTGAGTTGTTTCATTTCTCTTGACTATGATTTGAGAAACATGGCATAAGCAAGTTTCAAGGACAGACAGACACTTCACAGACAGCAAACTAAAATATGTGATGTGTTTGTATCTTTAATTGGCCAAAACCAGTTCTAACATTTGGGAGAATAAGCATATGTGCTGGATTGTCCATCAGCCATCATGGTGTTTTTTATTTCTGTAAGGATACTTACACAGAGCACTATGAGCACAGCACAGCATAGTATGATGTAATGAATTGCTCACTGTTAAACTGGGACAATGTGAAGAGAAGTAAAGCTTGTATCCTTCCTCTGCTGAAGTCATTTCAGTTCTGTCATTGCTGAGTTGCATAGACAAAATGGATGATGGAGCTGCACTTAGACAGCTGTGACTGGCTGTGTGACAACTCTCTCTCTCTCTCCCCCTCTCCCTTTCTCTCTCCCCTATCTGTCTCTCTGGCTTGTACCTCTGTTTGCCTTTCATTTTCCCTCCCTCCCGTTATCCCTCTATCTTATCTCTCTCTCACACACACTCACACACACACACACACACACACACCATATACACACATACATCACTCTTTCACTAATTCTATCCATAGTATTCTATCCAGGCATGATTCTCCATGGCTGGTCTTTGCGTCATTTGGTGCTCACTCATCGCATCCGACAGAACACATATCCACACAGCACTACTGGTCATACATACTGTATCCTTGGTCTTCCTGGTACAACAGAACCAGAGATTAGGCTACTGGATGGGTTCTGATTGACTGTTGTATGATGAGGCTTTGTTTTTTGAAGTGAAATATATAATAATGATCTGATTACAAAATGTTATCATTTCATTTCTCTCTGTTTGTAAATACCGTATTTTCCGGACTATAAGTCACACTTTTTTTCATAGTTTGGCTGGTCCTGCGACTCAGGTGCAACATATATATATTTATATTTATATATATGTTTTTTTCCTCTTCATGACACATTTTTTGACTGGTGCGACTTATACTCCGGTGCGACTTATAGTCCGGAAAATACGGTACTCATTTTGTTAATTATTGTCATGTATACACAAAAGTTGTTAGGAGAAGAATTTAATCTGTTGAAACACTGGACCAGTGAACTTCTCAGTTCCATCTTTCACATCACCATAATTTGGAAATACTTCTCATCAAGTAAACAATAAAGGAAATGAACATATTTCCTCCCAGTCTGTCATTCAGATGATAAATGCAAATGTCACTAGACATACTGCACTCATCAGGATAATACACAACATTTTGCTTTTTAGGTACACAAACAAATGAGCTTGGTTTATCTGCTTGTGTTGCAGATGTAAATCTGAAACCGGCGCTATCTGTAGGATCCTCTTTTTAATGCTCAGTCAATAAACATTCACTTGACTGGATAGGAATTTGCTATAATGTAATGCCTTTTGGTGTAATGGGTGCTACAGAGATTTGATTGTGTATAAATGTTGTTGCTGTTGGTCTTGCAGGAGCGATGCAGACCTGAAGGAGGCGCTGTCGGGCTGGGACTCGGACATGGGCAGCACGGAGAGGCTGAAGGACAGCAACGATGCACTCCACAACAGCAGCGGCGGCAGTGGCAGCAACCGCGGCGACCAAGAGGCCGCCAGGCGCCTCGCACGTCGGCTCTACCACTTGGAGGGTTTCCGCCGCTCTGACGTAGCCAAGCACCTGGGCAAGAAGTGAGTGGGCACCCCTCCCCCAAACAAACAAACAAACAAACAAACAAACAGACAGACAAATAAACAAAAGCAAATGGTGAACCTATGCTTGCCCCTCAGACCCTCCATGTTCTAATAGGATCCGAGCGAGCGAATCTGTTAAATATGCCCTTCTATTGCATCTTATTTCTCATTCAAAATAGCAGAGCAGCGCGAGTGACAAAAAGAAAATAGAAATGGGGGCGTCTGACGGAAGTTGTGTTGCATCGCGCTGCTCGCGTCGTTTGCATTCAGGACACTTTAATTGAAAACAATGGAATTAAACAGATTTTATCGCTAATGTTCGCTCGCATCGCATCCTGCTAGGACATAGTGTTAGGGTCAAAGGAAGGAGGACCGTTATAATGTGGTCTGCTGCTGTATACGGGGTGGCTTTTCTAAGTAGCTGTATGCTGCAGTATTTCTCCTCTGAGGAGAACCAGAGCAGTTCTGTACATATATACATTTATTCATTTAGCAGACGCTTTTAGCCAGAGCCATTTACAAAATAAGGAATAACATTCAAGCTACACCGCAGAGGAGACCTTAGGAAACAATAAATACTCCAATTCATTTGAGTCTGACATAAATAAAGACCAGCATAACATTGCTTGGAGGAGTACATTTAATCTCACAATAAAAGTAATTGGGATTTATTAACTATTACTGCTATTATTACTATTATTAATAACTACTATAACTGCTATTACTAACCTAACCTAACTACTATTAACTGCTATTACTAACCTAAATTTACCCACATGAAATAACCATCACTTGTCAGTGTGATTGCATGATGTTGTACAGTCAAAAGCCTTGATATGGTGCAGTGACCGAAAACGACCCTTGCATCGTCCCCCCTGCCTGCTGTCTGCTTGGGTGCTTCCGTGCTGGCTGGTCCGAGTTGGTGGCCTGCTCTCCCCCCTTCTGCGCTTGGTGGGACGATCTAGCTCTCTCTCTCTCTCTCTCTCTGGACTCCAATCTCTTAAATGCTGCAGTCCAGCGATCCGATAGCAGGCCTGGGGTGGGGACAACAGACATCTCTCCCCTTCATTTATAATGTCCACGTCCCCTCCTCCAGCCCTGGGAAATATATATCACACACACACACACCCACACACACACACACACACACACACACACACACTATACATACACACATACTCTAGAAGCCAGAAGTGAACTTGCTCATCTGTAGAAAGCTGCCGGAGCATTAGGAAGGATTGCAGTGCTTCTTTTTGAAGTAGGGGCCGCTGCCTCTTACCTTTCTCCAGCAGCCCACTGTTTTCTATCTTTAGACGAGAAGAAAAGGAGGGAAAAGACGGAGAGAGAGGGGGGGGGGAAAGGGAGAGGGGAGACGGAGCCAGAGAGCCCTTAAAATGCACCATTCATTGTGTAAAGCCCAGGAGTTCAAGGCAGAAACACACACTTCCTACTTCCCTCTGAGAGCATCCTTCAGTCTGTGGGCTGGTGAGAAACCCTTGTCATGGAGAAAAAGACTCGTGGAGATGCACTGGGCTGCCAACACGGTGTGTCAGGCCTCGTTAGAGCTCCCACGTTGAGAGTGGGTCATTCCACCAGCCTAGTCACCATCGATCTCATCATGCGAGCCAGGGATGAAGGGAGAAGCTTTCGAGCCCAGTCGGGTCCAGAGCGCCGTGGAAACGAAAGGGGCGTCTCAGAGCTCTTAGTTCCCACCCCGGTTTTTAATGCAGTGGAATATCTCACCATCCCACCTGGTACAACAAGGCTTTTAAATAACTTCCAGCCAATGCGTTGATTAACAACAAACAAACTCCTCATCCTCTACCTAAACCCTCTCCTTTCGCCTCTCCTCCACCTCGCTCGACATTGCATCGCGGATGAAAAAGATTGTCGTTCGATTGGAGGCCGGAGGAATTAAGTGCTGGCGGATGGATTTACTGTGCTGTTGACTCCTCGCCAGTAGCCCAGGCCGGGTGGAGCGTTGATGAGAAACTTGTCAATTGCAATGCACCCCTCTCATCCATCGAACCGCTCAGTGCTGGAGTTTAGTGGTGTAGCTTTCATTTCATTCCTTTCCATTAGGCTCTTGAGCAGTGCTCCTTAAAGCTGTGGTTTGTTGGAGCCATCCTGGAAGTAAGTTAGGCCTTAGATCCATGCCACTGTAGCATTGTACAGGGTTCCTACTCCGTATGGAAAACCTGGAAATGTATGGATTTGATTTTAGTAATCTCCAGGTCTGGATAAGTATGGAAAAAAGAAACAAGGGTTTGGAGAAATATTTGTGTTTCCAGACTATTGCATCTACAGTACTAATCACTTCACTCAGGTCATAATGAACGATTACTACTGTTGTGTAGCTTAACTGTCAGTCCACATCATCAATATACAATTATATGGGGGTCCTCAGAAAAATTTCTCTCCCACAAGGGGACCCTGGCACCAATACCAAATCGAAAACCCATGGTCTATGCAAGTGCCCGACACCATTGTACGTATGTTTGCGTAGCTCTGCTATTTTTGGCAAAAACACCGGTAGACTTTTTTGTTTAGGTTTTGTAAAAGTTACCAAGACATGGATACTGCATTATCTGATAAACCATTATTGCAAACTAAAAATACTGTCTGGTGTCTAGTGATTTCTGAGGCCTCTGCCAGCAGTGAACTAGTCTCTTATCATATGTAGGCTATGTTGTATCTACAGAGAACTACAAATGTGAGTGCACCTTCCAACACAGCACTTCCCCAACGAAAATTACCCAACAACGGGCAAGTGTGAGTTTTCTGAGGGCTTAATAATAAATAATAAAGCCTGGTTTGCTATAGATCTAAAATGGCAAAATGTGTACAGCTCTAGGTCTTGTAGTGCCCATGTCTTGTCACAGTCTTCTGCAGCATAGTGGCATATTATATTATATTAACTTGGTGACATTGGAATATTTACTCCAAGCATATCACTGAAAGTAAGGCAATCACATTGGGACATTCCCAAAAAATATGTAAAAATGTCCCTGAAACATTGAGTGTACATAGGTGACAATTAGGAGATGGGATGATTTTCATAGCATGCTTTACAATAATATTGATTTAAATAATAAACATTGACTTTAAACTCTCCCCATTGGTGAAATTAGGCCTCTCAGTCAATGACCAACGTTCTCATAAATTAACTAACGCAGAATCAAATCAAGTTTGCCTCAATTAAAAAGAAAAAGAAAAAAAAAAGCTTTAGGTAGACTTCTTTTTCCATAATTTAAGTTAGGGCCCCTTTTTTTTGTATCTTTGAGGTCAAATTCTCAACATTGCTGTAATGACATTTCCTTTTGACATAAAGCACAGTCTATGTGCTCTGCTCTGTGAAAACAAAACCTTGTGGTTGTATTTATTCATTGAAAACTATGATGCGCTAGAAATAATGGCAAAAGTGTTACACTCTGAAGTTGACGACAGCTGGATTGAGTGAGTGCCCGTACAAACGGCTCATAGAAAAATGATTACAAGGATGAATATTAAGTGTCACTTTTTTTTTTAATTCACTTCAGTTGTCCATACATTTGTTTTCACCAAGTTATCCCAAACCAGAAGTGGCCCCAATGTACCGAGAAGTTTGGAAATTTGAGTATAAAAAAGTATGGGATATTGAAATGGAAAATGTATAGGAACACTGATTGTAGCAAATGAAAACTGTATGTTTTGTTTTGTCTGGAGACGTTTGCACTTTACATCACAACAAATATTTGTTTTGTCTGTAGGCTTGAAGTTGTTTTTCAGGAATCCATATACATACTGTAATCTGAAAATGTGGCTGGAATTTGACTCAAGATTACAGTTTAGCCTTATTCTGATCCTTATAATGAATTCAGTATCAGTAGATTGAGATTGAAGTTTGTAATCCATTGAAATAAAGAAGGAAACCATACAGGTTTGTTAAACAAATAAGTGAACAAATGTTCAGGAAAGCAGTGAAAGAGAGAAATAGTCAGAATCCCACTTTCTCACAAAAACGAAGGACAAACCACAGTCTGTATTTCTGTGATGTGTTGATGTGCTAGGAGAATCTGGTTCACATTCAAAGTGGCGCTTTTGTATTGAGTTATATGGGAGGCGTAACGGTCTGTGTGTCACCAAGGAGACCGACTCTGCCAGCAAGTGACATCCACCCACTTATGCACACCTACCTCTCTGGTAAGCTCGATTAGCTGGAGGTCCAGCCAAGAGCAATTGCCTATTCTTCCTCTGTGCCAACATAATTTGTTGCAACTGAATCGGTGCCGTGGGTGTCTGCATAAACTTTTTTTTCCCCATTTTTCCCCATTCCTCTTTTTTCTCTCTCCTCCTGTCTCTTTCACCCTTTCTTTTTTGATCAGAGAATGAATGACAGCCACAGTTGAGTCCCTGCTGCATTATATATAATGGCGTTATCTTCAGAATCCTGAGACCCTAGGCAAACAGAAATATAGTGGTCCTTGACCCCTGGGAAGTGTGTAGGGGGAGCTATTATGTGCAAGTTCTCCCCAAAGTGCTTTCCTATTGCACTGGCGTGTCATGCAGTGGTGTTCTTTGCGAGGCCTCTGAGCTGAATATCCCGTTTTGTTTTTGTCTCCCCCACAGTAATGACTTCAGCAAGATGGTGGCCGAAGAGTACCTCACTTTTTTTGAATTTACAGGGATGACATTGGACCAATCTCTCAGGTATGCCTACCTGTCCCACCAGGATCAGGGTCTGTAAATGAAAATGTCATGAAAATGTCATAATAAATTTGGAAATGGTATTGAAACAAACATTTCATCATATAGCCAGAGGTGTTCTCTCTTTTACTTTCTTCCACACAAAATATTTATAAATGTGTGGATAAAAAGCTAAGCCATTTTGAAACTGATCTCTTCATTCTGTTGTTTTTTTACAGAACCTTTCTGAAAGCTTTTGCACTAATGGGTGAAACCCAGGAAAGAGAGCGGGTTTTGATCCACTTCTCCAATAGGTACTATCAATGTAACCCCTCCATCATCGCCTCACAAGGTACTGCTTATATTTTTGCTTACATGTTTAGCCTTCACCTCTGCAATGACTGACAATAGGAAATGAATATTCCGAACACAACAGACGGGTGTCCCGTACATGGTTTAAGCCTAGTCCTAGACTAAAAGCTTGTTTTTCAAAGGAGATCTCCATTGACGGTTCTCTTGTAGCCCAAGACTAAGCTTAATCCATGTAAGGGAAATTGGCCCTACTTGTTATTATCTTTTTCTACTTTTTTTATAGCAGACTTTGTTTTCCACCTATAGGCTACCATTGCATATTCCTATTTTTATTGGGTAGTGGAGCCTGCTGATTGGCACTGGGGGGCGCTGTTTCAAGAGCACTGCTTGTCCTACCTGGTCTCATCCTATAACTGTGGATGCTTACCATATTTACTCTCTGCTCCCTTGAGAACTAAGCTGTTAACTTGGACTTAACAGGGCTCACTTGGAATTAGGTCGACAAATTGCTGTCTATATGTGTGTATGGGGGTGGAGGTGGTGGGAAAGTAACATGCCTAGGTGTAGATGAGTTCCATTCATCCACCCCCGATATCAGATTTGTTGAAATGTCAATATGTGAACACATTACATGGTTTTGGCTAACAGTCTTGTCCCAATGGCCCCTATCAGAGAGATCCAACCCATTGAGCTGACTTGTGTATTCTACCCATAGAAACGAACGTTGTTCGTTTGAGTGTCATGTCTCCTCCATAGCAACCAACCATCATGGTAACAAGTCTCTGTGACCAGTAGCTTGGTGGAAGCTAAAACGGTCTCCGTGTTGCTAAGACTGTTGCCATGGAATTGATGTTAGACATTGGCCCTGCGTGGAGATGGATGTTGTGATCAACATATTGGTGCTGATGGTTTCCCTCTAGGCTCTTGGGCATACAAAACACTTGTGTATGATCTGGACGATTTAGAAACTCTGGCCAAAGTCCATCTTTTTACTGACACAGTGTGTGGTTTAATATCATTTCACTGATAATCTCCTTAAGTGTTTTTTGAAAAATGATTTTAGTAAATGCCTAATAAAAGTTTAAGCTTCCCATCAGTGATGGATTGCACACTTCTTAGAGTCTCGCACACTAAATGCACTTTGATAATAAGGATGAAATCACAAGGTATAAAGCTGACGGCTAATCAGTGTATGTTGTCTTCCTGCAGATGGAGTGCATTGCCTTACCTGTGCTTTGATGCTGCTCAACACAGACCTTCATGGCCATGTAAGTATCTCCATGACCTCTCTAGAATCTACTCTGTATTCTGCATGAGGAGGCAGACCTTCCAAGGCAGCTAGCAAAAAAACACACTTAATTAAGCCCCTTGTCCATGTGATCAGACAACACTAATGCGGAATTTCAATAATAACTTCTCATAATGTAAGCGAGTGTGATTTCCATAAATGCAAATGTGGTCATTCAGTGACATTTACTTGCGATTCACATTCACACCTCGTTCCAACTCTTAAGCGACAGTATTGTGGTCAGATTCTGGGGCCTTTGTTGGCCTTGTTGGACGTGTGGAGTATGCTGCCTGTTTAAGCATGACCAACCGCAGGCTGCTAGGAGCGTAGTCTAGAATGGACGAGTGTGAATGCCACTCCCGCCTCAGGAGCACAAACAACGTGTCAATCTCATTTTCTTCTCTGACACCAACATGTTTGGGGGATGTTGCTCAAACCATCACACGTCTTTGTAGATAACCACTTTTAGCATTCAGAAAAAAAATATGCATACAAATGTCAGTTTAAAATCGATATTTGGGGGAAAAACACCTTTTTTTGAGGGTATTTGTTAAACCGTCACACATCTCTGTAATTTCAGCAGTCGGATAAAAAGAATACATATAAACATGTCTGGTTTCCAATCGATGTTTGAATAAATGGCCGATATATTCAGCGTGCAATGAGGAAATCATATGCTGCCTTATTTGCAATTTGTTTGGGTGCATATTTGAAGATGTTTTTTTCCATGGTGTTTTTCTAGCTATTCCCAAACTGTTTGAGTGATATCCTACTACTGATGGATCAATTAGCGTCTGGAGCTTCTCTCCAGCATACACCTACTGTCTCGGATATTCAGAGCAATGCATAATACCAAATACAATATATTTTTATGTTTATTCAATATCATATTTTAAAACAAATGATTTCAATAACATGTAAGGTTGAATCACTGATGCCAAATACACTTTAGAGTGGGCTGTCATAATTTGGTTCCATATTAAGAGCTTGAGATAATTGGCAGTTGCAGTGTTTATGGTATGGTGGCCACTGTGTGGAGATTCTAAAGGCAATCTTTATTTCCTAACGGGAAACCTGGGACACACTGTTCTGCTTATATGGTTTGCCCAACTGTGCAAGCAAGGAGTCAAAAGCATTAATTAAAGTTTTATTGAACAGACCCCCCCCCCCCCTCTCTCTCTCTTCTCTCTTTCTCTTTCATTCTTCCTTGTGCTTCTTTTTCCTCTATGGAAACTCCTGCCGAGCTATCACAGCCTGCACACATTCAGGCACCTGTTTAGTGGCCCTGATCAGATAGCGAGCCCCCCAAAGAGAGAGCTCATAAACAGCACTCTGCCGTATCTCGCTCAGTCATCTGTCTCTGGGACGCAGCGCCGCACAGATAAAGAACAGGGGGGAAAAACATGGGGGAGCAAAAGTTTCTTAATTAGCCCGATACCACCCTAGGGCTTTGATTTCCTCCTATTTTCAGGAGTAGTGGGGGTCATATCAACCTTCTTCCTCCCTCACCCCCTCCTCCGGGTCATTAAAATACCAACAGGTCCAGGGCGGCGGCGGGAAGCGCCTCAAACTACGCCGGTCACATGTCATTACCAGGCATATTTAAAGGCGCCTCACGCGCCAGGAGCCCGGCCTCGGCGTATGTCCGGTGTTGCCGACCAAAGGATGATTCATCAGATCAGAGCATCGGCTGCTTTCGGACTAGTCAGGTATTGACTGGCTGTCCATGGCACAGCGGGCAGGGGTCTTAAATGTGCTGCCGTTTCTGAGCTATTCATTAGTTTCAGTATAATTGAAACAAATAAAGAACAAAAATCCAGGCACAAATACAATATGAACAACTGTTGTTTGCATAACTTGTATGCAGAACTAAACCGTCTTGAGCGAAACATGAACCAAAAAAGAAAATTCTTTTATACCATTTTTGTTATGTAAGAAGACACTTGCATGGCATGATGCACTGTTAGAATTAACATCCGTATGAAAGGATGTGTTGGAACTTGGAGTGTTGAAATCCAAAAGCCTCATGGGCTTTCCTTCGCTCCAGGCTCCGTCTACATTCTATCTGTTCAAAATGGAGGTCCGTGTTGCTTTGACGCTTGTTTTTTTTTTTTTTTTTTATCTTTTTGGATTTCTTGTGCCAGTCGGAGTGTTCGTCACTGCTGTCCACCTACTAACTCTGCTGGTGCTGGCAGTGACTGAAAAGCCGTTGGAACAAACACCGTCTGCTCATTATTTTAGTATTCAGCGCAACCGTTTGTTTCAGCCTTTGTCTCCCTCCATGCATGCAAGGGGATTTTTTTTACTGAAACGAGCCATCCCATGAGAGCTCTTGACAGTGATCTTGTGTTTTTAGGGGGGAAATCCATGTTAATTCTGGCTAATTGCAATAATTGTCTATTGCAAGGTGGAGGGTGCCAAGTATTAATTATGGACAGAGATGGATAACAAGGCTTTGAAAAAAAAATGAGTAGGAACATGGAAGCCATTGTGTTGTGCTCAAAGTGCAAGCTCAAATAGGAAAAAAGCGTGAACCCAGACTTGACACAAATTGCAAATCCATGAGTGCACCCTTGTCATGATGAAACGTATGTCATGGGTGAACAAGTGCATTAATGCACAGCACACATTAATAAATTATTTTAGTAGATGACCGTTGCAGAAAGTATTTACAGTGCACTTTGTATAATGCTTAGTATCATGGTACTGCAGTAAAATAATATATCTCAATGTAAATTATGAAGGCTTGTGCATTATATATTATAATGTTGTTTACCTGTGGCACCCGTGTTTCAAGTATTTCAGTTTCTGGACAGCTGCGGTATATTGTCTTATTTTACATTCTAAGCAAAGGTATTTCATGCCATTGAAACCAGTGCCAATAATTCATTATGACACAGCTGTTTGTATGCTGCGGGTTCAGCATGTTTGCTTTCCTATGTAAATAAAGTGCTTGTCGTATGCTGCTGGCTGCTGAAGGCAGTCCACGCCAAATACCAAGACCAGTCAGGATGAACAGCTATTTGTCAGTATTGTCCTTGAGCTTCCTCAGAAATCGCTGCCAATTAGGGTTTTTTCCCTGTAGAACCTCAGCAGCCATAGTGCTTGTGTTTGCCAAGTTTCCGGGTGCTTAATTACCTTACTCTGCTTAATGACCGTTTGATGTCATGCACAAGATCTTTTAACATGAACACAACACCAAGCCCATGTTAAGTGGTTGAATAATTGGTTGAACGTCCTTTTTTCGACTGTGTTGTACTTGAAATACTGTAATCATCGCTCAAAGGAATTGAAATGGTTTTAAAACAGAACTTACAGAAGTTTGGCAGTTTGTAGAATGACGCCAATATTTGTTTTCAGCACTGAATGAGCTGGCCTTGTCTTGCCCGTTGTAGTAAATGACTTGATGATCAGAGTGGCTTAGTGGTTCCATCAGGTGTCCAACGAGATAAAGTGATATTCATATTTAGCTGAACCTTTGATGCCTTTGCTTGTCGCATTTGCACTAAGCATACAGAATGCGCAACAGAAGTATCTTCTGTAATGCATCAAGTCCAAACCATGATTGCCAGAGTGATGAGATAGCTACTTGGAACGACAAGAAATGTTTCCAGGCAACTCTAATTGACTAGAAACTTTGTGCACGTCAATAATGAAAAATGCAGTTTGCCAAGTGCACTCGGCACTTCAGGTAATTATGGCTTGCAGAGTTGTTCTATATAGAGAAGTTGAAGCAATGCTCTGATATGATAGATGATTGATGCGATAAGGACACTGCATATTTTTCCAGAATGTACTCACAGTGTCCCCTCTGCATTTTTACATGGTTTACATGGTTTTACACAATAACCACTGTATTTTGTGAAGACAATAGCCATCTGCCTAATCGACATGGTTTGTAGTGTATGCATAAAAAATGTAGGACATTCCCTGCCATTGTACAATATGTGCCTAAAAGTTCCATATATGAAAGAATTCTCATATAAATGTAAAAAAAAAAACGCTGGTGCCAGGGACCCTTTGTGGGGGAGAATCGTAACATATTAAGCATATGCTTACCACCATTTGTACACTTGCCTTTTGTATTCTCTGAAGTTGTGGCCGGTTTGTGGCAAAAATGTAAGACTAATTTGATTTTAGAGTCACTTGATGTTGTGAGCTGACTCCAAACCTTTCTCCACATCGATCAGTTAGCTAGCTGGCAAATAAGCCAAACTCAGCAGCTGTAGGAATGGTTCACTTGAGTGAATTGAGCAAAGGGAGTCATGACAGATTTTTATTGGTGCTCGTCTATAGATATTGATTTTTAAAATGGTACAGCACAACTTTATCATTTATTGCTAATTATTTTCTGGAGCCCCTGTCTATGGATCACAGACCCCACTTTGAGAACCGTTGTACTAGGATATTGATTGTATGTGCTAGCAAGTGAAGGTGAACATGGATAGTGTTCAATTACCCTTCTGCTGTTTGAAAGTAAAGTCTTTCAAGAATGGTTCTCTGTAGCTGTCAGTCAGTTTAGCTGCTACACTGGTCTTGGAGGCTGGGGTGAGGGTGAAAGTTCAAGGCCTGGGATGGGTGATGCATGACCGTTCTAATGCAATATATGTCTTTCCACTGTCTTGCAGAATATCGGGAAGAAGATGACGTGTCAAGAATTCATCAATAACTTGGATGGGCTAAACGAAGGGCAAGATTTCCCTCGAGAGCTCTTGAAGGTAGGTCCCAAAACACTGCTCTATGTCTACTGACCTCCAAAGAAAGCAGTGGAACGATAAAAATGTAGATAAAATGGCTGTGAAGGAAATGGAGGGTGGAATTGAGTCCGAGATGAATGGCCATTTTGAAAGTGGAGACTCCCGTTGGAGGAGGTAACACAAAACTCTTATTTTCACTGTCCCATGTACACAGTGATAATCCGATCTCCCAAACCAGCAAGAGTCATTGAATCTGACATTAACCTGATATTTGTACACCTGATATATTCCACATGACTTACAACCCCAAAGGACAAAAAAACTTTCTACCCCCGTATTAATTAGAGCAAGTCAGGTTTTGACATTGGAGACCAGGGGAAAGGTCTATGAGGTGGCCCTTCAGACAGGAGCCGGCGACTACAAAAGCTCCGTGGATTGCGTTACAGCGGAGCAAAAATACCACAATAGTTCTGTCCACGCTGACCCACATATTACCCGCTTCACGTGAGTGCGGAACAAGACAGCCCAAACAAAGGCAGGGGTCAGTGGCTTTTGTGGCTGTGTTTTGACTGACAAGGACGAAAATAGGCCAAAGCTAAAAACACTGATGGAAAAAAGCAGTCACCTATCCAATCAATAGAAATGAGCTCAAAATGTAATTCTGTTATGTGATGTAGTGTTGATTTAAAAGAAGGCGTGAAGTGATTCTTGGTCATGTTTAGTTATCGAGCTTTCATCTCGTTACTCATCTCATTGTTGTGATTTCATAAGTCAGAACTCTGAAAGTCGATGTGCTTCTGAAAAAAAAAAAAAAAAAAAATGCGTTTGGACAGCTTTTTCATGGGGCTGTGCATCGTGTCCCGAGTGACTGCCTTAGAGGCATCGAGCTTGACATGCGGTGAGTTAGTCATCTTGGGCAGCTGCGATTAGTCTTCTAATAAAGCGAGCGAGCCGGCTGTGCACCTCCCGCCGGACTGCCGGACTCCCGCCGCCCGCCTTACATGTCCGGTGCTGGCACACGAGGTGTGGCCAAGGCTTAGTCCTGCACCGGCAGACCAGAACACAACCCTATTGGGCATAAGCTCTGCTGCCCCGGGAAAAAAAGGAAATTGGTTTGCCCTGCCAAGAGACTCCTCTCAGAAGACATAAGTAATGAAATGACCCCCTCCACCACCCCCACCACCACCACTATCCACTAGACCGCCAACCCCCACCTCCACCTACCTCCTCCTTTCTCCACACTTCCACTTTAATAAGATGAAACAACACACCTTGCACACGCAGCAAAAAAAAAAAGAAGGAAAAAAATAAATGGCATGGACCACATCTTGGCACATCGTCTGGCAACGTGGCCAAGTGGTGGGCTCCATAACGCCCTCTGACTAGGCGCTCGGCCTCTCTGTGCCTCCGCGTCTTCACCCAGGTGCCAGTTTGGATGAGTGTGGCATTTTATGCAGGCTTTTCATTACCCAATCACCAGTGGTCCCCGGGGGTACGAGACTGCCCTACGGCCTTTTGTGCTTTTTAGACGAGAACGGAATGAGTCATGTAGCATTTGTTGTTGGAGAAGGGAGGGGAGGGGAGGGAGGGGGAAATAAAAGTTGTTGTTCCTAGATGTCCAGAAAATCAGTGTGCTATTTTGATCTTAATTTGATTCAAGCGTTGGAACATACATATGTAAACAAAAATATATGTTTCCTGTGTGCGGATGGTTCAGCTAATCCTTACAGAATATGTGCTTCTGTGCTATCTGTAGTCACTAGCCTCTCTGGCTCAGGTTAAGTGGATCAATATGAATTAGCTGTTCCAACAGGCCCGGCTTACTTGGACCTTGAGCGTCTGCCTGCCATTTCCCGTGGAGTCCGACCAGCTGTCTTCAGAATATTTTGATGGATGATTTTGTCCTTTTGAAGTGCCCGGCGCTTGACGTCGGCAGGATCTTCGGCAAATTGGTGACAAATGTGCTCGCATTGAAGGCTCGTTAGTGGTGCTCGCTCTGGAACTCAGCCCAGAGAGCAGAGTGCAGATAGCGTGTGTGTGTGTGTGTTTTCATATGTGCACGGTAATGTTCCTTTGTGCCAGGAACGTGCAGGGGCATGATTGACATTACCTTTTGTTACTGCATTGTTTCCATGCCCGACGATGGGTGAATATCAGAATGTTCTCCTAGCCCCATCGCATCTGTTGTGATCAACATGGAAGGTGTCTAATGACACATCCCTCTCTTGTACATTGTCTTTTTCTCCCTCGCAGTGAAAGATGCGGGGAGTATTTGCATTCTCTGTGGCAAGGCGCTGCGTTTTTTATTTCCGTCTCCCCTTGTGTAGGTGTAATATGCATGCACACTGGAGCAGCACACATTAGGAGAGCGATTGTTTATGCTTCCAGCGTGACCCCTCCTGCACCGCAGGTTCACCTGATATCATCTGAATCACGTAGCATGTCAGCAAAACTTCTCTTACTGTTTTCTCTCCCAAACCCAAAAATATTGACTCCGGTTTTCTAAAGAATTGACAGAATACAGACATGTTTTCCATGTCTACATGTGATAATGCACCATTTTTTTCTTATGTTGGTGCCAATTCTATAAGACTCTACCAAGGATTTGATCTTTAAATGTATGAAGGGTTATAGATGAATTGATCTATGCAAAAGTGCCGTTGTAATCCTCAGGTTGGCTGAGTAACTGTGAAGTACCATTAATGCCCTGTGACGGAAGCTCTGGTAATCGAATAGTGGATTATTTATAATGATCTTTTACCATCTGTTCATTACGGTGGCCAGAGCACAGTTCCTCTACTAAAGTTACACCACTCTCTAATTTTCTCTTAATCTCGCCTGGCGGCAATTCTACTAAGAGGTGACAAGAGACACCAAATGAAGCTCTGCCCCTGAATTTTTTACCGTTCCACACAATGGTGGATTCATGAGATAAGAGATTAGATAAGAGCCGTTTGTTCGGTGGCCATATGCATTGGTTACAGATCTTAATTGGCGTAATGTTTAGACACAGTCACTGGATAGTCGCTGTTTATCCTCTGTCCGCGTTGAAGGCCTGGTTAAAAACGTGTGTGTTTTAGAAGTTGCACAATTGCAGATCCTTTTGCCGTCTTCTATGAGGTGGACAATCCACTGGGATTGGGTTCACTGTGATCGGATGCACATAATGCAGCTTCACACCAGACTTGCACCTCATACTATTTGCTAAAACTAATACATGCTAATAGTTTGCATAATCAAATGTCTTTTCTGTGATTTAAAGTGTTAATGTTCTTTTTTTTGGTTAATGCGCACAGCAGCCAGTAATCAGACAAAATGGAGACCATTTTTGCAGATAGTGCACAATGCACAGCGTTATCTGAACCTGGATTTTTAACTTAAAAATTGCATTAAATTGAGTTGTTGCAGTCCAGCCTTCAAGCAGAAGCCTTGAATATGTGTTCGGCTTTGGTTTAGAAGCTCCTTTTATACTCCAGGGAACTTGGCTTCTTGCTCCCAGGGTCAGTGCGCTATAAATAAAATTGCTATGCCTTGAATCCTCTCTGTTGTATACACTGTCATAAAATGGTGTTTAGACACAGATTTTCTATCAGAGTTCAGATATCGCAAGACTAAGATTCAAATGGAATAGCCTTGAAAAGTATGTGCAGCACAGAGAGGCATAGCTATGGGGAACTCTTTTGTATTTGACCACAGGTAATCAGAAAAGTTCTGATTATTATTCCATGGCACTAAAATGCTGTTCCTTGAAACATTGAATTCATTACAGTCCAAAGATGCATTTCTGTGCGTTTCATAATGAATGATTTCAGGCCTATTGCTTTGTTAGAGTTCCCATTGTGTTGTGTCTTGCAATGACATTTCAGCACACTGAATGCACCTGTTTTTAGTGTCTCAGATGAGTCATATTTTAAAATGTCGTTTGATGTGCTTTGAGTCAAGACTTTTCAATTCCCATCCCTGTTACACTGGATTCCGTCATTCCATTGGACAGCTCGGGACTGTCAAAGATGCCGTTGTAAAAGCCAAAGAGAATTTCATGTCGACATGGCCCAATGTTATTCTGTTAAGTGCTGCTGTATTTTTGGGACACTCTGCCTCTGTCTCTATGAAATATTGCAACACTGACCTTACGGGACACCTCCTCCTCCTTCGAAAGAAGAAAGCATTGACTGGCAGACCAGTTTGACATAGGTCTCTGTCACCAAGTGTTCATAGAGACGATCACTCAATTTTTTTTTTTTTTTGGACCACCATTTTCCACCTGATTGCCAACCAAGGCAGGTTATATATGGAAAATATGCAGCCTGTTTCTCTTGCAATATTAAACAGGGCCTATGCCAGTATATCTCAGATCCAATTTCTTGATGTGCTCTTGTTACCTTGTTTGCTCTTGTTCTCTAATTTGAAGCCATCATTTGAATAGACATAACCTGATGCCTCTTGAATGGAATGTTTTTCTTTATTCTCTGTCTATTGTGCAAAAGGTCCTAAATCCAGAGTGCGGAGTGGTGTTTGTTTTGATGTTGTAAGTGTGTTATTAGCCAGCCGATTGATATTTATTTATGCATTTAAATGGAAATTACTTGTGCATCTTTGCATTGTTTCAGCAGCATGAAATTTTAAAGATGTTGATTTATCTTGATCTCCCTGTATAGCTTTTGTGGATGGAGAGATTATGAGCCTGTGTACAAGTATGAAGACCTTCATTGACCTACAGCCTCATATCGTCTAATTAGGACAATAGCCAACAAAAAAGCCTGCTCATTAACCATTCAAACTTAGCCTTTGGCTATAATGGATCAGTTTGCTTATCAGCGAGCCTTTGCATTAGTAGACGTGTAAATCACATTCTACAGTAAGCCAAAGATTTTATTTTTGTCAATACTTAAACATTTGCAACAATGCAATTCAATTCCATACTGGGCTCAGTTGGCAATATGAAATGATAGATTCAGTCTCACACATTCTGGTTCATTTCCATGAATTCATAAAGTCAAAAAAATATTTGAACATTTTATTAGTAAGGGTCAGAACAGTAAAGGTAGCCTACCACTATGGCAGCTACCAAAGTCCTGCTACTACTCCCACAGCGACAACAACTTGTAGATTGAAGCTTTAAGCAGAGGCAGATGTGTAAACACTAGCGTGCAAGGTGAACTACACCATCTACAGCCTAGGAGTGCAAGAGAGAAATTTTATGCAGAGAAAGTGGAAGACATTTCAAATTTTGACCTATGACTACTTGGTATCTCAGAATTTTGACTTAGCTTGTAGCCGGGTTTTTTTTTTCAGATAGCAGAGATGGGCTTCCATACTTTGGTTGGTAAAGAAGACCAAACGCCTTGATGTTGATTTTCAAAAAAATCTGTTTAATACAATTTAAACAATGAATAATTATCATACTTGGTGGTGACGCTTATTTAGTTATGCTGCTAAACTCTCGCTCTTAAGTTGAAAGAAACCCTCTTTGTAGTCAACCCAGCATTGTATTGGTGGTCAGAGGGAATACTCTTTGCCCTTTACTCATGTCTGGATCCCACCTCATCATCCTCCAACCCCCTCTTCGTTACCCCTCACAGAAAGCTCATCTAATGTATAACCCCACCTGCAGCTATTGACACTCAGAGAGGGCAGACATCCAAGGGGCCTGTCTCTGCGGCTCGTTTACAGCTGAATTATTCTCCTTTTAGTAGAATGTCGTGGCGCTGCCATCTCCAGTGAACCAGGAAGTGATTAAATGACTGACTGGACCCTCTGAAACATTGCTAGACATGCAGAGAGTTTAATAGCCAGTGGGGTCCATCATGTCGATCTCTGTGGGGAAAACTGGTGTGTCCAGGTTGCTTGGGAGAGCGTGCCAGTGGTCTTTTAAGCGTGGTATTTCATCAACTTTTATTACACGCATGTTGAATGAATCGATTTTTATGGTGTTGATGCCACCTGTGCAAATGTTTTCTTTTTATTTATTGCACAGAGGCAAAAACGATTAAACAAAGTTTACAATCAGCACTGCATCATTAGCACACCCAGTCAAGCGTATTTTAACTCAAGTTACACTTGCAGAGAAATTCATGCAATGCTGCAGATGACTGAGAATCCCAGCGTTGCCACTCTGTAACATAGACAGACCAGCACACATTTGTTTTATTCAAATTCCAAGACAGTCCACTGTGACTCACGTGTTGTCTCTCACCACCCCTCATTGTCCTTTCCTCTAGTGCGTGTGTGTGTGCGCGTGTGTGTGTGTGTGCGCGTGTGTGTGTGCGCGTGTGTGTGTGCGCGTGTTTGTGTGTGTGTGCGTGTGTGCAAGAGGGTGCAGGGGGCTCGGCCTCAGTGTTTGTCTTGGAGAACAATGCGCATGCTGACCTTTCGCAAACAAGAGTGCCTTGCATGAAGCCGCTGTGTAATCAGACACTAATCTCTTAAGAAGCCACGCTGACATTTCTATTTTGATCGGCCACGTTTAACAGCTGTTTTCAGGCATCAAGGCGGCCCCAAATGGGAACAATTATTTGGTCTGTGGCCAGCATCTGGGGAGGAATGGCACTCTCATTTGTTTTGTTTTTGTTTGTGTGTTGTTTGTGTTCTTTCCTTAGCATGTTTATGCTTTCTGGCCATTTCCTGAAAACATTACTGCAAAGAAATTATAATTTTAGCCCTAGTCGTGTCAAAAGAAGGCACACACTGGGACTAATGGTTTGAGCTATTAGACATCCATTATGTGAGGAGCTGGCTCATAGTCATCTGGCTATGGTGCATTAATTGCATTCATTTCTGTCTGAGAATGATAATATGTGTTATTAGTCGTGGGATGTTAATTTCGCCTTTTTTTAAATCTATCTTTAGTCCATTCTGATTCATCATGATAGTCTTTCAAGTAGGCGCAATCCACACATGCCAACGTTGGATCTGTCACATCATTTGATCAGTGACCGACCCCTGCAACCTGTCACCAGTATTACCCCGCGGTGTCATACATGACTATCGGGAGAGTGACCTCCATTAGATGAAGTACGAATAGGTCAGGTAACATCACAAGCGATGTCCATCTTCCCACTGACACACGGACATAAAGGCCCAGAGATTTCATCTCCAGCTTTAAATCATCATCCACAGTTTCCATATGGTTACATTGTGCTGCATGTAGCTACACAGTCGATAGGCGTCAAGGTCGTGCCTGTAAATTATGTGGATTGATCAGTGACTGTTATGTTTTATTACTCAGGTATTTTATTAAAATCAAATGACAGTTCCAACTTGATTTATGTGAAATTGTCATCTTTTCATCCTAACCCTAATAAATGCACCGTTCACGTATGGTCGGACTCTTAAGAGTGTAGCTGTGGGACTGACAGTTCTCACGCCAGCCCGTCCGCAAAGCAGGGAGGGATGGTTAGAGAAGCACTAAAATATTGATGTTGTAGTTAGCTTGATGAATTGGATGAGCACTCTGTTATAGTCCAGCAGCATTTAATTCTCCCGGACCAAGGGGTTCCTGTGACAAGTTGATGCCCGTCGGGCAAGCATCCATATCTCAGATCTTTATCTGTTATTTTTAATTGGAACTTGGGGTCCCTCCACTCCCTCTCTTTTTGAATGCTTCTCCCTCTTACAGTCCCATACGCTTTCTCAGTTCTCTTTACTTCTTGACGACCTTGCAGGAGAAGTCATCCTTTTTTTTTCCCCTGTCAAGCCGAACAATCCTGCCAGAGACATTAAAAAAAAGAAATATGAATGGAGTAAAAAAAAAATCTATGAATACGTATGAATCACTTTGAAAGCATGCTGTTTTTTATTACATTCCTGGATGTTACAGCAGGGGTGGTGAAAGACTTAAGTAATGCCTTGGGGTGAGTTGGGGTGAAGAGTGTAGAGTGGGGAGTATTTAGTCGTTGTCACCTGATGGTCCTCGGGACCCGGAACATTCCTTGTCTTCAGCGGGCGGCTGTGTTAAGGCGCCTGTCATGTCGTGATTGATTCACCCATATATTTAGTGCGGGCAGAAGCCTCCCTCATAGTATGCTTGCCATGCAGACATCCAGGTCCCAGCAGGCTTTCGGGATTGCAGTAGGTGGGGGTGTAGTTAGTATCTTAGAGTTTACATCCCTCATAATTCACAATACTTTAGATGTGACACCGGTGGTGCTGCATTTATTTCTGGATGTCATCCAGATTTTGTTTTTGCCAGCTCCCATTCTGATGCTTCATCCATCAGCTTTGTGTGTTTTTGCTTGCTGGTTTGCTTGTTCACGTAGCATATCTGAGTTGCTTGGTGCAATTGTATGCATGCGTTGTCCCAAAGATAATTGCATCTGTTGCTCATACCAGCAGCTCACACCATATAATCGCTGCAGGGGTATTTTAAGCAGCTGAGAGAGAGAGAGAGAGAGAGAGAGAGAGAGAGGCTGGAGACTGAGGCTGGAAAATGGAGATCCCAGGGAGAGTGAGAAAGAGATGGCAGAGCTCAGAGAGAGAGAAAATGAGAGAGCGAGGGAGCCGTCGGCAGTGTTGCGGATTGACCCCTGGTTATTTGCTCACCCTGTCGTATGCTTCGCTCCGAGTACATGGGCGGTGAGCTAATGTCTCAGCCTACACGTTCATTTACACATCTCCGGCGAAAAGGTTGTATATGCTGCTGATGATGCGTGTTTATTATAGCTCAGTGATAGCACCTCTCCCACTATACCCGTTCTACCAGCATACCATAACGGCACAAATAAAAATCAGCTTTTCGTGCGCCTTTACTTCTTTCTAGACCAGAGGGAGAACAAACACTTGATTGTAAAACACGGGGGGAGCAACGACTGAGATGTTGAAATATGTTGGCTTGGCTCATCCGTGAGCATCTGCTATAAAGGAATACCCATGGTGACGGAGATGAATAATTCACATCACTTTGGGTTGTAGGTGTAGACCCCTGTAACACAACACAGGGAAATTGAAACACTATTAGGCTGTGGCATCAATGAACATACAGCCATGTCAACCTGTTCATAGGAAGAGTTTAGTTTCTACATAATTGGAAATCATATATATGACAAATACATGATGTATATTTTTTTTATTAATATATTATCTGTCAAATCTGCTTGACAATCGCTTAGTCTGAGTTCCAGATCTTATTATTTTTAAAGCGTTATTGTGCTTATTTTACCTTTTTAACCTGGGAGGGTCTAAGTTTAAAAACCCAGCACACCCTAATGCTTATGGAGTTATATCCTCACGAGTATATCCTGTCTGGGTTTTATTTTTTGGAGGGGGGGGGGGGGTCGGGGTTTTACAGTTTTCTCCTCAGCTAGCAGAGTGGATCCATCCCTGCCCAGCCCGATATGCACTGCTTCTCCAGATCGCCTCACCCGCTGTACAACAAAACACCCCGCCCACGTGTTCTATGGTGGGCATCAGAATACTGAGCGATGCAGAGGGGGAGAGGGAGAAGAAAAAAAAAGAGAGGAGGGAGGGAGGGAGGGGGGGGGGTGGGGAAGGTGTCTCTTCCAAAGCACTGGGCTCTGAGCCAAACACAGACAAGCAGATGTCAGCCCTGGAACATGCTTCCAGTGCACTGTTAAACATTTTTCATAAAAGAAATTATGAAAGCATCCTAATTTTCAGATTTTAGTGGGACGTCTCTCCACTTACAGCTCAAGCACCTCCAAGTTCCATCATTTCGTCCTTTTTGACATTGAAATGTTGTTCGTTGTGCCAGACCATTATAGATGTTTGACTCTAGGGTCAGCAGTATGGGAAGCGCTGCTGAGAACTTCATAGGGGATTTAGCATATCGAGTCCCTGCGCTGCGAGTTGAAGCATCTCTCCTCAGGGGGGAATGTGAGTTCCGTCGAGTCACCAATTCCTGTGACCGGTCTAACGCCCAGTTAACGAACCTGCCAATGGTGTTGGTGTTGTCTTTGTGTTTAAAAAGATGAATTAGGCAGAGGGGATTTTGTGTGTGCGCGTGCACATGTGTTACGCAAGACATTCAGTGCATATGGAGGGGATAGTTAAGGGTCACTTAGGCATCTGGCCCCGCTTGAGTCACTGGAGCAAGGGAAAGGATGAAGACTTGCCTGCTTGCTTGCCTGTCCGATGGCAGTGTCCATCTGGCCAGCCCCTGGCTCTAAATCCCCAAATAACAGACACACCAGCTTTTGGTTACTTTGCTTCGCTCTCTCCCCAATTAGTGTGTCACATTTTCTTATCTTGTCAGTTTGCTTAACAAGACAAGAGGCTCCTTAAAACTTGGTATGTAGTTGTAATTGTAATTGTTTTAGCATAGAATTGATATCAGTTCATGAGGTTTGATGTGATAGGTTAGATGACAAATCAACGTGCTTTCAAAGTTTACATTTTGACACACAGCATTCTGTATTTGTGTTTTTAGCATTTCAATGGCTGACATGGCATGAAAACATTTTGTAGCCATTTTGAACGAGTTTTGTCTGACGGCTTTTTTCCTTTTTCCTATTAAATGGTAAATTTGCTCAGTCTATTTATGACTTCCACCCACTATGTTGGACCAGGCAAGGTAAATATTTCCCCCGGTACGGTGATTTTCCATTCCTCGAGATCTGACTGATCGCCACTGCCAGGGAGTGTCAGTAAATACCTCATCCTGTCGCGTCATGGTGTGGTGTGCGGGGCATGAGGCATGACGAAGCAGGCGCTAGCAGCAGAGATGGCTCTGGAGCATATTTTCCCCTGTGTACAGCAAGGTGAACAGATGGGTGAGATGAGGCATCACCCTCGCTGATGATCACATGAGGGCATATCGCCTGGCACGCGAGCACCCGCGCCATGCCACGCCACGTTGCCTTTCCAGCCTACCTGACAACATTGCTTCGCACACAATCCACTGCCACCCACCTGCCTTCCCTCCTCCCAGGGTGCCAGTGCAGGTCGCGCCACTTTAGAATCACGACACCGGCACTCGTCCTGATTCGTCTCACCTTGCCCACGCCATCGCTGGTGGCGGAGCGGCGTGTCTAATCGTTTGTGGGGAAGCGCTGGCAAGAGCCGCTCTTCATCTTCAAGGTCGCCCCCAACCAGCGGAGCAGGCAGGCAGGCAGGCTTTGGCGCCGACTCTGGGTGCTCCTTAAGTACCGTGAGTTTGTGTGCGCAGCCTCATTTACATGTCCACACATTCCCAGCTAAGTGGTCTGCTCAGGGATGTGCGGGGGGGGGATCGTCAGGGCTGCTTGTGTACCTCATCATGCACCAGCTCATCCTCATCCTCATCTCCTCCACGGCTCCTCACAGGAGATTTACTCTCAGATGTAGTGTTTATGCTCCACCTGCACCGTATTCTCAGCTTGGCTGAATGGATGGCAAGGTATTGTCCTCTCTTCCCAAGCCCTTTGAAGCCCAGTCAAGCCAGTAGAGTAGAGCACTGCATCTGCTGTGGAAGTGAATACAGGGATTTCGCTGGCGGGGTAAAAAAAAAATGTGCATGCATCAAGCGAAGGCCATGAACTCAATTTCTAGAGAGCTGCTCACTATATAAAATTCACGGGGCAGTCAGGGACTGATTTCCGGCTTTATCAATATAAATGTAAATCTAGGCCTAATATGGATTACCAGCTCCCTGTGTTAGATATAGTGTTTTCCCCTCTCTCCCATGCAGGCAGTTAAATGCAGTGAGTCTACTCAACAGGTTGAGCGTTGGACGGCCGTGGCCAAAGGTTCAGTTCCCAGGAAACACAATTACCGCTACCGTGAGATGGCTTCAGATAGCAACATCTGCTAAATTGCTAATGTACATGTAAATCCAGCCTATCCTCGGTGCATTACTAGCTCGCTCATAATGGATATGGTGGGCACATCTCCCGGAGCGCTACCCCCGCCCCACCCTCGACAGCCAGCGGGAACAATGTAGCCGTCCGCCGTACATCATGGTCAGAGCTGTACGTCAGTGTGCTCGCCAGCTCAGTCGCTATCACTCTGTAATGTACGGCTGGCGCGCTGAACTCCCAAATCACTTGGGCACAAATGCCAGGCATTTCACCGACTGCTATAAAGTGTGACCAGTGCCGACCATTTGGGAGCTCTCTATTTTTGTGACCGTGCGGAACATAAATCCCCCACCCCACTCACCACCCCCCACCCCCCACTCCTCACCCCACATCTCCTGCTCTCTCTGAAAGAACATAGAGCAATGGACACTATCTCTGCAGAAAAGCATTTGTGAATGTGCACAGTGACAACTCGGCTTGTTGTGGTGATTTTGGATTAAATCGGTCTCAGAACCATGTTGTTGCATGACATGCAGACACATCCTTTTCACTTCATACGGAAAATGGAGAAAGAGTTTCATGTGTAACCTGGCATGTGTTGCCTTGTAATTTGTTGCTAGAGTAGTAGAATAACATCTGAATAATTGAGTACGGTTATTCTTATCAAATAATCATTTTGTATTTTCACTCTGCAGTCAATCTGTGGTGCAATCTGTGAATGACCCTGAATTATTGATAATTTTGAAGGAGGTTGGAGGGGGGGTTGAAGGGTTCTGTAATCAGTTTCTCTAATCTACATTTTGAATAATTGTGTTTCTAGTACATGGGTCATTGGGTACTGTCGGACTTGATATAGTCGAACTGATCTGAGGTCAGATATGGCTTGTTCATGATGCATTTATCTGCATTGTGGTCTGACAGCCTGAACTCACCAAACACCAAATGAATCTTTGTGTGGTGACACATTATCAGTCAGACAAATATGCATGAACACTTGCATGAAAGAGACATAATCATTCATAATCATGTGCAAATTGTCTTGACTGCAGTGATACTAAACCATTATGTTAAAGGTGCACTATTCAAGATTTTCACTTTTACAAAGCCATTTTGATGGTAAACAAACTTGTAATAGGCTAATCGTCAACCTAGCATAGCTGCACAGCATAGACGTAGTGAGTTGCTACCGAGAAAACCAGCCATGCAACTTCAAGAATGGCGGCCTGACAACATTACCTTGTCAGTAGATACTGTAGCTCTTTGGAGTTTTTGCCTGTTGTTAATCCTTCACCTCCACAACAAAAGCATTTTCATTGTGCACAGGGGGGATAAGTCACGAGAAGTTTTCTATTTACAACAGCAGAGTAAAATATAAATATATCGCAATCGGAGCTCTACAGTCGTCAAAAATACCTAAACCTGCATAGTGTACCTTTAAGGAACAATTGGTGACCATAACAATTATTGCATAGTAGTCTGCAATAATGCAAGACTGGAATAATAATCATATGGAAAATCATTTGCAATTGCAACCAGCTTTTGAGCCTGAGTAATGTTTGTCAGGTGAAGCGGCTGTCTTAACTCCTTGGCAGTGTCTCAGCATTGTGAGTCTAAATAGGCTCCTTGCTCAGAGCCCCTGTCAGAGCTCACACCATGCTGACAGAGAGACCCGCCGCGGCCCCACTAATCCCCTGATGCCTCACAGCCGCGGGGCGAAGAGCAGCAGGCTACAGGGTGCAGCTCCACTCCGGCCTTTAGCCTGTGGTAATTCAGCCCCAGTGTGTTTCTCCTATGGTGACTGACACGTTGGCTGCTTCCCCTCCACACACACACACACACACACACACACAAATGCATAAACGCTCCCTCGCCCCTAAACTCTCTCTCTCTCTCTCTCTCTCTCTCTCTCTCTCTCTCTCTCTCTCTCTTTCTCTCTTTCACACTCCGCCTTTTCCATGTGTGCTATCTAGCTGCAGACATTAATGAGCCAGCTGCCCAGCATCAGAGCAGCAATGCTGTTGCTATTTGGAATATAAATGAATTGATGCTCTCCATCGGCTCTCTACACAAGGGGAGGGAAGGCTATTCTCTTCTTCTTCTTCTTCTTCTTCTTCTTCCTCTTCTTCCTCCCCCTCCTTCTCCTCGTCCTCTTTTTCTGTCTTCCTCTCTTTTTCACTCTGTCTCTCTCTCCCTCTCTGTCTGTCTCCTCTCTCTATTTTCACTCTCTCTCTAACCCTCCCTCTCCCACTGTTTCCCACCCTCTCTCTTCTTTCATGCTCAGTTCCTCCCTCCCACCTTCTCTCTCTCTCTCTCTCTCTCTCTCTCTCTCTCTCTCTCTCTCTCTCTCTCTCTCCCTCCCTCCCAGTCACTGACGTGTGGTGGCTTCCAGGGGGAACTATCGCCCATGAATCAAAACAGTGCTGGAGCGATGCTGAAACAGGCAACCCTGCCGATGCTGTTGAAACTGGCTAGCGGACACATTGTCTCCTGATCATCTTCCATCCTTCTGACTCTCTCTTTCACACACACTCCTTCTCTTTCTCTCTCCCTCTCTCTATCTGTCTTTCCTCTTCTTTCTGTTCTTCACTCGAGTCACGGCACAGCTCTATTCCACCAAGCGGTCGGACAACCCACCCACCGTTCCCCTCCCTCCTTCCTAAAATCTTCTCCCCCCGCCACCTCCGAGGCTTAGCGGGACTGTGACAGGTGCAGGGGCTTTTTGGGACGTTGCCGTGCCACCTTCTGCCTCGTTGGTTTATTCATCTCTTTTTTTTTTTGTCTTTGCCTCCTCTCTGAGCACTTGTTCCTCTGTCGCTCCGGTCGCTGCAAGTTTTTGGTTGTTGTTTCTTTTTGGCTGTCCGTCTATCGCTCTCGTCTCGGAAATGATTGGGGTGAACAGCGTTCAGGGGACCAGCAAGCTCCGTATGCGGTCTGGGGGCTCGGTCAAGTATGGTCGGGAGGAGTCGATGCGAAGGCAGCAGCAACAACACCGCTCCAAGTCCCTCAAAGTGTCCAACTCGACGGAATTCCCTTCAGATAAGCACAAGAAGGACAAGGTAAAAAAAAAGGGGGGGAAATTTGAGGACCTCATCTGCATGTGCCTCTGTGTGTGTGTGCATGTGTGTGTGAATGTTTGTTCTTTTTAAATGGGTGTATTGTTTGATATAACTCCCACTCCGACTGTGTAGAGATTTGGCAGTGAAGGGCATCTGTTTGGCGCTGAACTGCTGGGTGTTCAAATTGAGTGTATTCTGCAGTGTCTCTGGGCTGGTATGGTTAAGAAATGTTTGGATCTCTCGGTCATTCTTTATTCTGGTCATGCACGGAGAGAGGCAGAGAGATGCATCTCCCCTGTGTGAGAACCACTTGTTTGAAACTGACATTGTTGTCCAGTCGGCAAGACTGTGGGTACGTGTGATTGCAAAACGTCTGCAGCGTAGTGAGAAATAGCGTGGCGGCGGTTTGCTTGTAGTCGTCTGGGTTTTTCAGAGCTTTCTCTGTCTTATCTGTGACTGCTGCTGTTGGTATAAAAAAAGTGAACGTTGAAAAAGTGACTGATTGGTATGTCTCTATCTCTCTCTCTCTCTTGCTCTCTTTCTTTTTTTCCTTTTGCTTCTCTCCTTTACCACCTGGTTGCTGGGGGGTGAGTCTGTTGTTAGCCCTCTGCGAGTCGCACTCTTGTTTTTCCATGTAGACATTGATAAGTCACCTTGCCCTCGGCTGCCAGTTTTCGCCTCCCACCCAGCTCTCGCTGGCTCTTCCTCTCCCGCGCCTTTCGGCTGGTGATTGATCGCTGGCGGTTTGCACAGATGTGATTGTTGCCAACTTTGCTGCCGTGGTGCTGTAGTACCTTGTCTCCGTCCTCTGGCCATTAATGGTCTGCTAATGTGGCTGGTCTTCTGCTCTCTTTCTTTTTTCATCCCCTTCCCTCCCTCTCCCATCCTCTCTCTCTCTCTCTCTTTCTGTCTCTCTCTTTGTGTCCCTCTCCTTCTCCCCTCCCTCTCCCTAATTTCTATACCCCCCCCCCCCCCAACAAGGTGAGTTAGAAATGTTTATGTTGGGGGTGGGGTGGGGGTGTAATGCTATGGGTTGTGTTCATGTGCATTCAAACCTGACTGCTGTCCATTTTAAAAGGCAGAATTGTCGGGGGTATATTTGCTTCAGATACGTCCCCTCCAGGCTTATATGGGTGTGTTTATAAGGTTTTATAACCTCAGCTTGAGAACTGGCAAATAGACTGTTGCTCCTTCATGTTTCTGTTGTGAATTTGACAGAAACATGAAGGAGCAACAGTCTATTTGCCAGTTCACAACGGCAGGAGTCGGTTTTTCACAGATATGGCTTGGCATGGCTGTTGAACAGTAATTAATCATGATCACAAAGGCTGGAGAGACCTTGACACATTTCATTCATTTCTTTCCCTTATTTTTTATCCTCCCTCAATTAGTGTTGAATTAAAATAACAATGTTGTATATGTGCTTTATTGCAAATGGCAACAAGCAAATTCAAGCAATTCGTTCTGAAATCAAGTGAGTTTGCCTTTTTTTTTGCTGTGACCAGCAGAGGGTGCTAAAGAGGCTGCATTCCAAGGAGTGGTCCAGGCCGAGCTCTCTAACTTGAAACAATTAATCTCGTCGTCAGTTGGTTCATCCTCAACAGCATCATAGTTTGCAGAGACATTGGCAAAGTTTTGTTGAGCGGACATCAGCAAAAAGGTTATTATATGTTGATCCGAGCCCAGGTGCTCTGATGTCATATGCGGGGCGGGGGGGTGGTGGTGGTGGGGGGGGGGTAGCCTTGATGGACCCGATTGAGCGTCGGAGAGTCAGGCAGTCGGATCACTGGAGAAGCTGTGACTCACTGGGCAGAAGAGTGATCCTCTGCCCACTCACAATCAGACGCCTCACCAGCATACAAGACCAAACGCCGTGCTTACTTGCTTACAGACGATTCTTCTTCTTTTTTCTCCCTTAAAAAAAGCATGTCCCTCCCCCTATGAGCCAAATGTGGGAGGTGTTGCTTATTGAAAATGGAGACCTTGCATGGGCATAAGCTTCCATCTTTACTGGAGTTTTTTTTTTTTATTATTCAGCTTAATGCTGCAGTGCAAAACCCATGTGCTATACAATAAGAGGTATTTTAGAGATAATTTACAAATTGATTTAAAAAAAAGAAAAAAACATTTGATTATTTCGTATTGCTAGAGCTCCTTCCCACCTTTATCGTTTGACTTCTACCATTGCCACAGCCACGATCATATTCCATCGTCCTTGATAAAAGGGCCTCTTTATCCTCAATTCTGTAGCCCTGTCACGGAGGGAGACGTACAGTAGGTTGGTCAGATAAGACCGGATTAGATCTGATCAAAGCGACAGGCTCTCCTAGTGAGCTCCTTCAGTGCCACTAGGCTATCTTATCTCCGGAGCTGCCAGGCATGGGACCTACTCATCTCAACCCATCCACTAATGCACTTGAAATGATATGTACACAACCATCACTAGGCCCCCTATACACGTGAGCTAGTTGTGCTCGGTACTTTAAGTTTTCAGTGGTAAAGTTTTCAGCTATCTATCTATTATGGATGGAGAGGACTGTTTCTGTTCTTTCTGGGGGGAGATCAAAATCTTGTCTGTGGTAAACGGGTGATTCGGTAAATGTGTAAGCAAGGTCTTGTATTGAGCATGAAATGGAAGAGATTGATAACTTCTACTTTCAGATCCTTAGGCATGTCTTCAATCATATTTTTGCATATAGGACACTCTACTGTGCAGAGCGGTGAAGTGACAAACTGCTGGTTTTGTATGATTAACATGCTGATAAAAGCACAGCTTTCCATGGATTTTGAATGGATGTTTTGCATGGATTGGTCACAGGGTGATAAATTAAAATCAATTATGGTTGACACCGGTTGGCTATCAATTATGAATGCATTTTTTTTTTAATACATGGTCATGCCGTCACCTTGGTGAAGGTGATGAGCCAGGCTCTAGATTGATTAAACTCCTGTCTCAAAATGACATGCTCGCTGCTTATTTGGAGACAGATTTACCCAGAAGAAGAGACCATTTTCGTATCAGTTAAAGCATTAATCATGCCAAATTTCAGCAAGAATTTACGAGGTCAATTTTTACAGTAAAAATTTACATCTCTGTGTGAATTGTTTATGATTTATCGAAGAGGCTTTTAACCAGGCATGAATCTAATTTCCATTGAGTGCTGCTGTTCACTAGGTGTTTGACTAGTTTCACTAGTAGTTATGTTATGTTGTTTTTAATGTATTTTTATTATTACATTTTAAACACTTTTAAACTATTGCCCTTTTATGCTTCTATTACTTTGTGTGTTTTATGTTTTCTTTTGTATTATTTACTTTTTAAACTGTTTTGATCTGTTTGCTTTTGTTGATGTAAAGCACATTGAATGACATGAGTATAAAATGTGCTATATAAATAAACTTGACTTGACTTGGCTAATCTCTACTAATGTCAGATTAAATGTCGGACTAAATTATAAGAGTACTGACACCAAAGGCTGGATGTGAAAAAATAACTTTTTGAAAAATGAACTTGACTAAATCTACATCTGTTTTTGTTCACACAGGCATTGTACAACTCAATCAAAAATGAGAAACTGGAGTGGGCAATGTAAGTATTCTGCTTTCTCTCTTCTCACCACTGCACAACACATTACAAAAACATTGTCTTGGGGGGGCTGGGGGGTTAGAACCTGGAAATTGGAAATACATTTGGATGTGTTTTTGTTGAGAAATGAAAATGCTACGATTTAGCAGCTTGTCCCCTCATAAAAGTTACCCAGACATGTGAAACCTCTGCTAAATTTCCAAGTGGGTGAAAGGGAACTGTAATTCCACTCATAAACAAGGGTGCAAGGGGCCTCTCTTAATCGTGCCTGTCACTCATTATTGGTGCGATGCTGGAGCTGATTATCTAGTTGGTTGCAGACAAATTGCAAATGAACCCTGAAACTATCAACTAGCCGAGCCATGTAGAGAAATATGAGGGCAATTATGTTCTGATTAAATTAAGGGCTTCATACAGAGATAAATTATGAAGAGTGTTTACTAAGGACTTTGCAGACTCGGAGGAGACCATCTATGGCTACCTTTTGCATAGCATAAATAGTTACAGTGAGCAAATATGTCTGGAAGGTACACACCAGTCTAAATTGTCTAGGTTTTGTTACCATGGGATTGTAAAGAATGTTGTTTTGTGATCGTGTGTGTGTGTGTGTGTGCGCGCGTGCATGTTTAAGGGAGTGCATGTGTGCCTTCCAAGCCTACAAATGACCAGATAGTTGACATGTGCGATGTGAACTGCAATTAGCATCAGAAAAACATCACATTAGAATGACAAATCTGCCTGCCTGATAACAGTAATGCATAGGGGGCAAACCATCACCATTGTGCTGTTCGCAATCTGCCAAATTACAGACCCACACACACGCTCATGGGTAGAAGGGAAGCAGTGCAGATTTGACAGGCTTGTGCTGTCTTGTACCCAGTGATATGAGTAGGTCAACAACATACATCTCTCCTTGTCAGATGGTCATTCAAAAGCACCCTTCCACACGATTGTTTTATCTATTTTAGACCTATAATGTTTATAATGTAGCCTGATTTTAAATAGCTAAAAAAACATTCATCACCACTATAAAACATAGTCCTTGCTAAGAATACCTTTGGGGCTCAAACATTTGGCCAGCCTGTGCATTTTGTCCATGATTAAATTAATATTGTTTTTGTTAAACAGTTATTTATCATTTGGCTCACTTTGAAGTTTTAGTTCCCAGTATATGTTTAACACTGGCCATTATTTGTGGCAAACTAATATCATAATTGATAAATGTCTGGACAGAACCATAGGAGTCCTTCCATCCCTGAAAGCTTTCTTACGAGCCAATAAAGAACTGAAATGATGAATCTGCATGCACCAAATGCTCTTGTATATCATTTAGATGTCCCTTGGCAGGGGCAGTGTGCAGTGTAGATTATGAACACGTTCCATTCGTCCTCTCCCAGTTATCTTGTGAAATCACCAGTTGAGTGATTAATGCAGCACTGAACTATTGTAAGATTATTCTTTGTCATAAAACATTTAAACACTTGCTGATACAGCAACATCAAAGCAATTGTAATAATCTAGCATCAAGGACTAAAAGTCACTATTCAAGATGGCAGTACAGCAGAAACAAAGGCGATGCAGTGAGAACGCTCAACAGACCTCCCTGGGCACCCTCCCCCTCTCTGAGCGGGGTGTTTGTGCTGTCCATGTGAGGTAACTGGCTAGCAGTCGTGCGCTCGGCCTTGCCGCCTTCGCTGACCTCACTGCGGTGTTTCTTGCCTCGCCGTGACCCCTGCCTGTGGCCTGGCACGCGTCCAGACCGTTGTCGTCACAGGCAGCTGTTCCCTCTTTAATAAGTGGAGGCTGGCCGAAGGCATTGTCCAGGACAAATGCATTTAGCTGAGTTGCAAGTAAAAATACAGAATTGAGTGATTCTAGACGCTAGTTTGTCAACTGAACTTAAACCCATGGATAGTTATTATGGCTGAAAGATGTTTAATGAGATGTATTTTAATATACACTACTCACAAAAAGTGTGATATCTGGCTATCAGATATCTGGGATATCTGGCTTTTGGGTGAAATTTAATGTTTCAGTACAGAAACATTGAACTGTTGGACATACACATTCAAAAGTTTAGAGAAGGTCACATTAAGTTCACCTGTAAAGGTTATAGTGGATTTTAGGTTCATCCTGAAATTTCACCCGAAAGCCGAATATCCCTGACTTTTTGTGAGTAGTGTATGATTGTAGGTTTTATCCATGAAGGTCTGTCTATTTCTAATTCAGATTTTGTATTACATGCAACGCATGCGATTATACTAGTTGCCACAGTTTGTAGCTTTACAAGAGCTTTATGCCAATTCATTACAACAATTGCATCCAAGTGCAAAGAATTGACAAGTAAAAATGTATTGTGTCAGCAGCGCCGCTTAATGGCTAATCCATATGCTGTGTCTGCCACTCGTGGTACTTAAATGCGGTAGGTTATTCACCGCATAATTAATGTTGTCCAAGATGATAAGCAAACAATGACCGCACAGAGAATGGAAGAAATGAGATTTCACTAAGAAGGACTGTTGCATGATGGACTCTGACTGGCCAGCCTCGAACGACACCAGCTGGTCTGTGGGAGGCACTACCTTCGTTATGTGTTTGGCTCTGGTGATGGACAGCAGCTCTGTCATCTGATTGCTTATGGATGGGGGGGGGGGGGGGGGGCTGGCTCACTGACAGGACGAGGAACACCAGACAGCACCGAACACCCCTGAATGCCCTCAGGATAACGTGGCACCGGTGACTGTCGGTGTGCTGATGTAGTGACGTGGAGGAGACATCCGGTGGCTGTCAGGGGAGCAGTTTCTGACCATTCACAGAAGCTGAGTGTCTGTCATTGTGTTCCTCAGTTGGAAAGGGGCAAAGAGGACACGAGGTGTCTATCAGCGAAACTAGGTCTGACTAGTCAAGATCTTACAGCATACAAACAAGAACCATTGGAGGGCCAATTGTCAATGTAAATACCATCAAACTATAACTAACTCAGGCCAAGTATTTCTAGAGGTCTAAAGATACATAGAACACATGACGACATGAAATAATTTCACATTATACTCTTCCGTATTCTCATAAAGTTTTGATGGCTTTAAGTTAAAATACCTGTAGCTGAGACCTTCCTGTGTTCTGTCTTGCAGATGCATTTGAATCCAGGGAGCCACAAGTAGCTCATACCATAACTCAGTCAGGTGCCATGGTTTTTTCATGCAAATGGCTAGCTTCAAAGCGGCATCCATTTCCTGTGGTTTAACTCGGCAAGGAAATAGGTTAAGGTGTAATTTGATTTTTCTCTGGACTCCTTTATGGCCTCTTTGCTACAGGAAATGACAGGGATAACATTCAGAGCATGCGCATCATTTAACAAGTTGCCCCAGACAAAGTCAAGATGAGAACTATCCATTTACTGAAAGGGCGCCAAGTGACGTATTAGTGAATGCCACGATTGCACACTTGTTAGATTTTGCTGTAGCGTGCTCATGTTGCTGTCACTTCTCTGTGGCAGAAGGTGTTCACTGCCACCGTTCTTCAAGGCTTTCAAAGCTGTTCAGCTATGCATGCGCAAAACGCTACCCCTTCCGCCCCCACCCCCCACTCCCCACCACTGCTTGGAATAGTGACAGCTTCAACAAGAGGACAGAAAACGGGTGCAAGGCCCAGCCAATTACCATAGTTTATTACCCCTCTCTGCCATTCGTTGTTTGATTAAAGAAGTCATTAGTTGAACGTCGTCCAATTTTTAAAGGTGCAGCTCGTTCTCTGGTCCAGTGTACACAAGAGTTGTGATGGAGAAATGGCGCATAGACACATTACAGCTTCATCAAATCTGTGAGCGCAGTACTATTTTTCAAACTAATACATGCTGCGTCACATTTTTTTTATTTATTTTGTTGTTTTTTTGTGTGTTGGTGGGTGTTACTTTCTTCTTTTCCACAGGCTGTGAAAACCAAATTATATTTCTGCTGAGATAAGAGACCTTTGTGGTCTTAGAGACTATTAATGATTTCTATCTCTAAAGTTGCAGAGTAACTGTATCTCTTCTTGGGTACCTGCTACAAACCTCTTCTGTATCTCGGAGTTGGAGTTGACAAAAGTAGCGAAAATCCCAACAATCTCATTCAAGAAATGTTTAGTCTCACCAGTCATCTGCAAATTCAACTGACTCTTGGAAGTGAATTTGTCAGTCTCAATCATCGTTCCATAGTTTTTGTAGCCTGTTACCACCGCGCCTGTCGGAAGTTGTGCTTGTGTGCAAGTGGTTGTGTGTGCTTGACTGAATGTGAGTTTAGTGTGTGAGTGGTTGTGTAGAGTTGACTGAGTGTGTGCTGTGTGTGTGGTTGTGTAGGGTTGCTTGAGTGTGTGCTGTCAGTGTGAGTTGACTGTGTGAGTGGTTGTGTGTGGTTGACTCTGTGTGTGTGTGTGTGTGTGTGTGACTGTGTGTGTGTTGAGCGTGCTGTTGATCACATAGGTTCCTGTATTGATCTTGATGCTAGGGGACAAGCCTGACCAAGACGGGCTAACGTGATAACTGCTCTTTGAGTGGAAAGGCGCACACCCCCGTGCACTGAAAGCTCCCGGAAGAAAGCCAACCTGACAGATACTTTTTTATTATGTATGGTCGCCAAATGTTCAGGATAAAACTGTCCCTTCTATTCAGTTGTGATGGACCTGTTATAGAGCAGTGCAAAGCCCACTCTTATAGTTAGAGTCAGGGTAATGGTAGAGATGATGTGATTCTCTATCTCAGCTTGCGCTGGTGCTCTAGACTAGTGTAAGCTATTCTTGTGACCATAATGTACCAGAAAGAAGCTAAATTGAAGGTGTATAATTACATTTTTGCTGATCATGCAACCGTAGAGAAAACCGGAAGCTATGCAGCCGCTCCTGGCTATGGAGGCAGAGTTTGAATTAACAGCTTATTAAAACTTTAAATCTAAATGCAAATGTTAAAAAACGTTACAGTATCCCCAGTAGAGTTAGGCAGCAGAGGGAATTTGTGTCCTAGTTTGTGATATATTCACTCCTTACATTTTTTTTCTGGTGAGAACCTTTGGGTGCATTATTGAATAGATACATTTCATATGGGTACATTGGCTAATTATGAATTGATTTGATTTTTTAATCTTTAAATACTTTTTACCATACAAATACAATATGCTTACTATCTAATGCCACTGTTAATCTCAGATAACACTTTAAATTGCATACTGTTAACTCCAAGGCCTCATGACAAAAAAGCAGAGTTGATATTCCATAATTTCTTAAAACCCATTTGTAATCCTTCTGACCTAGAAAATGCAAATTGGAAAAAGTTTACTCCAATCATTCTTGTGATGGTGTGCCAAATTTAGCATTTTTCCACCATTTAACAATCTCAAGTATATAGACATTTATTATTTCTTTCATAATATACTGTATAACCATCTGCACCAGTTTCATTTCAGATGATTTAGCAATATAGCTTTTAATGATATGAGACTTTTATTGTTTCATGGTAATTAAGTGCTTTATTGACTGAAAATCCCAAAGAGGTATTTAACATTTGTTTAATCAAGAGACCTTAAAGCCTCCATTGGCTCGTATGACATACTACATAAACTAATAGTGATTGCAGCCATTTGGAACAGTAAGCTTGAATACATGTTCAGTAAGCACACACACCCCACCGCACCCCCAAATTGCAAACATCCTGCTTTAGAACGATACACATTTGAATAAGCCTGACCTTTAGAAAATCAGTTTAACATATTGACTTGCATTCAGATACTTTAGAGATCAGAGACCCTACCCTTTTTGGTTTGGGGTGTTTTCCATTCAGGACCATACAATCAGTCACCTACCTACTAGACAAGTCTTGAGGGGACTACTTTGCTTTCATTCAGCCATAGCCTTTTTGAGGGTTTGAAATCCCATACTCCCACAGGCACAAGATTTTCACTACGATAGAGTTGATTGACATTTTGAAGGATGGTTGTGGGCCAGTTCCCGCTTTTTCTTTGTTGTGTGGTGTGGTGTTGTCTAACAGAATCAGAATCAGTTGTATTGGCCAAGTATACTTACGTACACATTGAATTTGACTTCGGTAGGTGTTAACTCTCTATACATTCAACAAATAGACATAACCTGTCTAACTCCTAAAACTCCTTGGGGTGTGTTTTGTTTATAGTGATGGTGACGAGTTGAAGAAGTCCTTGTCAGAGCTCGCTGACAACAAGACCGAAAATGCCCACTCCAAGGGCATCAGCAGAATTGGCAGTGGCAGCAACCCATTCCTGGACATCGCACATGACCCCAACGCCGCTGTCTACAAAACGGGTTTCCTGGCCCGCAAAATCCATGCCGACATGGATGGGAAGAAAAGTAAGTGACCATGTATGAACGGTTAGTAGGGACTCGCTATGCACTACCATACTAAAGCTCAACATAATAAACTATTATTTACCTAACTATTTACAGGTGCTATGCTACATACAAAGTGAAAAATCAAAACTTTACCTTGACGCTTTATCCTATACCTGAAAAAACGTACCCATGATGACCCCAAATGATCATAGAGACTATCATTTTGAAGATTTGCTCTCTTATTGAGGATCGTTGCACACAAGAGGCTTTTGAGAAATGCAGTCGTGATTTGTGAACATTGGAGTTGAATGTTGGAGAAGAGGGACAGCTTGACGTCTCACTCTCATCACCCTGAGCCATGCTCTCTCTCTTTCTCTCTCTCTCTTTCTCTCTCTCTCTATCTATCTATCTATCTATATAGCAGGGGTGTCAAACTCAAGGCCCGGGGGCAGATCAGGCCCGCCAGCAGGTTTCATACGGCCCTGTTCTGGGTAGGAAGGGGAAATTTGAAAAAAAGATAGTCTTCAATAATGTGTAATAAGCAATATCTCTATGATACCTTGATTAAACCTAGCACTACAAACCATCTTCAGGAAGGAAGCGACATGGAAGTAGGTTATTTCAAGAGAGAAATAGCGTTAGTAGCACATGATTTGTACTTGTTTGCAAGTGGATATGGAAAAGGAGTATATCAAACAACACTCATACCCATGCAGAAAAATGACAATGACGGCCCTCACGAGGTCTCATTCCAACAAATCTGGCCCAGTAGCTAATATGAGTTTGACACCCCTGATTTATAGTATCTATCTGTTTATCTCCCTCTCAAATATTCTCAACAGCTGTATGGGGTTCATCAGTCTGACTTGAAACACTCAGCTGTTTTACTGAGACCTTTGTTCTTTTTTCCCATGTTGAGGGACCCATAGCGTTCACCCCATCAAAACTCAAAATCTACATTAAGGTGTACTGCACCAGAAATGCAGTCTTGCACCTGCAGCCACATAGTACAGTACATTGGTCAAGGAGAGCGTCTGAGAAACATCAAAGAGCAGTTGCTCAGACACGCTGACTGAGGAAATGTCAGAGGCTCAGAGAGACCAGTGAGGCGTCCATTTTACTGCATTACTAGCAAATGAAGGATGACATTTCGTGTCTCTTTGAAACACTTATCCTAGGCGAGTCACTCGATCTGGCAGAACTTTTAAGTTTGTTTCATTTCCCTTGCCAGAATGGCTGTAGATAGCTGGTACCTGGGTTAATGTGTCTTTAATAAATATTTTTTTTTCTAAATGGTTCTGAAATTGTGCCCTTTAAACTGAAGTATCTACCCAAATGAGGAAAAATGGAAATGGAAAATGTCTACCTGCACTAAAAACACGGTGATGAAACACAAAGCCTTTCAGGAAGAGAGAGAGATTGATGAGTTTGTTTTGATGGGGACACCAGACATGAGCAAATGTCATTCATTTATTTCTAGTATGAAATGGCTAAGATGACAAAATACAGAGGCAAATGTTAGTCTATAATCAAAATAGTTTTATTTAAATGACATTAAAAATGACATGTTATAGTGCAAATCTACACTCTACATTAATGTTGCCATTTTCCATGTTAGAACTACGTACTGTAGATGTCGTGGAGCGAAGAGAAAGTCATCTGAAATATGAAGTACTACATTTCTCTTTCACGTCACAAATGCTTTTGCCATTCCCCAAAACAAGATACATGTAAAGGGAACTTATCAAACTGCCTTTGAAAATGTCAGTCCTTGCAGCCAGCAAAATACTTTGAATGTCTTGAAAAAATAGGGCATTTTAGAGTAATCAATACAGGTCAGCCCTTTCCCTCTGGTGTTTTTGTTGTCCACAGGATGAGTCCATGTTGAACCCAATTTGCAGTGTGTGTGAGCTGAAGGCCCTTTGGGCCTCAGTCTGCCACTTATGTACTCTCATTCGAGAGGATTAGGCCCTGAAATATTCACCACACAAAGTCGGACAGTGTGAGTGCTCGGGAGGTTTTTGCAACGCTAGCTAATGGCTGACTTGAATGAATGGGCCTTGGCTTTGCCCTGCCTCATAATTCACTTCCATTTATCTTCGCGCGCTAATGACTTTTTCGGAGTCCCCTTCAGTTAAAACCTGCTGAGTTGTTAGCGCCACGCCTGCGCCCCTGTAAGAGCGAACCAACAGATTATGCCGTCGCACAGGGTTGTGCAGCCATGGCATTTTGATACATAAAAGAATTAATTCCCTGCAAGATGCCTTGGCAGCTTTCTGATGGATGCAGCCGAAAAAATGAAATCACTGGCATTAAATGAAAGGTCACAAGCAATGAAAGTTTCAAAGCTGTTTGTTTTTTTTCTTGCTTGCGAGGCAAAAAAAGAACAAGACTTAGGCCTAATTACACACACATTACAATGTACAATACAATGACCATTATTAGGCCTACTATGTTGGTAATATAAAGGAATCGGTATGTTTTATTTGTAAGTGGTCATTTTATTTTAATAGTAAGTTTAGTGAGGATGATTAGCTAGCGAATGTCTGTTGTGTAACTGTCTTTGTGAGGCCTCACACACAGTCAAGAGCCACAATGTCCTCTTTGGCAGACGCCTCCTGGGCTTGAGTCTCTGGGGCCATTCTGCTAATACTTTCCGTAACCTTTGTGGCGAAACTATTCACAGTGTCTATGGCGGGGTCTATATCCGAGCTGGCACGCGGGGCGAGTGTCTGATCTCCGTAATCATATGACGCTCTAACAGTATGCGCCTGGTGTCCCACTGGTGCCATCGCCAGAACAAATGAGAGCGTAGAGGTGTGTGACGCTGTGGCCCGGATTCTCACAACGCAATTTGGATAGTTTAGTGTAGATTATGTTACATGTGTGCGTGTGTTTGTGTCCCCGAGCATAACAGTTGATGACTGTAGGATTAGTGATGTGATCAGTCACCTCTCCGTTGGCAGGGCAGTAAATAAATAACAGGTTGATAAATAACAGGTTGAACTCATCATCTGTGGTGGGAGAAGACTTGTCAAGCCTAGACTCCCTATCTGACATAAACTTTTGCTGAGTGTCCAGCACTGAAAGTGGAAAAAAGATGTATGTGATTCAGTATCAAAGACAAACACACTGTACTCTTTTGAGCAGAAACCATGGGGTTGCGTTTGCCTTGCCTCCAGTCATAGAGTACTGCTTGAGTGTGATTTGGAACAAACTGTGAGCTCCATATTAATGGGGACCGTGGTTAAAGTGTTCTTTTTCTGCTTTTCCAGCACCTAGGGGGAAGCGTGGTTGGAAAACCTTTTATGCCGTTCTCAAAGGAATGATCCTTTATCTGCAAAAGGTAAGAGGACTTCAAGCATGTAAATTTAATTGTACATTTTCAACTGTACTTTTTACCTTGTGTTCTTAAATGTATACACACTTAATACTCTAATACTGGCTGTGGTGGTGGAACTCTGGTAGAATAATAATTCAAGTCGCTACATACGAAAGCTATTGATTTTTAGCTGCTTTCACCATCGTCCTTTAGACTATCAATATCAGAGCCATTTTAAATGACACATGTTCAAGATCTCGTGAGCCTCCTGTGATTACTACAGTGTATTCAATCATTTAAAGATGCAACCACATGAGCTGTATGGACAGGATTTATACTTTAGTGCATCAATGCCGCTGCTTGGGAAATGTTTTGATAAATGGATTGTCCATTGATTGTGGTGGTACGTGTCCAGCATCGCGATGCCAATGTACACAAAAATAACCGTGCATAAGATAAAGCTTTCCTACGACTGTCCTGGTGACGTTTACGGTCTCGATGGGCAATGTCTTTGTAGCTTTTACAGTTTGGTGCCATGCCCAGGTTCTCATCTCTGGAATGAAAGATAAGGTCGTGGGAATGATGAGATGTAACAGAACATGTCTTGCCCTCCCAAGTCTCTCGGCTCAATGAGACAGTATTAGATTGTAATGACCAGGCTGACCTTCTCCCGTTTAGCCAACCTGCTCAATACTGCCTGTCAGAAGATGTGTGTATACACAGGTGTCTGTGCTTATACAGTATAGTGTTTCTGGTAAATCCTGAAGGACATAGTCAAAGGTAAAGGTGCACTGGAGGCAAAAAGGGTACATGTTACTTGTGTCCATTTAAAGATAGATGCTAAAGGCCATTTGTTTATGTCAATGGTATTTAGCCAAGACCACTTGGAATGACATCAAAAACATTCTAATACATGAACATTAAAATTAATAGTGTATAGTAAAATCAAATAGTAAAAAAAAATACCAATATTATCAAGAGAAAATAGGATTTAACTAATAATAACAATAACCATAAACATACTGTATACAAACTGTGACTCTGAGATAAGCTTTTGCATTGACAAGAGTGTCCAAGTTTGTTTGTTTCTGTGTTTGTGTGTTTATTTGTTCTTCTCAATGAGTTGATTGCAATGTGATGCTTGATTACATGATGTCTTTTTCAGCATTTGACTCAAATCAGTGTTCAAGAGGGTGACTCAGAAGTGTTGTTGTTGCATTCAAGTTGTTTATCATTTGCTGCATACACAAAGCGCAGGGTTTTGTCTCTGGACATGAATGGGTCATGAGGCAGCAACTTCTAATCAACAAAGATTCTTATCAGGTTCATTACTGAACAAATGGTGTTGGCAAGAAAATGAATGGATAAAATGTATCGTCTGTGCTCTGTGCGTAAGCAGGCATCCAGCACAAACTTGGATCCACGCTTTACTGTACAAACCCCCCACACACAAATGTTGCTATGATCAGACAATGTGTCCCCTTCCTCTTACTGTAATCACTGTACAGTCATTTTAACTGTACGTGAAAGCGCCACCCAAACAAGTAAACAGGAAACGTGAAACGCTTCAACTGCTTCAATTATTTTGTCCTCCATGTGAATGAGGATCTACGTAGCAGGAACTGTGAAGCCATATTTCTGTGGTACTTTGAATTCCATGTTTGCGCTGATGTCGAGTTGCCTGTTACAGGTTTCCATGGCAGTGTCGACTAATGACCAACATTACTGGTCCATTAACTCTGAAGAAGCAATCATGCCTAATTAAACTCAGTGTGTCACCAGCCGTTAGAGAGCCCGGAAAACTGGGGAGTCATTTTGAATTCTATTTTCATGCAGACCTCATGACATATCTGGAGGTGGACAGGTCCTCTTAAGTTCTCAGTCACAGCATGCTTTTAGAGGCTCTTCTTGGGCTGTCTGCCAGTCATGAGCGCTGCCTGACATTCTTATTTTCTATGTGTTTCTTTTGGCCACTTATGCGACTTTTGGGGTTTTTTTCAGACTTGTCAGACAGAAATCTGGAAAGTGAGTGAAAAGTTCTCTGAAGAACCCTTAGCCTTAGCCTAGTTTTCATGCTGTATGTGACTCGTCAAATTAGCGTTTGTTATCATGATGTGACTTATTGATTAAATATAAGCTGTTTATGTGACCAGCAGCAGTGGGAGGAGGTGGAGGGGTTGGGGTAGATGATCATTATCACTTTTCCAAAGCTGGCAAGAGAGTGTCTAGCTCCTGGAGGGCATCACCTGCCTTAGAGGGCCCAAAGAGGCAGCTCTGGAGTTGGTGCCAAAGGCCCTTGAGCCCCCAAGGATAGTAAACGATGAATTATAGCCATGACATTGCGAATGGCAGATTTACTCTCATCATCAACTGCCCCAGTCAATACTGTTTACCATTCCCCACACATCTGTCAGGTCCACGGAGCGCAGAGGCGGAGTGGCACCCGTATTAACCCCGACTGACCCCCCCCCTGCCATGATTCATGATGCTCTTGGCACTCTCGAGCAGCCGAGAGCTAATTTGTTTAATTCGTTTGTTTTAATTAAGAGTTGGATGAGGTCTAAAGCTAAATTGAATTTAATTGTTGGGGGGATTCAATTGCCTGGTGCACAGATAATGAGGAGGGTCAGCGTTGGTTGTTGCCAGGCAGTGGTTTCTTGAGATTGAGAATGAATTCAAGTTGCCAAGTACAAATATGACATGATGAGACATTGTGTCAACAGCAGGGGGAGCCTGGGGTGTGGGTTTTTGGGGTGATGGATGGCTTTGGAGTTGGACGCTGTCTTTTCTGGTACTGATGGCCTTTATTAGCGGAATAGGATGGAGAAACAATTGTCTATCAACTTCTGCCAAGGTGTGGCTATTGTGGCTATTTTCCAGTTTTGTAAACTAAAGAAACAACAAAATGAAACAGGTCTCAGGGTAACATAACAGGATCCAAAAATATGGAATCAAAATGACTTGGCAGTTGATAACTGTTAATTTGATGGAATATAACCTTCTGTATTGATCTGTGGTCCAGATAATGTAGGTCTGGCTTCCATACTAATCTGTTTCTCTCTTTCTCTCTCTGTCCCTCTCCCTTTCCTCTTCTCCCTCTCTCTTCTTTTCCCTCTCTCTCTCTCTCTCTATCCCTTTCTCCTTCCTCTCTCTCTCAGGATGAGTATAAGCCTGAGAAGGCTTTGTCTGAGGATGACCTGAAGAATGCTATCAGCGTGCACCATGCCCTGGCCATCAAGGCCGAGGACTATGAGAAGAAACCCAACGTGCTGAAGCTTAAGACCGCCGACTGGAGGGTCTTCCTTTTTCAGGCGCAGTGAGTAAAGTCGCAGTGGCAGTCTGGCAAAACGCATAATTTGCTGCAAAGACAAGAGCACCCACATGCGCACACACACATACCCAACACTACCATCCCTTTAGGCCTGAACTGTGGAAACGAGGGGGGGGGGGGGGTGAATAAGAGAGGCTCCCCTGGAACCAAAATCTAATTTCATGCTTGGATTCAAGCACAGTGAAAACACATTTATCTTGCCCATTAGTCTGGCCTCAAAACCATTGCATTTTTTATCAGGAATTCCAGGAAGGCCTTATGGAGGTGCTTATCAGTCGTCTAGAGAGACTGGATTTCTCTCCAGAGTCACAAGTCCATTAGTTCATACTGTAGACAGCATAAAGGCACAGATGTCAAGGACTTCTTTAGGGACTTTGTTTTGTGTTTGTATTGTGTGTGCATTTTTAAGCACGTGCACAGACAAAAGGGCAAAACCAGCAGTTGGTAACCACCAGTTGGTAATATTAATATGTGTTTGTTTGACTCTGCTGTGAGCACTGAAGCTCTGGAACCGATAGGATGAATTATTTATGAACTCAGAATCACAAGAAGACCGCACCTCCATTTTGTTTTGCAATACTGTATGTTTTTATAAGCTGTTGTTCGGCAAAGGCTTTGAAGTCAGGTTGAAATGACACTTGTGCACCTTTCTCTAGGAGCCCCGAGGAGATGGAGTCCTGGATCAAAACCGTCAACTCCGTGGCGGCCATGTTCTCCGCACCCTCGTTCCCAGCCGCTATTGGCTCTCAGAAAAAGTTCAGCCGCCCGTTGCTGCCAGCAACCACCACAAGGATGTCACAGGTGACCTTGCTCGACTTGAACACTTTGAGCTCCAAGCTATAAGCACTAAGTTGGATTATGGTCGCTACCAACCTGGTGTTTTTTGATGGAAATTGCTTAGATGTTGTTTCTATTGTGATTAGCACTGTGTTCTCAAAACATACATTTTGCTGTTGAAATGACCTCTGTATCTCTTGTGGGGTATGACTGTATGGAGAATGTATGCTAGAGGTGGTTTGAGGAGCAGCCAATGTATTCTACTTTACTATGTTTTTAGGAGGAGCAGTTAAAATCCCATGAGGCCAAGCTGAAGCACATCTCCACAGAGTTGGCTGAGCACAGATCCTACCCACCAGACAAGAAGGTCAAAGCCAAGGAAATAGACGAGTACCGATTGAAAGAGCACTACCTGGAGTTTGAGGTGAGTATTTATCTCGGTCAGCTTGACCAACCAGAGAAAATATTTATGGATGCATTTCACCGCTCTGGTGCACTTGCTGAGTCACTCTGTCTCTATTATCAAATCGTGTCATGAACTGAGAAATGTGCATTTCTCTTTGACGAGGGATATAACATTGGAGAGGTTAAGACACTGGGCCTAAAGATAAGACTAGCTGTTATCTGCCAGTCCAAGTCGTTTTTGTGAAGCTTGGCCTTTGTACTGTCTTTGGTTGGTGGCAGAGGTCATAATTGGTTTGCTTCAGTGGTTTTGTATCAGGACTTTACTCTTGATTTATTAAAATACCAAACTGACTCCACCAATCAAAGCCTAGGGAGAAAACACATTAAATTTGCGTGAAGTGCTTTGTAAAATGGTTAGGAAAATCACTCCCAGCCCTGGTGTGAAAGGCAATCACATCATCCAAATGAAAGTGTTTACATGGTGCTTTTTAACTTACTTCTTTAAGCAAAACCCAGCATGGTTTCATAATTAGGCACTGTTCGTGTTGCACTGCAAACTATTTACTTAAGATAGAGGGAGTGAGGGGGGTAAGGCATGATGATCTGATATGCCTCCCAGAACACCAATTGTATAATTGAAGCATTGCACGCTCATTGTGTGCTAATATCCGTGGTGTAATGATATTGCTTAGTATCAGAGCCCCAACCACCCCCACCCCCCTTTTTCTTAATTTCACATCACACGGCTCTCTCGAGGGCTCTCCACTCCCAATCGATGCCTGCAGCTGTCATGTTGCTGTGAACGCAGCAGTCGTCTCTCTTAGATCCCCGCCACCCAGAACCACTGGGAACAAAGCCTCGGAGCTCATTTGCCATCAAATATTCGGAGGCATGCAGCTCTTTCCACCTGTAGAGGAATATCAAAGGCATTTACAGCTTCTCTTTAATCAAAGCCCATCTATAATTTTCACACTAGTTGCACATATTTTAGTGGAGCCATTTGTCTAGCAGGACCAAATGGGCGGATGTTGGCTTTTATCAGGTACTAATGTCAACGGATGGATTTTTATTCTACAGCCTCTCTCGCCAAATCAATAGAGCTTTTGTCTTTGTTTTATGTTGTGACCTTGGTGGAAAGTTTAGTGCATTTCCTTTTATAGGAACAACAGCCTTCTAAAATCATGACCACTAAAGTAATTTATTGAGAATTAAGAAAATGTATCACAATTTTTAAGAATTGTGAAGAAAAAGTTAGTGTTGTGTAAATGTAGTAAAAGTAGTGGCGTTTACCTTCATTTGAATACAAGATATTGAATGCCAAGTTTGATGGCATTATTTCACCTCATGCCTAACAATGCCCCTCAGCTGTTCTAAAATCACTGGAACCTACAGCCTCTCAGGAATTATTGCTTTTCTAAAACGGTTGGTTACTACATATACCTGGCAAGATTTCCTAAAATAAAGGGACAGCAACGAGATATTTTACGATTTATTTATGCATGCCGCCAAAAAAAATATTTATTCTATCAGAATGGTTGCCAAGCCACGCTGAGACGCAACAACTTTTACTTTTGTATCAATTTGTGGTAGTGCAGTAATATCGAATGAAGTGTGGTCAATGTGAAGGGTTGTGTTGGGTGTTACAACGGCATTGAACGTGATTCAGCTAATCATAATCAAGGACCGGAACTTTAGTCCCTTAAAGGAGAATTCCGGTGTGATTTTGACCTAAAGTGTTTTGAAACATGATACCGAGTGTGAACGTATGTCTCATAGCCCATCTCGGCTTGTCCCCTGCACTCCGAAATCTGGCGCTAGTTCGCCGATGCTACCAACAAGGCGGTCAATGGTGGTGCCTCGGCATCGGCATAGCCATGCAAATAAATCACTGTTTTACACCATTTACGAGGCTCAATGTATCTCCACACTTCATTGGTAGACTTCCAAGGGCCCTGACATTTAAAACGAGACATTGAGAACTTTGAAAAAGCACTGGTAGTTTACTTACAAGACGATTTATACAGACAGTATCTTCTCGAAGTTTAGCGTTTGCAGCCATCTTGAATTTAGTCACGATAAGTCGAGCGACGAGTAAGAATGAACAGGTATGATAAGGAATCAGATTCCAAAAATAATTCCGTGGAAATGCATGGATTCCAGTTGCTGCTACTGGAAGAAACTGTAATCCATGCATTTCCATTTATTCAGTTACACCTTCACAAAAATAAAACATGTAATGTGTCAGTGCAGGAACAGCACTATTTTATCAGAAACCAGTGCATTTTCTACAGCTTGTCATTCTGGTTGACATCTACTGCCTGGTTATATGTATTATTGGTATGTTCAGAAATTACTGATAGGCCTACACAAGCTGAAATAGTTTCAAAAAGTGTAACTGTGTTTATTATATTACAAAAACATAGGCAAATTGGGGCCACCACCACCTTGACACTTATCAGTAATAATGAATACTGTGTGATTATTCACAGTAGTGGTGATCCTAGTCTCTGCTCAACCCTCCATACACACAAAATGATGGCTTGTCATGTTTCTATTTAATATTTTGAATTCATAAACTTTATATATTTTGTTAGTATTTTATGATCTGCATAATTACTTATAGCTAAAAATATTCAGTAATTTGAATACATATTGATTTTTAAACTATTGCACTTGTCTTTAATGACATTACAGTGGTGATATGTAGGTCTAATTGAGTGCCTGTCACTTCGAGAAAAAACGTGAAAACTAATTAGCTTTCATTCTCAATTCCATAGCCTAGGTAGGTTACCGTGGCATTGTGTGTTGTCCCATTGACTTGGTCATGTTTAACGGGCTATGTGCTTATAGCTTACCCTACCATAACTTGGAGTTCGCTATTTCTGTTATTTTGATCCAATGAGTGAGACCTAGAAAGTGCTCAAAATAAAACTTTACGGTATTCTCTTGATAACGTTAGTGAAATGGATTTAATGTGAATGTGCACATAAAAAGACGCAGAGTGGCTACATAATACAGCGCACGTTTTGCAGTGATGTTCCGCCTTTTAAAAGCAGGTGTAGCCTAATCCGAATCGGGGTTAAATCCATCAATTAGACAAACAGAATCAGTAGGGTACAAGTTTTGTAGCCTACCAGGGCTATGTCAAAAGCAGGCAACATTAGGGAGGGGAGAGCGCGTTCAAAATCATCAGCAATAATGTCATCGAAGCCGAGAATCTCCTCAAAATCATACCTTCCGAAATCTCCTCGCTATCAAAGTCCTCCATGCTTTGCTCGAAGAAATTTCAAAACAATGTCACGAGGAACATGACGACACTCCCTCGTGTCTATTCTGATGCATTTCATTGGCCCAGAGGCCGATAATTGGTGCAAAAAAACCCTTATACGCGGAAATCGACGTATACGCTTTCCCGGCCTCAATGGTAGAATTACGCAACAGCGCTCCCGGCTTTAATGGTAGAAATGCGCCAATGCTTTCCCGGCCTAAATGGGTTAATAGTTTAGTTAAAATCGCCATAGTTTAAAATTTGTGCGATACTTTTCAGTGAGTTTGAAGGCATTAGTTTCCAGGCAAATCTATTGTTCCGTGCAATTACCTCTCTCAGAGCTAGTAATTAAAACGCAAGGCGTCAAGAGAGGGGCCAGCCCAAGAGATGGTGATTTGGTCAAGGTTAAAAGAAGCCTTTATAGATTAAAACAGAAGCTGTTAAGAACAAGGACACACTAAAGTTGCTTTTGGAATTAAATGGGCAGCCATGCAATTAAATGGAGCCAGCTGTTTTAATAGTTTCCCTTTTCTAGCTGTTCTTCCCCATAACAAAAGATATGTTGCAAGATGTATGTGATAACAAGGAGATCCGTATGATATGATGAAGCTGTTGCATTGACCCCCTCCTGTCCTCTCTGTTGTCTGCTGTAACAGGAGAAACGTTACGACATGTATGTGCAGCTCCTGAAGGACGGCGTGAAGGAGCTCCTGGCCGGTAAGGAGGCTGAAGCGGCCCTGAAGAAGTCCCAGTCCAGCCCCTCGCTCAACCAGGAGTCCCAGCCGGCTGGCGCCAAAGTCAAACGGAACACCTCCGAGAGGAAGGACTACCGGCCCGAGCCCCCCAAAGTCACATAGGAAGCTCCACCACGCTGTCCGTTCGAGAGCCATTGGTAGCACTTTTCTGTGAAGGGCTACATGTAAGGCCTAATTTAACACCTTTTTACGAGCCAATGCACGACCACCCTAAGACTAGTGGAAGGACCTTGACAGGCAGTTGATAGAGTCACTAGCTTCGATAGTGTGACACGGCGTTGTGGAAAGGCCTTTGAGTTTGTCGTTGCTATACACACACACACACTTGCACGTATTTGCAATTGCTCAGGTGCCTCTTAGGGCCCTGGTGTGTTGATTCCAAAGGTGTTGTTTAGCTTTTAACGTGAACCCCCTTAAGGAAAGTGTTACCGAGCCATTCTACACAACGTGTGAATATATTTTGTGTAATTTATTTATGATCCCACAGTTGTGTACAATGTAAATGACTGATAATCGTCCTTAGATTGACTGGTGCTTGTGTAGCGATTTATATGGGGCATAACCAACATACAGTAAATGTAGTCTCTTTTTTTATTTGAGTGTTGTACATGTTGCTGTTGTCATTATTGTAATGTAAGTGTAAGATTTAGTTGTGAGGCATTCGACTGTCACTTTATTTGTTCTCGCTGTGTTCCGTCCTTACCAACGCTCTCCCGAAATCTGCCTTTATTCAAGAGAAGATATTTTCTTGTATTTTGAGTGGACTTGATCCACCCTTATATCTTTGTAGGTATTAGATATAGTCTTACTCCTACTGTAAGGTAAATGGTTATTTTAAAATGTAGATTAAGTGAATGTTATAAACATTTAAACACACATGTACGGTAATTAGATCATTGGTACAATATGGCTTGACCCAGATTTTCTCCCAGCTGCTGGTTAGAGTCAAAACTGTGGAGAGAAAACGGCTGATTATTTTCAATAAGCTCGTTGACACAAAATGTCTCAAGCACATTAGATGGACCGGAAAGGCACATGGAAGAAGTTCCCATTGCTATTTCCTCTTATTGGCATTATAGGGACCATATAGGCCTACGTCAAGACTTTTTAATTCTGTTCGTTATATAAGTGCCCACCACCAACAGATTTTCTAATTCTATTCTGCAACAGTTTCAATTCAATTTCATAAAAATGTAAACAGTTCACATCTGTAAATCACATTTTAATTATCTCATCTGGCAACTTTTCCCAACAGAACAGCAACAAAATGTTTCTCACTCCCTGTTGCCGTTTCTAAATGGTTTTGTCCTCTCTCTCTCTCTCTTTCTCTCTTTCTCTCTCTCTCTCTCTCCCTCTCTATAGACGTTTATTTTTACATTACCATAATGCAGCAGGTTGTAAATAATCAGAAGTGATTTTTTTAATGTTCCTATGAACGGAACAGTAGAGAAATGAAAGCCTTCAGAATAGACCCATTAGAAGACATAGATACACTATTAGTTCCATTTTAAAGGTATGTTACAGTGGTTTTAAGGCTATTCAAAGTCTCTTATTTTAAGGAACGATTAGGGGTACTTACAGATAATGGTTTTAAACGTTGTTCTGTCCTCAGAACGTGGCTGTGCACACTGCAATGGCACTGTTGTGTTGTTATCAACACCAGAGTTGCTGCAGGCAGGCCGTTTATTTTTTTATCTGTTGAGCTAAAGAAATATACTTCTGCTTTTTTGAGTAGTGTAAATGCCAATGCTACTTTTTGTGTATTTTATAATCTTCTTATATTTGGATTTTTAATTCTTGAGTTGAGAATTGTATTGTTGTAAAGATAAAAAATTAGTATTTATAGTGCACTTTATGAATTAGTTCTTTTGACTATTTTAGAGCTTTATAAGGGGTAGAGTGACACGTTTTTGAGTGACTCCACAGGTTTCTTTTTCTTTTCTCAGGCTGCTCCCAAGCTTGTTTTGTTGAAGGTACTGAGCTGAGTGTACGATTCTGTCAGCTCAACATGTTAGTTTGTCAGTGGTTGTGTAGTTTTGCTGTCATAGTTAGATTGTGTTATGACTACGTTTCCAGTAAGGGAACTATTTACAGTGCTGTACAACATTGAAATCTTTGCAAATTTTTGCCTTTCTTTGTGATGTCAATATAGAATTGAAGTGTCATTGAAAATGTCTTCAGACAGAGCTGACATGGAAACACTGATATTTTATTCTTTCCCATCACAAACTGTATTTCAGGCATATTTTCCTCACCAAATATGGTCTGTATTTGAAGGTTTAGGTGTGTCAGGTGTGAGATGTACAATATATAACAAAGAAGGAATTGTAGGTTTCTGACATACGCTTGAAAATGTAGTAATTTGGCTTGTCGTCAGAACGTGTGCTCGTTTACTTCAACAAAGCGTGTGTTCTAGAAATTACACAATAGTTATTTGTTCTTCTCACCGTGTTAAAACAATATAGCCAGGCAAATGAACTGAGAACTTCTGAACGGAACATTTATATCCAGGTGGCTTCAGTGTCACTATCAGGAATTTTTTTGCGACTCCGATATGCATATCCTATGCTTGCACAGTGTTGCCGATGCAACACTTTACTCTGTTGCCCCTTCCCTTGCCATAGTATACAAGGTTAGTGTATGGCTTCAGCATTGAAGCACTTAGAGTAACTTGCTTTTGTTCTTATTTTTTGTTGGTTTGTTTGTTTTGCTTGCTTGTGTGGTGCTTTGCCTATGAGTACTAAAAGAAACTGACCCAACAAAACTATACCCCAGCTGTGGGAACTGTCCCTGTTAGAAGTCTGCCCAGTTTGCTTTTTTTTCTTCTTATCCTTTTGTTGTGTATGTACTTTTAAACATTTTGGTTTGTATTTGTTGACCATTCAAAAACATCTGACCAAATTGTGCTTGTTGATGCTTGGATATATTGTACTTTTTGTGGTCTACCCCATATAGGACCCTCACCATCCTTCTAAAGAGGAAGTGTATACCGAAACTAAAGTCCCAGTGTGAAGTTCAGTCTCCCGATTTGTCCAGCATGAACAGTTGTAGATCAGCTGCTTCTCATGCCTTTGTGATACATTTGCACATTTTAGGATTTTTTGATTTTACATTTTGTTTTGTACTGACACAAAAACCAGAATCTTATGTACTCCTGTATGTAGTGCATGGACATCTGAGTTCAATTTAATGGCAGAGAACCCCCCCCCCATCCCATTTAAAAAACAAAAAAAACATCAGAATAGCTTTATTATTTATGTTCTCATTTGTATTGCCTTATTTATCTTTTTTTTGGACTGGAATGATTTAATTTTAGTGGTACATTTTCTTTGCAGGTGTACTAATTTTACACATCTATGTAAATTATCTTTTATTGTCAAGTGTAATATCCATACCACGCTTTTGTTTTGTTTTTTAGTTTTGGTCAAACAGTTTTCAGTGTAAACCTTATTGATCCCCCTCTTTTCTCCCTCTGCAGACGCCACTGTTGGTATTGATCCCAAGCCGCCCTACACTCACATATATCACTCAACAATATCAAATATAGAGCCTATGAAGTGTAGCTATATGCTGGACATCTCAGATTAGCATCCACCATGTTTTTTTTTTTGTTTGTTTTGAAGAAGGAAAGGAGGGGGCTGATGGGGTTTTTTGGGGGAACGACAGCTGAAGTTGTACAGTAGGAACCAACACCACCGGTAGACACTCACACAGTCCCCCCTACACCGTTGGTGGTCGCTCAGTAGACATTGCACCTTAGCCTTCAGCAGGGGCTGTTAGTTCCTGCAACACAAACAGCATCAAAAAAGACTATATCTCTACAAAAGCTGTGATCTTGTACAATCCTTTAATTCTGTAAATGTTGTGACATAACTGTTGCCCTGTGTTGGATAAGAAAAAAACAATTGGTTGATTTGTGGGTTGTTGAAGTGATGTCACTGGCAGTAAGCGTGTCTTACGCCCCTCAGCCAGAGTCAGGCACTTGATGCCAGCGTTACCAACTGTAGACGGTTTCAGTGAATAAAACACAGTATTTAATTGAGCATCCCACTAAGTCTCTGATCTCTTCTTTCACATACAAGTTAATTATATATTTCTGTATCATATTAGTACATTAAGAGGTGCTATATATCCTATTAGAGGTACTTCCTTTTCAAGGACCTTGTAGTTTAAAGATAAATCCTTATGGATCTAATAGTCTTCAAAAGAGTACTCACTTTGAGGTCCTAACAAGGGCACTGAAAATCATTGAGATTAAATCTGCACTGCTTGGGGACAGAATAATGTTACCTTAATCTCACAGCAGCAGCAGAGGGACCTCAAGATGGCTAGTCTACGCTGCTGTTACAAAAATTATTAAAGCAAAGTATTCTTGTAACCCATAGCAACCCATCATAGAAATAGTCAGTGTATGCCGCAATTGTATAAATAGATATGCATTCAATATGCCCTTATACACACACTAACAGATATAGTGCACTATATCTAACGGTGACGGACAATTTAAAAAAAACAGTGCATCATCAGGTATAAACTTATCCACAGGGATTTAAATTGTATTTGTAGTACACAAAAACATTAATCAAATACAACTGCACATGCCCATGTGTTTTAAATGCTTTTCAGATTTGATGTACAAAAAAGAGCATACAATTCCCTTGCTGCTGATGCCACTGAACAGCTAAGTGCAAGTATATGTGATGTAGTGACAAAGTTGCCATCACCCAGAGGTAGCTGAAGAGAAACTCACGACATGGAGTAAAAACAAAATGGGGAACGTGTTTGGGAATAGCATCTGGCAGAGCCTAAGAGAGGGCGAGGCTTTTAAAGCAGAATTACTGCTGGGATTTGTGATGGATTGGAAATAAAAGTGTGCGACAGGTGCAGGAGAGGAGGATAAAGGAGAGAAACATCTCATCAATCAGGAAGTTAGGGAGAGAACGAGGGGAAGGAGGTAGGGAGGGAGAGAACAATGCTGGACCAGAAGAGGTCCGTCTTCTCCAAGAGTTGGTCACTCGAGCAATTACTTCTTTTAATAACCACACGGATAGGGAATACACAAGTCAACCTACATCCCTCTCCAATCACCAAGGCAACCATTTCAATTTCAAGTTTCAACAATGAAGAAAACAAGAAACAACAAACCACAGTGTTCTTCTCACAACAGTTTTCTTCAGGGTACCAGCCGTTATTTTCCATCAACAAAGTGTAAATATTTGGTTGAAGTAGGGAACAAGTGATGTGAGATACATCTGTGGGAGAAAATTGACACGGATAACAGGTGCATAAGCCATCTGTTCCTCATTGTGATCTCAGTGGATAACACCTAACACTGAATGGAGTTCATGGAGCCTAACACATCTACTTGTGAAATTAGGACACAGCCATGCATTCATTTATCCTGAAAGGGAAGGGGTGCCAGGTAATGTGTTTAAGGAAAATAACCTCTTGCACACACAAGTAAATGCAAATAGCATGCCCCTAACCTCTAATTGAAGGGGGTTAGTGCTGCTGTATCATGGTTAACAGAGAGCAGTGAGGGGGGGGGGGCACTTTGTGGGGAGAGAAGAATTAATGTAAGCAACAGGCAGAACTGGTATGAACAGTGGCATTTGTTATTGTTAAGGCAATCCGATGGGCATGGCTTCACACAGAGGAGTCAGTAAACTCGAATGATTGGAGACAGTTGCTTGGAAACAAAAAAGCTGAGATGCACTTGAGCGTGATCAAGAGTATGATGAGTGTGGAGGACGAGCGAGGAGCCAAAGGACAGGAAGTCAGTGACGTCGACGGCTACTTCACTTCCCCTGCATATAGGTGCTCTTGTGCATGCCCTCGGCTACACGGGGGGCTCAACAACACATGGGCCATGCTTGGAGCTCTCAGAAACTCTAAATCTCTAAAAACAAGCAATAACTGTATTTCTGTGGTTTTATTTTACCCTGTGTATACTTATTTGTGTTGACATGACATAATAATTTCAGCAATCTACCAGTGAGTTACAGTGTACATAGACTAGGTAGAAGACACAAAGTGTGATGCATATGGCAGTAAAGAGCTGTTTTTTACATGCACATGATGACAAAAAGAAGACAACTGAGGTCATGTTTGTTAAAACAGGAGACAGCACATTTTGTCTTGCACGCCACAGAAATTATTTGGAACCCTGATTTGTATATGAGTGCAGTTGTCTCTTCTCTTTTTTATGATTACGGTCATCACCAACTGCCAGAACAGGATGTATTTATGGCTTGCTCAGAATGTGAACATTATTGCCACCATACATCGTAATGCAGTGCAGTGCAAATCTGATCCACTTTCTACACTTTTCACATTTAGTCTGTGTATCCAAAATATGGTTCTAGGCTACTTTTATCAAGCAAAGAAGCTACTGTGTGTAAAGATTATAAGCTATTGTACAGGAGATATTGGGGGGAGGGAACAAATCACTTTGACCTTGAAATAATATGTCCACAATTTGACAGCACATTTAGTCTTTTCTCAGATGTGGGCTGCAATGAAAGGATTCTCTTCCATTTCAGGTAGTCACATGCCAAATTGTATGTTTAGTTGCCTAGATACAAAGGGTGGGTGAATGATGCAGAAAGACTCGCCTCAGTTTGCTTTTGTTGGAAAAAGTGTTTTCCCAGAACAGTGAACTGCAAGTTTAAACAAGTACCACTCTGCAGGCTTGTTTACCATTCATCTCCAAAAATGATGAATTCAAATCACAATGATATAAGTCTTTTTAAATATTTCACCCAAACTGTGCATAAAATGGACCTTTATCATAATACATTAGTTTTAATTTCATGTGCAGCCAACAATATTGATTTTGTTGAATTTTATTTATTAGAATGCCTGATGGGCATCAAAACAATTAACAAAACAGCTGGTGCCCTTTTTCTTAGAAAATAAAAATTAAATAAATATGAAAATATCACTTTTGCATGTCTGGAGTTAAACGTTATTGTTATTTGCTTTATTGCTAAACTTCTTGTTTAAGCTTAAGGAAATGAGGAATGCAGCAAGATGAATAACTAAGTGATTGCTATCTTAGGGCCTGCTGGTCTTGATTAGAACATGTATTATCAGATTGGATCCATTCAAAAGCAGCCGATGTGACAATTACTGCCAGAGAGATGCCATCAGAACACCTTAAAGTCTACACACAAACAGAGGATGAAAAAGGAGGGAAATTAATTGAACTATTGACTTTTTAATTGAACTAATGACTTTTTTTCTTTCCAGATGTGTTTTCTTTTTCTTTCCTATTTCTTATTCTCCCCTCTAAGTCTAAATGGATACTCTTTCGTTCCACCTTGAATACCAAAACCTACATGTCACTGGAATACTTCTTTAAGCCAATGCCCATGCACGGTGTCACAAATAACAATTAGGAACAATAGTACATGCCCTGGAAAGGGTGTTTGACACACACATTCAAACACTATTTGAGGCTCTTTGAAGGTTAAGCTTCTATTCCTTTAACTTGTGAGCTCTATCAATTACTGTGATCACCTGTCGTTTTGACCAACATAGTTATTGCGGTGAATTCTTTGATGGGTGCTTGAAAAGTAAATGGCTTCTTGAGAACACTTTAAAAGAGGCTGTATTATCAGGACATGTGGTTGTTTCCATGGAGTTTCGCAGATATGACTCACTTTCCTTCCTAGTAAAGTGTACTCTCTACAGAGAAACCCACACATGCATTTTCATGCTCGCATAGTACCAAAGACTATATGATAGATATAGACTATTAGATAATGTCCATACATTAAGCCTCATATCTCAAAACACCCTAGAGTGTTTTCCTTGTCAAATTTGTATAAAAACAGTGCCTTCAGTCCCGAAGTGTTTAGCTAAAGAGGCTCCATGCAGAGAAGGATCCTAAAAGTCTTAAAATCTTAATATAAACACTTGAGTCTCCCCCCTTTTCCACCTCTCTGTGCCGTTATGGAAGCTGTTGCATTGAGAAAGAGCCAATCCTTTTATATGCCCCTAGAAGAGCTGCTATTAAATGAGCTTTATTCTCACAGCCCTGTCAGCCTTCCATAACTCTTGCTATGCTTTTAGCAATTGGCAGGATGTGCCCACTGTGAAGCACTTCTGGCAATGACTTCAGCGATGGCTTCAGGGTTAAGGCAGCTTGTCCTCTGTCTTCCTCAACTGCGGTCTGCCAAGACAGATGCAGCTCCATAGCAATTACACTCGTCACAAAACAAAATGCCAATTGTAAGAGTAATGAGGACCACAGAATGCCACACAAAATAAGAGAAATGCAAATATGTCAACATAACTTATGGGCAAATATTATATAAACCCTCGTGCTGCTTTTCTGCTTTTATGTCATTGCAATCAAAGCTTCTGTGTGTGTGCGCGAGGGAATTAGATATATGCAAAACATTGCATGTCTGTGTAATAGGCATAAGACACAAGGATGTTAATCCCTTTAATAGGAATACCTTTCCTTGCTGGCTCGATTAAAACATAGATATGCTGATGGACTGATTCCACACACTGATCTATTGAGTAATGGAAATCAATTCCTGCTCATTAAATCTTTTTTTCTGTCTTAGGTCAAGGAAAGTTCAAGCTAAACCTTGTAGAAAATATGTGTGTGGTGGTTTAATTGTGAAGCCATCGAGTTATTAACACTATGTGTTGCTGTCTATATATCTCATCAATAAGCAGACTGATTCATGCCTTTTTCTTTGATATGTTGAGCACAAATTCAGCTTTAGATATTGATACTTAATCATCAGGCTTTAAAATGTAGAGGTGGGGGGGGTCAACATTCTAATTCAGAACACTGTATTTGGCGAAATCTCCACATTTTAACAAATAGTGTGCCAGTGAGAAATAGCAACAGAGATACAAACAAGTGCATCATGATGCAGCTCTATTATCCTAACAATGAGGATAGTGATCTGCCCACCCAATCAGGATTTGTGTCATTAGTGGTCATTTGCTTTTGCCAAAGCAGTAACTGGACAGAGAGGGTATTTGAGGAGAGCAAAGGAACACATTTTGTGGTCTTCAGTTTTAGAGCATATAACTTCCAACAGAAAGCACACACACACACACACAGGAAAAATGTGCACCTTCTTTGATTTGATTTGATTTGCTTCGCTACTGCTTTGGATAAGTGTCTGCTTTTGTCAAAATGAATAAAGAGTGAAATAATAATGAGTCAGACTAAAGTTTTATAGGCTATTTACTCCTTGGCAAAAATGGCAATGTCTTCTTTCCAACAGAACCATTTTTTTTGTCACTCTGGAATGGATTGACCTCTGTGTGCGACTTCACAAATCTCACTGTCTCACTGTAGCCTCCTTCAACTATTCAATATTTGCGACTTATCATTGTTGACCACTTACAGTTTACAGTTACTCTAAAATAACTCAGATACCTAATATTTTGAATTCGGATTGCTGTATGTGGATCTGAATAATTGTAATCAATATTAAAACGCTTCTTGTAAACCTGTCTACCCCAAAACACCCACATAGCTTAATATTCCTTTTTAAACCCCATATTTACTGATATTTGGAAAACCTGAACATCTTTGTTTACATATATGGCCTATATTTGCCACAGCTATTTGCTTGTATGTAATTCTGTCCATTAGAGTTTAGTCTACCACATTTTCAAGTCATTGTCTGCATTTTATTCAATTCAAGTTTCCCTAAAATTACTCAACACTGTACCCAGGAGGATTCTTCTGAATGGCTCCCAATCAATGGGTAACCAATTCCTTTCCTGGCTGGATATTGAAAAAACTAGATGTACCGCAGAGCGGTACAAAATATGACCGCCGCCCAGTTCAGCACATTTTTTCCACAAAAATAAATCACGCTGAAAGGCCTATATGATTCTAACTGTCTCACTAAATTGCATTATCCACACTCAATTCTCACTGATATCTGCTAGACAACAAGTACCAAAACATGATTAGTTCATAGATTTCACATGTAAAATTAATTTTATACAACCCCACCTCCATCTTGCCTGTTCATAATTCTGAGAAATTCTTGAATTGTGTGCATGTGTGCATGTACATGTTTATGTTATGTGTGTGTGTGTGTGTGTGTGTGTGTGTGTGTGTGTGCGTGCTTGTGTCTGTGCCTGTGTATGTGCCTGTGCATGCTAGCGTACATATGTCTACTGTGTGAGTATGTGTCATACGTATGATTACTGTGAATGTATGTGTGTGTGTGTGTGTATCTGTTTGTGCACATGTGTGCACATGAAATTGGTTAACATGACCCCTGGAGGCAAACATACGGAAAAAAATGGTCATCCTAGTCCCTACAGTTCTCAAGATATTCACAGAGAACTGTGTCTGCCCTACCCTCCTTTCGGGGGGTCCAGTCCAGCGGGGGGGCTACAGATAAAAACGAAAAACGAAAGTTCCATGCTATCCATGTGGGGTTACATGCCCACCAAGTTTCGTGTACCCCGGTCTTTCAGTGTCCCGGGAATCATTGACGGAAATTTGGGCATGCGGAAAAAAAGAAAAAAAAAAATCTGACTAAACCTATATGACCGCCGCTTCGCTGCGCGGCGGTCATACTGTCCTGACCGGATAGTTGCTTTTGACGGACAAGGAATTCGATGAATGAGAATTCAGAGATGACCGTAACTGCGAAAGATCCCACCCTCAATTTTATCCAATGGCCGTTGCGCTTACTGTGTCTGATGAACCAAAAGGCTTTCTAAAAACATCGACAGATTAAAATCCCGAAGTGTTTTTGTAGGCCTACTGTGCAGTAGGCGATCTTGTAGTATATAGCTTAGGTCTTCTGTTTCTGTCCTCTTTCTCTGTAACTCGGGAAACAACAACGGAAGAATAGAAAATGGCTGCATGGGGCGTCAAAACAAATGGTGCAGAGAAAATATGAATCAGACACTGCTTTCCCCAATGTTTTGACACATTCGTAAAAACATATTGATGATAGCCTACAGTTAGCGGTTGTGTGGCAGTTTACTTAAATATGAGATTAATTAAGTGCTGGAGACAAATGCTGGGAAATGGCGAGACTATCTCTACGGAAACTTTCTGTATTCTGTCTATGTATTTCAGCATTTATTTTCCTTGTCATCACTTTCCAGGTAATGTTCCAGCTCAGGGATAACTTTTTGGTGTTTTTGAATGTTCAAATATCTCACTGAGATTACTTTATGTGCCGCAGCTGTGTACTTATTTCTTGTCTTTTTGGTACACTTAACGTAGCATACTTTTAGGTCTCTTCCTTGGTCTGCTCGAATTCTGACTTGCGCTTGGACTCTTCTCCTGCCTGGTATTTCTTTCCCTGCCCTTCCTTTTCAACCTTACTCACCAGCATACTTTAATTTATTTCTGTAGTCAGCAACTTTCCTGCATGCACTCTTTACTCTCACAATCTTCTCTACACCAACATTGCAACCCCTTGGAAACCCTAATTGATTGTTAGACTGTGTTGTCTTGAACATCTTTTTTTTACTGTAGGCTATGAAACAACATCTAGTTTATTTCACTGTGAGCAAATGTTGGCAGAGATTTCTTTCTTCCTTTACACAGACTTACCTTTTCTTATTTTGCCCATAGGTGGCGGAGGAGTTGGGTCAATTTGATGACCCAGTACACAGATGGGAAGCGCAAGGCACTAGTGATTTGTTGACAGATGAGAAGATAGCCAGAAGCTCAGAGGGCCATTACCCAGTGATTGTGTGGTGGTCACCTCTCATTGGGGAGCAGGGACGACTTGGGGAGTGTGGGAGAAACAGATGCTTCTTCACTGTCAATAGATCCTACCATGCACTCCCCTCCACTCACGCGTTCCTATTCTATGGTGAGACAAACAAATTTTATTCTGACTGCTACGATTACAATGCATATGAATGCCATGTCAATGCCTTTTAATGAACTTTTTAATGATAAGAAATCACTCAATATTACAGTTATCAAACAATATGTTGATTTCAGAAGTTAAACCTGTTAAACAGTTTAGTGTTTCATAAAGTAAAAGAAAATACATGTTATTTGAGATCAGGAATGTTTTCTCTTTTTTATCATAAATTAATGAATATTTTGGAAAACAGCCCTGGCTCTTCAACTCTAGTGGGAGTTCAAGCACAATTATCCCTCTAAGAGGCTCAGAGAGTGCTGTGCCTCTGAGCTGCCAATGCTTGTGCTTTTCCAGTAGACTTTTTTATTCTCATGCTAAATATAGGCTACCTAAATCCTAATTAAATATGAATAAATAAGCAGTACCATAAGTTATACTTTTGTTTCCCTATTGAATCAGGGCTACTTTGAAGTATTTGGATAATGTGTTGCAAATGCCAATGTGACATCCATGGCACTCTTCATCTCTTATGTTTCCATAGAAACCCCATATCCCATAGCAACATAAGGGGGAAATAAAGCCAGACACACAACCTATCAACACGTGTGTACTTTAAGGAAATTGTTGCTGTGTAAATTCTTCAATCAACATTATGGTCAAATATTCCTTTTGAGAAGTTTATTGTTTATCAAAATGTCATATTAGCCCCAACAGTTGTCTGTTCTCAAGAATGGCAATGTATCAGCATAGTGCATGTTCTTCAGTTCTTCAGTAGTAAACAATAATTGTTGAGCTGACTTCTTAGTCTGGTTTAACTAGACCCGAAGCCACATCAAAAACTGAGTTGGGGGCAATAGGTAGAGCCAGGCTAAACTTGCATAGGCCTATGCCTGTTTGTACAATGTTATTGACATTCAGAAATGTATATTGCAGTACTTTTGCCAGCAAACAGTATAAATGCTTGGGTACTTTGGTAAAAAGTATTATATTTTTAACCTGAATGTGTCATGGCATGGTACATTATTTTCAATGTTTTCAGGTAGTCACTCTGATCACAAAACTCAACACGGGTCACTTTGCATTTAGACTAACGATCAGTTTGAAGTTATATGAACTGGTTAAGCCTATTGATATGGATGATGAAATAATGCAGTGGAGAGGCGAAATGGACACACTGGTCTTTGTCTTGTCTTTGCTTCATTACTTAGTCAAGTAAGACTGCCTTTACAGACATGTACTTTTTTCACTTTTCTCAACCATGCTAATGGATCATGATTGGACACAGCTGGTTTGACACCTACCCTGTACAGTGCTCTCTAATTGCCGACATAAAGAGATGGGAGGTTTCATCGAGATGTCTCCGTTAAGCGGTAGCTGTGAGAAACTCCTATCTATCAGAGACTTTTATTCAAAAATAGCCAACCTTCACTGCTGTGGCAAGACTGAACCCACATAGCAACCGCCATCAAAGCCTGTTAAGGTTCAATCATTGACCTGCCACGGCAGAAACTTTTCAACTGACGTAAAGACATGCAGCTCTGAAAAACCATTAAACCTTAAAGGTTAGCTTCCATCGTTTCTCTTGCACAGTGTGGTGTAAACTGTGCAGTAAAAAGGTGTTCTCGACAAGTAACCATGTATTGTTTTCATTCAAAAATGCCATTCATTCGTTTTTTCTTTTTTTATTTCAACCAGGCACTGACTTGAATATCGAGAACCTGCCTCTTCCTAGGCAGGAGCACCACCACTGGGCTCTGTTCCACGAGGAGTCGCCCAAGAACAACTACAAGCTGTTCCATGAGCCTGTTATCACCCTCTTCAACCACACAGCCACCTTCAGCCAACACTCCCACCTCCCCCTGGTCACTCAGCACCTGCAGAGCCTGGACAGCCTCACCTCCCACATACACCTGGTGCCCCTGGCCCAGAAAAACCATCTGAGAGCCAGGGTCCTGGCACCGGTTGTGTACGTGCAGTCCGACTGCGACCCCCCGTCGGACAGAGACGTGTACGTGGCCAAGCTCATGCGCTACATCCCGGTGGACTCGTACGGCCAGTGCTTGCACAACCGCGACCTGCCCGCCCACCTACAAGAGTCCACTGCCATGGACGAGCAGGGATTCTACGACATCTTGGCCCGCTACAAGTTCATCCTGGCCTTCGAGAACGCCATCTGCGACGACTACATCACAGAGAAGCTCTGGAGGCCGCTGAAGCTAGGCGTGGTCCCTGTCTACTTCGGAGCCCCCAACGTTCGACAATGGCTACCCAGCAATAGGAGCGCTGTGGTAGTTAATCTAGACACACCACCAGAAAGACTCGCTGAATATTTAAAGAGCTTGGATGACAATGACGAGGAGTATTTGACATATCTGGAGTGGAAGCGCAAGCGGGAGGTGACCAATGAGGTGCTGGTCTCAGAGATGAAGTATCGCCCATGGGGGGTGCAGGACCTCACCCAGAATAACTATATAGATGCGTTTGAGTGTATGGTGTGTGACAGGGTGTGGGAGAACATCAACAGACACAAACAGGTGTGTATATGTTTGTGTGTGTGTGTGTGTTGTATTAGTACGGAGCCCCTAAGGGGACATGAGCAAAAAAAAATCTAAAGTTTAGTTTCATGTGCTCACGTGAAACTTTAATGTGCTCACCTGAAACTTTCATGTGCTCACGTGAAACTTTCATGTGCGCACATGAAAGTTTCACGTGAGCACATGAAAGTTTCGTGTGCGCACGCAAAACCTTTTCACATGAAACTTTCATGTGCGTGTAACGGATGCCAGCTTGCTTAGCTGTGCTTGTGGAACGTTGGTAAACCTCACTCCCCGACGCCTCAAGAGTGCTGCTGGCATGCGAACCAGTAGCCTGGGCTATTGGCTCAATTGTTAGCGCACTTGCCTCCCGATCTGAGGTCATGCTGTTCGCGTGTTCGAGTCCGGGCGTGTGCAGGGCTGAATTGCGCAGGTTCAACACAACGCAGGTTACATGCGCACATGAAAGTTTCACGTGAGCACATGAAAGTTTCACGTGAGCACATGAAACTAAACTTTAGATTTTTTTTTGCTCATGTCCCCTTAGGGGCTCCGTATATTAGAGCCCTTCATTAAGAAAAAAAATGTTTGATGTTCAGGGGAGATGTGGCACATATTCCAGTCCATGTGGCCATAGAGATCGTGGCTCGATTCTGACCCATTGTCATATCCAAATCCCACTCTATCTCTCTCTCTCTCTCTCTCTCTCTCGCATTTACTTCCTGTCAACTGTATCTACATAAAGACAAAAGCCCCAAAACAATATTCTTCAAAAAACAATAAATGCCACATTCAGTTCATTGTGGCCCTATTCATAACATCACCCTTTGTATTGGAAGCATGAACAGCAGACTGAAGAATGTAGTGAAATAAATTGGACTTTTGGTAATTTTGTAAATGGCTGTGATTGTAGTACTTACTCCTGCATTTCTTTTTGCTGTACTTGATTGTAGGGCCTACAATCAAAAACCTGGCAAGCGGAAGCAAACCACTTGAGATGCCCTCGACCAAGGCTTTTTGACTTTGATGTAGGTCCACCAAAAGAGTCGTCGTTGAGAAATATATGGAGGCCAAGTTATGACCAGTCAGTTAAAGAGGCCAAAGCAATGAGACGGTTAGTTGTAAAGAACAAAAATTTTACTGTTGCAGAATTTTGGAAAGAGGTGTTTAGCTTTTAACTGTATGTAGAATGGAGTTTGACAGTAAAGCTAATGACTTCTAATGTTTACCCTAAGGATTGTGCACATTTAGTTAATTGCATTAGTTGATTGCAAGACATCATTTTTTTAATAATATTTGACAATGAAAAGCAGTATTACCAACACATTTTGCACTATTCTCACTAAACACTAATGTACCTCACATACTATGCACATTGGCTTTATCAGACAGCTGTGTTTTAACAGAACTGATCTCTTAAATGCTTTGAAATACACGTAAATCTGTTTTGTATTGTTGCTTTTTCACATCAAAATAATTCTTATGTAACTTCAATATAGTATAGGAAACTTCTATTTGAAAATAAAAACATTTTGTCAATGTTTTTACTAAAACAGTAAAACAGTCTGTATTTAATTTCTCTTCAATGATGTGTCCAGACACTACACCAAAGTGTATAGCTTCCAGTACAATGAAGCAGAAAATAAATGTGGGCAAACACCAGATTATTCTGTAATAGAGCACTCTTGGTATACAAACTTCATACACATCCTGAAATGTACATGTTGCTTATGGTCTTACAGATACAGTATGCTCCAGAATTATTGACACCTCTGCAGAAGTTGACTAAAAACCGGTATAAAAAAGTGATTTATTGTAATCTCACAATGAAAAAAATTACGAAAAATCCAACCTTGAAGGGAAGCAATTTTTTTAAAATGGGAAATCTCAAAAAAAAAAAAAAAATATTAGGGGGCTGTCGTGGCATATTGGTTAGGGCTTCGGGCTTGGAACCGAAGGGTTGCCGGTTCGATCACCGATCAGTGGGAACGGCTGAAGTGCCCTTGAGCAAGGCACCTAACCCCTCACTGCTCCCCAAGTGCCGCTGTAGCAAGACAGCTCACGTCTCCGGGTTAGTGTGTGCTTCACCTCACTGTGTGTTCAATAATTCATGGATGGGATAAATGCAATTCCTCTTTCTCTTTTGAACTGACTAAAAATCTCCGCCTCGTCACATAAATCTCCGTTTGTATCTCTTTAGACGCAAACGAACAAACAGAGTTTTCCCAAAAAAACGATCAAACTCCGTTTGCGGGGGGATAAAACCTCCGTTTGCATCTAAATGACCGGGTCAAACGCAGAAAAACATCACCGGTTGTATCGTTTTCATTGTCGTCTAAACAGGGTCTAAATTTGCTTCCCATCAAGGGTGTATTTTTCCCTTTTTGTTTTCATTGTGAGAGTACAATAAATCACCAAAAGATTTTTTATACCTGTTTTTAGTCAACTTTACCAAAGGTGCCAATAATTCTGGAGGGTACTGTAGCTATAACATTAGATTTGAATGCAAAGGACACATTCCAGAGGTTGTAACTGTAGTAAATTATATTTCCACTTGGGGGAGATGTTGTGCTCAGAATGTAACGGACATAAGGAGAGAAACCTGTTAAGCATGGAATGTTTGTTTAAGAGTATATAGTCCCTGAACGCTTACATTATTCCATAGAGTGCGTGTCTTCACTGTTAAAAGCCATGCGTATTTATTTATTTATTTATTTATTTATTTATTGTCGCTGGCTGGTAGATTATATTATTTTGGCTCGTACATGCAGTAAAATGAACATGAATGCAAAACTTCCTGAATGTGAAAGCTTGTCATCTTTCACAGTCTAGTTCACTTCTTGTGTGCAAATTTTAACAAAAGAGTTGACTTGTCTGAGAGCAGTTCAGTTCAGTTCAGCTGAGTCTGCTTTGACGGCATCACAAACTTACTAAGGAGCCCTTAATAAAAAGCTTGTATTCTGTTCAGTCCCCCCCCCCCCCCCCCCCCCATCCCCCTAGTGAAATCTAGCTCCTGGCCTAAATCCCCCTGTGATGCGATGGCAGCCAGGACTCAATATGAACAGTTAATACTCTAAATCCAAATCCGACAAATCTCATTGTTCGAAAGTTCCGACTGCAGCAGTCAAAAACCTCCTCCGTCCCGCCACAGACACAACCAAACAAACATCTGGTCATTAGTTGTGGGGGTGGAGGTAAAGGGAAAGAAAGAGGCCTGCATTTTTTTTTTAATCCTTCTGAAATAAGACATAGATTGCAAATTATAGTCACAAAGATTATACTTGCATGATGACTGATATTGCACAACTGAGTGATATAATCTTTGAGGACATATTTTGACGTGCACGGTGGTCACTCACTCTCAGGTCTCTTTGTGTCATTATGACCTACAAATGCCCTTGATAAGAGCAGGAGTGTGACTAGACCTGTGCGGAGTGCAGAGACAGCTCTACTACTCCTCACCTCTCACTCTCCGAGATGAGAGTGACTGATGGCAATCCAGCACACAGCCGCACACCCGTCTCTCCCGCTCCAGGTTCGGTTCGACCACATCACTCACTTTTAAGGGCAGAAGCTCCCAAAATCTATGGCTTTTGCCCAGCAGGTACAAGTGAGTCTTCTGCCCTGACTGAGCAGTCTGTGTGTGCTCCTCCTAAGGCTGGCTTGCTGCAGGAGAGTTATTTTTACCAGTGGGAAAGTGGGAAATAAAATATGAAGCTATTAATGTTTGTCACAGTGCCCCAAGCCTCTCATGCACACTGCTGCTCTGGTATCTAATATATCACTGTAACTGACACCGCCGAATATTTGTTTAGCAGTAACACAAGTAAAGTTTTATTTCATTGCAGACATACATTCAGTATAATTTTAAGAACACTTTTGTATTCATCTACAGCATTTATTGTTTTGTGTTACTCAAAACACCAATTATATTATGTCCACATAAAATGGAAAACTATTTTCCTGGAAGGTTACATACAAGAGGACTGCTATGACGGCAAAAATGACTGCAGGTTAATTGGAGTCCCACCTGTGACCGTGATGCCCGCACATTTATTGTTCAGGCAGAGCTGTTGAACATCCCACAGTGAGGCAGCTGGTGGAGCATCCACATCAGCGGGACAGCGAGTGTGATTAAAGAACGCACTTGACATTGTATATCATGTGACGACCGATGGAGAACTGTTGGCATGGTGTGGACCAATCTAGGCATTGCGGCATGGTGTCATAAGGAGCAAGCCGTGGCACTGGCAGATCAAGATCAGTGATTTTATTCTCATCATTATTCATATCATTATTACCTTTGAAACCCAGCATGGTCTCCCAAGCATCTGCTCCGCCATATAATAAGGCACTGACAAAATACACCTTACTCCAATGTGTGTGTGTGTGTTCTATTTTGGGAAAAAAAACTGTTAGTTCAGCTGTTGAGGTGCTTGGAACTTTTTTTGTAATGGTGGAACTCTATGGGAAAGAACATTCAGATTCATTGTTTTAACTCTTATATTCTAAATAACCCAGGACTCCCTCAAAGCAAGGTGTCCTTGGCACGTGCATTGGAAGGCAAGAAGTCTCTCATAGATGGACTTTCTCAGATTTTTGATTAAAGTTTATATTTTTCTGTACACCGGATACTATTTACAGGCTTTCACTTGATATTTGTCCTCAATCATGTGGCAAATGCCTAAATGCCAGGAGGTCCAAACACTCAATTCTGTGAGTTTATGTAGTTATTTTTTGAGTGGTGCTGGAATCGATTGCCTTTCCTTGTATGGTTTTCTCTTGTGCCTCTCCAGTGAGAGGGAAGTTAGAGGCAAGAGAGAAATAGATGAGAAAACAGATAGAAGTTGCATCATGAAACCAATTGATTCTTTTCTCTTTCATTCTCTGTGATAACTGTCAGACATCTTTTTTTTACACATGACACACATATTGCTTACAGAGCAATAGGCTTTCATAAAGGGAACCACAAAATAAGAAAACAAACTAACAAACAAAACCCACTGAATCACAGGGTCAGTCCCTGCCCTATCACTGCAAGCGCCTCATGCGGCATCCTTAGTACATTCATGTGGATCCTTGTTTTAGTACCTTTTACTGTTATTTTTAGTCATGTGGATTTGTTATTTTATCATCCTGTTTATGTTGTAGTGTATGTTGTGTGTGTCTTAAGCTACATGGGACCTTGAATTTCCTCTTGGGGATCAATAAAGTAGCCTATACATATCTATCAATCTACACACAACACTCAATATGCATTTGCAAATAATTTTGCTATGATAATGACCCTTTGACTCTTTCTAGAACAAAATCAAACAGGATTTTGTGTTTTACTGATGTCTTCCTCCCTGGCAAACCATGTGGTAAGGTGCTCAATGAGGTGTGTGTCATGGTGGTAGTGCAAATAAGTCCAACAGTGCAGGGTTAAAGTCTAGCGACCAGCAATAAATATGGACAATATAAGAGACCAGCACTAAATATGGACATTAAAAGAGAAAAATGTAAACATAGTAATAAAGGCTAACAGTTATAGTATAATTATATGGACATATAAGAGAAAAATGTAAACATAGTAATATAAAAAATTATAGCAGTGCAAGGATAGGTTAGCCTACTCACCATTAGGCCTACTCACCAAACTAAAATTATAAATTAGATCAAATTATAGTTATCAATTATATGTAAGGGATAATGTATAGAACGCCGGTCATTATGGGGAAAATACACTGATCTATAAAGAACTTTAACTAGGGGGGGGGGTGTTAATACCAAATACCACAATAGCCCTGATTTCCTGATGCAACAAGATGTTTTAAGCACTCCTGTGTAATTTTTTTGAAATTTTCTTCCAAAAACCCCCCCCTACCCCCAAAATTACTTTTTTAACCCTGTAAATGCGTGTTTTTTGCCATATTTCACAACTTTTCCACTTTTGGCCTATTACAACCGACAAATATTATCATGTTGGACCATTTAATGATCTCACATGTGTCATGTTATATCGTAAGAGTACTTTGCACAATGAAAAGTCTAATGTCAAGGTCATATTGTAGGTGAAAGGTCACCGAAATGCCTTTTTCCCCCCAAAAATCAATAACATTCCCACACTTTATCAAATCATGATTCTCGTCGAAATGTGTCACTGTACTGGCAGAAAAAGTTAAGTGTCATACAACTTAAGATATTTTATTTCTAAAAAACAGTCTCATGTGATGTGGCTTTTATTCAGTGACAAAACCCACATTCACCATAATTGAAGTTTGGCATGTCCAGTACTGACGATCAAATTAACAATGGCGATTTGTATTCATGGAACATGGTCAAAATCCAAGAAGGAACTTGAAGATGTGGCCTATATGGAAGAATCTGACCTCCCTCATGGTGTCTTGCCCCGTAAGAAGGATATCATTGAATGCATGATGTATCTTCTTCGCCCTGCAAGGGCCGGTAAAGTCCTGCGAACCAGGTCTATGGCGGGAAAGATTCTCACCTCTGTTTTAAAAGACCACTGGTTGTTCTGCAACATATACACCATTGGGGAGCAATACATTGCCAGCAGAATTGAAGCCCTTTACGGCTCCTACACACAGTTGCGTGTGTTGCAGTGCTGGAGACGCATCCCATTCACTTTACATGGGCTTACATCATCCGTTGCCGAACTGAATTGTGGGTCCGTTGCGTCGCGTTTCTCCTGTCGCTCGCATTGAGAAGTTCAGCTGTTGCTGCACCGACAGACGGCACCGGCCAATCAAGCCAATCGACGGACGGCACCAACCAATCAAATTATGGTTATACTTCAAGTAATTTGCATAGCTAGCGTCGGGAACACCCACTTGATGGAACGCAACTGTGTGTAGAAGCCGTTATACCCGCTTCCTCGCCATATGAATTGGCCACAGTCCAAACAAAGTGAGAAATGGAAAACTGACATGAAGGAGTACAATGGGGATATGGAAAATCTGTTGACATTTTTTGTGAGAACAAATCGGCACGAGTTTCCCAAGAAAACCTTTTTGGGGTCAAGATGGGGGATGAGAAATGGCAGTTCTTGCATTCCATGCGTAATGGTCGCAAAGGTTACTGTGAGGAGCAGGTTGATAGAAAGTGGGAGCGAACAATGGAACGAAAGAATGTGAGGGAAAAGGCCCTGCAGGCCATGCAGAACAAGGAAGAGGAACGGAAGAGGGCTGATAAAGCATTGGTTGGGTCAACATACGAAGAAGCTATGGGGGAGGCAACCATAGAGACCACCACTGAATCTACTGATAGTATCTCAGAGCAGGTAAATACAGCAGATGATACCAGAGACTTTCTAATGAGGAGACACAGCACTCAAAAAATCCTCCATAGAAATGCATGGGGCTAGTTTGTAACGCCAACATGGCCGTTGTCTACACATATCCCACGTCGACATGTAAATACATTGAGCCAATCATGTGGTGTGATGTGAATACATTGAGCCAATCATATGGTGTGTTGTGAAGACATTGTGCCAATCATGTGTTGTGAACTCGCCGCTGAAGCCTTGCGCACACGCATTTCTGCCGAATAGGATGCCCAATGAGTGCCCAAAAAGCGTTGCAATATGGCCGCCGAGTGGAGGGACTTGCCTAAAAGGACTTTGATGATATATACAACCCTGCAACTGAGCAACTCCAGTCCAAAAGGAGAAAAGTACACGTTGCCACGGACACTGACAGCAATGACAGTGATAGAGAAGTTATCAGCATTTGCGTAAATCTGCTCGTAAAACATCTCCACTGCTCAAGCTGAAGTGAACCATGCAGAACATTATGACTGAGGTCAACTTTGTTTTACATTGTGCATTGTAATGATCTCTGCTTAATGTTTCTTATTGAATGTAATTCTGGATCATTTTGGGTGACCTTTGACCTTTAATATGACCTTGAAATAGGATATTTTATAATGCAAACTTCTCATGGCATGACATACCACATGAAAGACCATCAAAGGGCCCATAATGAACATTTCTCTACATTGAACTTAACAAAATGTTAGAATATTGTGTTTTTTTTTTGCAAAAAATAGGCATTTTGAGCCATTTTTGTGACCTTTGACCTAAAATATGACCTTGACACTATACCCTTTGTAGTGCAAAGTGCTCTTACGGCATTGCATGCCACATGAAATACCTTTAAAGGACCCAGCATGAACATAAATCCACTATGTACTTTGAAAGTTGGCAAAAAACACACATTTTCAGGGTTGAAAAAGTAATTTTCAGGGTAGGGGGGGGGGGGGGGGGTTTCGGGCTTGATTTGAAATTTTTTCACATCAATGTATTCCCAAGACATGGGAGCATTAGAAAATCTGGGCTAAAGTTGAATCTGAACATTTTCATGAAATAACACCCCCCCCCCTACTTTAACGTTGGTTAGGACCCTAGGATTGATGCCACCAGGGGGCGACTCAATTAAGAGACTGGGCTCTCGTGCCGAGAAATGGTCTTTCGCTCATGGCTGCAGTCGAGGGAAGGCCGATAATGGCAGCTGAATCACTGAGGTAGTGTTTATGTTGTTGCTGTAATTCATTTTTGAAAATAAACGTTAGCATTTTAGATAAATTAAACGGAATTAAATAGGGTTCCAAGTTTAACGTCGTGCTAAGCTTTATCTTAGCTGAAAATAGTGTTGCTGACTATAGTTAGCTAACTTAGCATCTAGATAGCTAGCAGAAGGGGTAGCTGCTAACGTTAGCTTAACAACAGTAGCTGACAATAATTCTTAAGAACTATTCATTAGACATTAGACATTGTTTTACAATTTAGATAAGGTAGAGACTGGGTTAATTGTTTTTTTGTATACAGTAGCTTAATTTATATTTGGCCAAAGTACTTGCTTGTTGAATTGCACCAGATTCAAGAGTTTAGCCCAAGTTAACTTTAGTGGTAACTCCAGTGGCACTCATACTTTATTAGCAGGGCAGATAAAAGCTAAATTGAATTTGTGTTTCATTAAATTGGGGCAATAGGTTATCCTAAACTAATCTTTAAACAATTAATAATTCATGTATGGTTTGTCACAGATGTTTTCCTGGTCTTTTCAGGGGAAAGCGGAGGTATGCAGATGCAAACCCACCAGGAATGGCCACACCCAAATCTATCTGTTTTCAGTTTTATGCCCTTCCCTGTCCTGCAACTGTGACTCCAAAAGAAGATGAAGAGCTTAAGCTTCGTCAGGCAGGGCTCGGCATGAGAAGGGTGTCATTGCCAGAAGATGCAGATCATGTGCAGGTCAGGTGCATTGCCGCTCCATACTGTAAACTAGTCCGGATGTAGTTTCCCATAGCATAGTATAGTTGACAGTTAGTCACAATACAACCATCCAGACTTGTCTTAAAGGTCCCCTCTGATGAAAATGTTGTTGATAACCTTGAATATTTCCATATAGTAGGTTTAATATGTGTTACAAGATAATGAACAAAATATGCAGTCAGTGTTACGACCGAGTATTTCTGGTTCGGATCTGCAGTGAGATTGACAGTCATAAATCAAACAGCCCATGACTTATGCATGATAGAACAGTGAAGGAATCAGTCCTGATGACTTGCGAGTGGGGGTTTCCAATAACTTTAATTGTAGAAAGTGATAGAAAACAAATAGCTTTTACAAATATGTTTTTTACTATTCTCTGACTAAACTATACGTGTAAATGTGTCACAGAAATTAACAATAATTAGCAATAACTAGGTGTAAATTATTAGCCATGTGAGTTTGTTGTAATGAACAGTTTGAAAATTAGTGTTTGCCTTGTTACTATCTTTCTATAGATAGCTGACACACTCGGCACTGAGTACCCTAAAATCCATAGACTCAAGGGCTCCTGGAATTTTTACAAAGCTGCAGGTAAATTATACAAATTACACTGTTAAAATGTATTCCTGCTACACCCTAGTCATGTCATCAGCAAACACTTCACCAACACATCAGTGTTGACTGAGATTTGTATGTTTCAGGGGGCAGAGGAAGAAGGCGGCTAACAATAGTCAGCCCCCAGGTGGAGGGGTATACAGCCTTACAGCTGAAGAGAGCATCAAATAGCGGGAGAATCATGTTGTACATAGTCCCATTACGAGGCGTATTAGATGATACCCCCATCGCCAAAAGAACCTTGGTATTTCCAAATGGAACCTGTGGAATTTGTGACCAGACAGTGCCAATATCTCTTTTGGCCTCCCATGCTGAAAAATGTAGAGAAAAAAGTAGAGAAGACATTGAAGTAAGTGGCTGCTTCTTACATCTCATCCAGTGCTCAAGATAACAACTTGAATTGAGTTAAAGTTTTTTGTTTGTTTGTTTGTTTGTTTCATTTTATTTTAGGATGAGTACCAGGACACAGACGAAGAGTGTATGTATGACTCATCAAATTCTCTCACGTCCACAATATCCACATCCATGGAGGATGTAAGTGCTGAAGTTGCTTTTCTTCTCCTTCCTCATCTTCTTGTTATTGTTGCTGGTTGTGTCATAATAATAAGGAGATCATGTTTTGCATATTGTGTCTGAATATGTTGTTGGAGACAGAGATAGACTGAGTAGAGTAGATTTAATGTAAAAAAATATTTGAAAAGTGGAATAAATTGCACTGCCTTAACAACATATGATTTCCCCATCTATTTTGTGAAGATGAATGTGTGGTCCACCTCTCTGTCATCCTCATGGTCTTCCTCCCCCGTCTGTTGCGTGGGTATTCATACAAGGTGACTCTTTACAGATGTTATTATGAACAGCAAGAATAGCCGGTAACGTTTTATATGAATACCATGTCTGTCTATATGACTCATGCATACAGCCAATATATTGCGATTATAAGGAATTCTGATTGTTATACTCACTTACATACAAGCATGAGACTCAATTATTATAATGACTTATTTTTGCATATCTTGTTATGAATGTACTGTATGCTTAAGGCATTGTAGACATTGTCTTCATAAAACGTATTTCCCAATAGGCCAATCATGTCAAAGTCTGCCAAACCTGATTTTTATTTGCAGCATCCATGTCCGTAATAATGCTGAAGCCCCGCTTCCTCAGCAGCAGTGCAGTAGTACAGCAGCAAGCACATCAAAGGTTGTGCCAGAGAAAGGTAAGGGCAAGATTACTGTGTTCCTTTTTCCCTTTTGTTCCTTTGTGCAAAATGTTACACTTTCTTTCAGCATGCCCCTACATTTACGTTTTTGTCTCTATTTTTGATTTGTTGTAATGCTAGGTTAACATAGCTTGGCCCTGCCTGCCTAGCTCATTTTCATTTCACTGAGATACTAGTCTGGCTCCATTCAATATGTTTATGTTTCCCTCAGCCACCATGATGATCATTAAACAATTAGCGACAAGAGGGGATGACGTTAGTTTCAAAATCAAGATTGTCTGTGGTAAACGGTAGTAGCAACGCCTGAAAACATCTATCTATAAAGCAAGAAGCGTCTGTGTGTCTGTGTGTGTGTCTGTGGCACGCATATCTCGCTGACCGTTTGTCAGACTGACCTAAGATTTCGTATGTGGCTCGCGCGTGGCACAAAGGTGTGCACTGTCGATTTTGAAGATTTTTGAATGCATATTTCAAAATATGCTTATTTACGTAGGACGTTTATCGCTTCACTGCACTGTTTCCAAGGGGACCAGTTTCAGGGGAGCTCCACCCCATGGATCGTGTACTGACAGTTGCTAGCTAGGTCTTACTTTGATGATAGTCAGTCGCAATTTAAAGAACGGATTACTCTGGAACCGCTTGTGGGTTAAGATGCAAGATGATTATCATGTCTGACCTCAACTGTATGCAGTTTGCACGCGGATTTTGCAACAACACGCCAACAAACAAGGGTATGTAGTGACCACTCAAAATAAAAGTATGTGCAATAAACTGACGCTTCAAATAGCCCAGGCTATTTTGGACTTGAGACTTTGACTAAAACAAACAACAATTCTGACTGCAAGGACCCAAATTGAAATGCTTAATACACATTTAGCCTTAACTCAAAACAGTTGTTAGGCTTATGTCATTCTGATCTGTAGAAATGTCACATGCAGCCATGCCTAAATTTATTACACATTTATTAGAGGCCACATTAATTATAGGCTAATATATTATAATATTCAGTATTCATTATTGAATGCTTAGCTGGAATGATGTTTCCCTATCATCCTATTTTTAAAGCAGGCATACCTGTGGGCATGTAATTGGGCTACGGGTTTTTTTCAGGAATGGCATGTTTGAACGGGCACAGCACTAGTAAAAAAAATTGCAGTCTAAAGACAATGCCCACTGACAGCATTTCGATAGATAGATAGATAGATAGATACTTTATTGATCCCCAAGGGGAAATTCAAATTTGATGCGCGTCAAGTGACACTAAGGTTTAGAACTCAATTACTTTTAACGGAGCAAAGCCCACTGGGTGACGTCTGACGCACGTTGACGCCAAAGTTTAGAAAATTGTTGCCAGTGGGCGTTGGCCTTTATGCAGCAAAGGTAAATACAGTTTCCTAACTGCTGATGTGGTTTATTATCAGTTTATTAAGGTTAGGTGAAGTAGGAAGTAATGTTAGGAATCCCTGATCAATGTGGTCAGGCTAGACCAATGATTTCAAAGTTAACACAAAGCCTATGCCTGTCACTATGCTAGGATTGGAAACATTTCCCAATGGAGAGTACCCAGACTCGTCACAAAGTGTAACAAAGTTAGTGAGTCTGGTGAAACAAGGCTAAGGTTTACATGCAAAATACCAACAATTTCTTTCCCCTGTCAGACTGGAAGACTGTTGTAGATCCCAGAAGAGCCTTTGAGCTTTTCACCCAGGAGCTCCTGAAGAACAAGAATGGGGAGAATAAATTTGTAGTGGACTTGAGGAAAGACAAGGAAGAACAGGACTGGTCCTACATGAGCTTCTATAAACGCAACAATGTGGAGTGGGCATTTCCATTGAGATGCACACTTGAAGGCGAGCTACACATAGTTATGTCTGTCCAATTAAAATAATCTCTTTCTTTCTCTCTCTGTTTTTTAGATTATTTTTTCCAAATGAGGTTATCGCTAATTTATTGCTATTATTTATTCTGTTTTATACCTTAATGTACTAAAATATCTATCCATCCCATAGGTGATATTGCTCTAGGAACAGGTGTTAACCGACATGTTATGTCAACACTGATGCATAAGCTGAGAACTGGTTTTCACCGGGATTTCGGTCAGTACTTACACTGCTTGCATATATTCTAATATTTAAAAAAATAAAAGTAAGTCTTGTTTGGCCTACTTCAGGACCAAGATGTAGACATGATTATATGCCGTAAATGTTTTCTTTAATCAGCAAACGGTCCAATCACAAAGATTTTCGAGGGTCAGCCAGATCACTTGGTGCCTGTCAACTCTTTTGTGATGGTGGAGAGTGAGCTCTTCCTCATGGCGGGCCGAATGTTGGGACATTGCTTTTTGTATGGCGGCCCTGGTTTCCCTGGTCTGAGCCCAGCCATCAAACATGTTCTGTGCGGTGGCTCCATGGACACTGTCAAAGTCACACCTGAAGACTGTCCTAATTTGGACATCCGTGACACCATCCAGCTGGTAAGCTTGAGAATCGTCATTGCATAATAGTAGGCCAAGTCTTTGATTTTTTTCAACATTGTTCAAGAAATGTCTCTCAGTTACATAGAGAACTTTCAGAGAATTCTGAGAAATTGTAACATTCCTAACTTGTACAATATTCTTTGAATTGCTTTTCGAAACGGACAAACTTTCTTAATCCAAATCTTAAACACTAGCTAATAAAACTTAGATTTTGTGGTAAATGCCTACAGAGGTCTGTACCACTGAATACTGAACAGCAGGGATTGAAAACTCTTTTGCAGGAAAGTAAGATCCTCTGTAGTGCTGGGCGGTATACCGGTTCACACCGTATACCGGTGTATATTTTCGTTATGATATGAATTTTTAATATACCGCCATACCGGTGTATTTGATTACACAACGTTTGGAACGCTGCGCCGCGCGACAGTGTTTCAGACCGGACTTTTTTCACACGCACGCATGGTGCCACTGCGAGGCATAGTGAGGGTTAACACAAAACACCGTAAGTTTTTCCCCTGAAGTATGACCCTTAAGGCTTAATTTCTCCTTAGGTAAGGGGTTTATTTAAGGGTGTTGCACAGGATACCTTTAATTGTTTCTTTAGTTAAGGAAAAACTTTAATATAAGGCATACATGGGCAACATCCGGCCCGCGGGCCACATCCGGCCCGTGGGCTTTCCCTGACCGGCCCGCGTAAGGTCCGTGAAAGAACAATAGTCAAGAGCCTAGCATAGAGATAATGCACGCAAATCAATATCGTTGCTTTTATTTTGAAAGCGACTGCTATTTGTACGCCCATACATTTGTGCGTGGATGCATACGATGTAAACACCCTCACTGATGTGCTGGTGAATAGAATTTATGCTTCTGCGTCGACACAATGCACAGGGTGTCCGCGCGGTAGTAAAAGGTAGTAAAAGGTAGTAAATAGAATCTACCAAAATTAAGGCCCTTGAAAGGTAGTAAAAGGTAATAAATGCAATTTGACTTGGTAGTAAATTTTTCATCACCACCTCAATATATAATGAGTTTACATTTTTTGCTTAATATTTGTGTCATGTTTTAACTTCATCTTACCTAATTAAAAAATATATACGTGCTAACAGGACCTGAGTCAGTCGGAGTTGATAGCAATGGCGTAAAAGTAAATTGTGTAGAGTTCCGTGGTTGACAGCCTATCAGCGACGCCAACAACATTTTCGCCTCAGTTAATATTACCAGGGATGCAAACAGCGCGCTTTTCGGTGCCTCCTTCACGTTCCTTTGGGCGACTTATATGAATCGTGCAGATCCGAAGAGTTTTTTTGGGCGGGGGATGCAGGGATGCTTTTTGGCGACTCGTTTTTTTTCACGTCATCTAGGCCCTACCGCAGGCTACCAGAGGAACCAGAGCAGCGTGTTTATCATATGGGCCTGCTGGTCAAATGCCCGGTGCTTCTGTCACTCATCTGATAATATTTGTTCATGTAGCAAAGGAGCGGTAGATGTAGGCTAGCCTATCACTCTGATAGCAGCTAAGAAAATATAGGCTACACTCACTCCATTAGGAGGCAACTCTCAGTTCACACTAGGCTATTTCAGCTGGAAGTTTTAACAACTGTGTACTTGACTAGTGTGTAAGCTTTCGTTCAGCTGACAGTGGCGCTGCCATCTGACTGATCATCCAGAATCGTGCAATAATGAAATTATTCCACCTAGCCCATCAGTAACAAAGTTCGAACTAGTCACTGACATAGTAATCGACAATTTTTTTAAAATGTAACCTAGACCCACTGTAGTATCTAATGTTACGTGGGAATTGCAAGAAAACGAGTGAAAACAATTCACTTTTAACCACGCAAGTGCGTGTGTCATTTATTGTCGATCAACAAAAACAGCATGGAGTTAAAACGTAATTTAAAGTCGCAGACATATAAAGGGACATGAAACTCAACTCGACACTACAAAAAAGCATTGTTGTTGACAATGACAATAATGATCACAATTAGAAATTGTTAGTATACCTAATATTGATTTACCTTATAGCAAGTAGTAGGCTAAGTGGCGCTTTGCATACCCCCCCCCCCCCCCCTCCAAAAAAAAAGGGCTGCTGCTTGATGTCGTGTTGGTTGTAAAAAATATTGTGGAGGTAGTAAAAAAGGTAGTAAAAAGTAGTACATTCAACTCTATGACTCCTGCATATAACCTGATGCAGTTGCCTTTAAGTCGGCGTAAACCTTTCAAAGTTTTGTGTGTCTTATGTCTGCGTCGCTCACCACCGCAAAGGTTGTCAGAACGAACTCCTACTGTTTGTTGGCGATACGAAGTGTTAACAGAGGCGGACAGAGTACACAGCTTCATTACTTGAGTAAAAGTACAGATACCCGTTGCTAAATTTTACTCAAGTACAAGTAAAAGTACAACAGTCAGATGTCTACTTAAGTAAAAGTACTGAAGTACTTGTTTTTAAAAAGTACTTGAGTATCAAGAGTACAAGAGTAGCCTACATTTTCTAAATATTGCATTACTACTGCCACAGTGCTTACATTTATGTACAGAAACGTCCTACATGGAGTTATGAAAAATGTTAATGTTAACACCTTGGAGAATGTTTAATGAATTGGAAGTAAAATCAAGTCATTTTCATATTTTTACCATGTTGCCAGGGATGGGCAGTATTTCTAATACATGTATTTAAAAAACGTATTTCAAATACAAAATACTATTTTGTAATTGAAACACTTGAAGCGAAAACTATCATTAACTTGTTCAGAAAATTGAAATAGTCTGGCGAGGTGGGGCCATAGGTTGGCACATTCCCGGGATGGACCTGCTGCGTCTTCATCCATTGTTTCGTCCATGGTTTCGTCTCTTATCTAAATCTGACCATGGAGTTGACTTTGGCGGAAAGCTAAGGGTGATTGCTGATTGGCTGTCCCAATCAGTGGCACCTGCACAATCCAATCACGTTTGAGAGGGAAACAACAAATTGAGGGTTTCCGAGATTTTTCTTTTTTCCTTTTTTTTAGAAGTAGTAATGGGTACTCACTAGCCTAGAAATCTAGACGCGCCCCTAGCGGGCTAGTCTAGCAACTCTCCGTTGGCTTGTGAGCTCCAGAAATCGAAACTTAATCAGGACATTGAAATCGTGTATAGAGTCGTTTGGTGGGCTTAACATGATTGATGGCAGAGTTGCAACGGTTTGGCTTGAATTCCCTGCTACTTGAAAACAAATATCCTATTGCGTCCTATTGCGTGCAGAGGGAATTTGAAAGACAACTGATTATCCCGCCCCTCGGACTGAGCACTGCGAACGGTGAGTGCCCAGACCCTACATTTTAATGTGGGTCTGGCTCGCCAGGCTAGGTACTCACAGTTATGGATAGAAATGTAGTGGAGTAAAGAGTACAATATTTGCCTCTCAAATGTACTTGAGTAAAGTCATGAGTACTCCCCAAAAATGATACTCGAGTAAAGTACAGATCCCTCAAAATTGTACTCAAGTACTGTACTCAAGTAAATGTACTCCGTTACTGTCCGGCTCTGAGTGTTAATTTCAAAACGTTACTGGCAGATAGATAGTTTACATTCGGATAACCCCGTCATTGTAACCAAAATATGTCTGAGTTTATTTGCAAAGCTTATATTAGAGAACTAGTATGATGCTACTACCCACAGGTTGCTTGAAGCAGTCGGCTCAACACACAGGGCGAGTTGACCAATCACAGTTTTGTGCATAAAGTTAAAGCAAAAACATAGCCTACATTTTTAAAATAGTTTTCTTTGTGCATGTTGATTAACTAATGACAGTCTACTATTGTCTGCTCCACATTTTCATAGTCTAATTCTGCATAGAGTTCATTTAATGATGATAATGATTTAATGATGAAATATTGCTGAGTGTTGATGAAATGGTGGCACAGGCCTATGGTTGTACTGACTCCTTCACATTTTCATGGCCTAGCCTAATTATATAGATATTGTAGTACTTTTTTATATCAGTCTTTGAAAACTGAAAAAAAAATGTCAATGTCAAAAAATAATTTTCGAGAATAAGGATTAAATACGGGCATAGATTAAATAGCCTATTGCTGTTTTTCCTTTGTCTCCCTCACATTTTCATCTGTTCTTACGAGTAGTAAACAAAACCATATGATTTACTTAATCTTATACAAGAACAGAATAGAATTGGACAGAATTAAGTTCAGACTTGAGTTCGGTATTTTGGGTCTGGCCCTCCTCAACAGTCCCAGTTTGTCATGTGGCCCCTTGGGGAAATTAGTTGCCCACCCCTGATATAAGGGATACTGCATTGAAAGGGATTTACCAAAGATCTTTGATTACTAGCTCCACTTTAACCCTTTCTGGATTTACCGTCACGAAAATTCTATTGAGATTGTTCAACAGCTGTAACCAGCTGGCTAGTAGGTGATGTCGTTAGCAACCCACCGAACACAGTTAAGTTTAATGTTCTTATCATTCATCTCACCTTAAGAATATTCGCTGAAATTATCCAGGTAGCAAGTAAAGCATGTTATAGACATGCACTGAGCAATACTAGCTGGCTAGTTAGAAATGATCCTGACTCATCAGTGCACCAAAACGAACTTTTTTGTTAATGTTTTGCCTAGCGAACCGAACCGAAGCTCATAGCAGGCTAACAAGACATCCACATCCACATGAAGTTAACGTTAGCCTACCACTAACGTCATGTAAACCACACATAACAATAAGGCGTGTTTCTGATAGGCCTATTTGACAGAGTAAGCATATTAGCAGAGAGATTTTATTTTAAATTGTATAATTTTCAAAAAAGTATAATTATTGCAAGTTGCACTACTTTTTGTATTGGTTTGATACAAGATGTTTGTGAAATTTGCATAGTAAAAGTTCTGTATTTTTACTGCAATTGTCTTTGCATTCTGATTAGATTCTTCATTAGAATCATGAGTGGCTCTTTGTAAACAGCATCATTTTCTGGGGCCATGCAAAACTGCATGACACTAGTGTGGAGTTATTCTACACCTAGACCATCCTTAGTCAGTGTACTGCAGCAATTCCTCTCTCAACCTGTAGAAAATGCTGTGAACATCTGATTATGCATGGGGGGAAAAAATACCATCATATACCATGAAACCGTAAGAATTTTGAAAAATACCGTGATATACATTTTTGGTCATACCGCCCAGCACTACCTCTATGTGTGACTTGTATTACTGTAATGGCACCTTTCTTTCATTCTTCCTTCCCTTCCTCTTGTCTCTCCTGAAGTTGGCAGGAAATTCAGAACTCGTAGGTGCACAACGCGACAGTGTTGTCCGTCTTTGCATGGCGTGGGACTTACCGCCTCCAACTCCAACCAACAGGACATGGCTTCATGAGAAGATGCTCCTGCATGCGGTAAAACTGACTTAGTTTTTACATAATTTGGTCATGCAGATAATATTGGTGTTTTTGTTTGTCTAGACTTGCAATGCTTTTTCACACAGGTCCTGGAGCGATCAGATAGACAAGTGAAGCAATTACAAAAGGGACTGAAGGAGATTGGCATCTGGCCTCTTCTGTCCAGTAGAGAGGATGTGGTCAAGTTGCTTTTCCCTTGTGAGAAAGAGGCTGAGGTCACACCTCAGGTACAGGAGATATGTTTTAGGGTGTTTTCACATAGTCCTTTTTAAAAGAACTGAACTAAGTCCACTAAAAGTTGACCAGAAAGTGGACCAAAACAAAAGGGACTCATTTTGTATGAACATTATGAGTTCATTTGAAAGAGGCCTATTTCTGGTGCACTTCAGCTCTGATGGGACCTTAGGCCCCGTTTACACGAAGGGAAGATGCAGATATTTTCCTGCGGTTTGTCCTCTCATTTACACGAAAACCCTGTTTTTATCACAGAATTTCGATTCTGTACGATTACTTCTAAAAACTCCGGCCAAAGTGGAGATTTCTGATAACGCCGGTTATGTGTTGTCGTGTCAACTAGGAGAAACGGGGTTTTAGGTTCTCAAACGTCACATTCAAGCCAGAAAATGCTTAACGTCATGTGAGCGCCTTAGATTTACAGTTTGTTTGGCTACTGATCATGGATGCTATTAAGGTGGTACTCCTTTTTACGTTTGTGCAAATGCTTTTGGCCTGTTTGCATTTGCAAATACAGTTCAAACGAGAAATAGGAAGTGATTTGTTGCTGTTGCTATTTTTTTTCGGGATTCTGAGATTGGCTAATGTGGGATTGAGCTTCTCCTTACACTGCCACCGACACAGGTTTGGCATGCTCTTGACGGAATTTATACACGGGGAATCTTCTCTGAAAACTGACAGGTGTGCACGATGTTATTTTTGAAAACGGAGATAGCCGTTTAATATAGCCGGCCATGTATAGCCTACACGTAGCCTCAGTTTTCTTCCTGTTCACACTATAACTTCTCTGGATGTCTCAGACCTTACTGCTTGGATTATGGGCTATGTAGTTGCTCTGGGTTAGTTATGTATTTTCATAATAATTTATTAACAGGTTCAAATAATTATCATAACCCATGATTGGTGTGGTGGTTTGTTTCTATTTTATAGGGCTGTGATTAAAACAATGTATCTAATTGATTACATAATTAATCTAAATTAATCACATGCATTCATTTTTGCTATGAACGTATATTTCAATTCAAATTTTGCCAGATAAGTGAATCAAAGAATAGACCTTAAAGTTCGACGTGTCTTATCATTTCATTTCATTTTTTTTGTATGGTAAGACACGTAAAATGCGTAAAGTGAACCCGGGGTACTTTTTGTTCACAATGCACAGATTAGGTGAACCGCACCACGGAATTCAAAGAGAGGGGTCTGAGTGTGGTTGGTGTGTTTAACACATGCACAAAAAATGCTGAGTCATCAATCACCAAAGTTCGTTTAGAAGGCTGAAAAGGACCAAGTGTGAAAACACCCTTAATATGTGAATTATCCATGAAAATTTCTTTGAAGCCCTCTTGAATATGTCCTCTCCAGTTTTCACAAGAAGTCTTAAGACCTGTGTGTTTACTGTTGCAGATGATTCTTTCAAGCATTGCATGGCCTCCACTGACTCCAGATTCTGAGGATGATGACTATGACCTCTCTATTGAGGCCATTGCACGGATCACAACTTACTTCAAGATCTTTATTGGGCATGGTGTGTTTTCTGAACTTATTTACTAATGCCTTAGGTTTTTCCACTGTAAATCATTAATGTAAATCAGGTTTGTAGGCCAATTGCACTTCCTTTCCTTCAATGCCATTTGTGTTTCCACTTGATTATTAAACTGTGAAAAAATGCAGTACCAGTCAAAAGTTTACAAGTGTTCACCACCAACTCATTCATACAATTTCTTTTTGTTTTGATATTGTAGAAGAATACCAAAGACATGAAAAATATGATGAAGCACAAATGTCTTAATATATTTGTATCATATTATTATTTTAGCATATTAATTGAAACTAGCCTCATGCTTTTCAACTAAAATGGGTGAAAGAAAAGCAGCCAGTAAGTGCTCAATATGTATGTGAGCCATAAACCTAAAAATAAATTTCTTCGTTTACACTTTTCTACTTGCAAAAACTTTATTTTTTTTTTGTTCTACAACATACACCAACAAAAATAAACAAAGAAAAAAATATCAATGAGTTGGTGTGTCCAAACGTTTGACTAGCACTGCACGTGTGATGTCGAGAGGACACATAGTGGATGCGTCACAGGCTTGTACTTTTCCTCTCAACAGCCTCTTCAGAGCAGCTGAAAGAACTGCTGCGTTTCTGGGTGGGCTGGGAAGTCCCGCCCCAGAAGCTGATGGTGAGGGTGGACGGTGGTCGCTTCCCCAGGGCCTTGACATGCAGTGAGACTCTAAGGTTGCCTGGCCATTACACCACCTACAAAGAGTTTGAGTCTGACTTGGTTGCTGCAGTTAGTACCTATGACACAGGGTTTGGTCTCGTGTAAGTTCTCGAGGATTACATTTTATGAAGTCTGCCCTCAGTAGTTCCTTAAACAGTGTTAACAGTTAACAGTGTATATCACAGATATTATAGTAATGACATTACTTGCACACCTGTTTGTATGGTTTGTATTTGTTTGTATGGCTGAGTTCACTGTCAAATTAAATGTTTAGCATTCAAACTGTTTGCATTAATTCCAGTATTGTGGCAATGTTGATTTTGAGATACTGACATTTATAAACATTCCAATTAATAAAGAATTGTATGTTTGGAGGAGTTGTCTCAAGACCTCACCCAGATGACATACTTACAATGTAGCATTTCTCTTGTCACAAGGATAGATGACATTTGTATTGGGCACCATGTACAGGTGAATATTAGGCTCATTAGATTTTATGAGAATGCATTGTGTAACTATAATAATAATACCTTCGACTTATATAGCACCTTTCATGGTACCCAAGGTCGCTTTACAACACATGGATGGGGGGACCTCAGTAGTAACCACCACCAATGTGTAGCACCCACCTGGGTGATGCACAGCAGCCATTATGCACCAGAAAGCTCACCACACCAGCTTGAGGTAGAGAGTGAGGGAGTGAATGAGCCAATCAATTACAGTGGGGGATGATTAGGGGGCCAGATTGGGAATTTAGCTGGGAAACCCCCTACTCTTTACGATAAGTGCCATGGGATCTTTAATGACCCCAGTGAGTCAGGACCTCGGTTTAACATCTCATCCAAAGGACGGCATCTCCTACAGTGCAGTGTCCCCGTCAGAGCACTGGGGCATTGGGATCAATCTTTTTTGGCCAGAGGGAAGAATGCCACCTACTGGCCACCCACCAACACCACTTCCAGCAGTAACCTAGTTTTCCAAGGAGGTCTCCCATCCAAGTACTAACCAGGCCCACACCTGCTTAGCTTCAGTAATTCAGCTAAGACAAGGTACCCATTGGTCTAGCTGCTGGCGCCTATAACAAGTAAACCTTGACAATAATGTTCAAGCTTTGCAGTTTGTGAAAACAAACATTTCAAGAAATCAAGCATAGTTATACCCAATTCCAGTACGGAATGCACTCATGATTCAATCAAGTCAAATATATTGGCAGTGTCAAATTTATGTAGGCCTACAAATAGCAGTTTTTGGTAGTGTAACAATAGCATCTTGATGCTGTTTGTTTTTAAAATTACAAAAGTATGTACTGAACAGAAAGAACTGTCCACATTTCTCTGCAAAGTAATCTGAATCTGAAGTAGTTATGTTTTCTTGTCTTTGCTAAATTGTACATAATTACTTTTCACAAGACAAAGAGTCTCTTAAGATTTACTAGGCAATTCCAAAAACTGGCATAATAATTACAGTCATATCAACAGCCCAAACTAGGTTCTTGTACAGTAGTTGAACGCTGAACCATAATAAAAGGAAACTCCAGTAATGAATGGTGCACTCACTAAAACGCCAGTAATGTGCAGTTTGTTGAAAGTTATTGAAACAAATAACAGTAAAAAAGTAGCCTAATAACCGCAGTCCTGAATGCTAATAATACATTTTTTCTTCACGGACAAAAAATAAATCGGGGTCTGGAATTTGCACACTGCATGCCATTTCCCAGATCTGGTTATGTGACAACATAGATATATACACTAGATGTCGCCTTTTGCTTCTCAGCATGCGTCAACACCGCCGCCATCTTGGTACAGGGATCTGAAGCGCTAAACTAGTTCTCCTGTATTGTCAGCGTTACCTATTTAGCGACGTTTGGCCATCCCCAGCGATAGAAAACCTTTTTAGCGATTAGCAACAAATTTGGGAACTTCTCACAATGATGGCAGATCGGCTTCTTTGTTGTTGAAACGTAAGAAAATCACCTTTCTCATGGCTTTGTCATTTATGAATTCAGCTACATCTGGTTTGCCCATGGCACTGACCCATGATTATAAAAGTAACGACTGGCGTAGCCTATGTAGTAGCAGAGGTAAATGTCCTACAGATCTACAGCAACTTCTGGTGAGATTACAACTTACATGAGTAAACGAGACGAGGGGTATGTGGCCTCAACCAGAGCTTGTCTACGAAGAGCCTGTTTACTTTCATTGTATCGAACCTGGTTGCAGTGTACTCATTGTTCCTCTAGGGGCCGCCGCTAGCTAGTGCAGAATGAATGGGAGTCTATGGGGCTAGACGGGTAAAATGTATCTTTATTATCGTCTTTACATTACATTACATTTGGCTGACGCATTTTTAGCCAAAGCGACTAACAACATGGTAAACAGTTTAAGTTTAGAGCAATTCTCAACAATATTAGGACAATTTAAAAAAACATTAGAGTACAGTAAGAATAAGTGCATCAGTGAGTGCTGTTTTTAACAGTTACGTGTCAGTTTAAGACGGCTGGTGAGTGCTAGGATCAGCAAGACTTGTTGTAAGTGTTGCTATGAGAGGAGATGTTCTCTAAAGAGCTGGGTCTTCAGGAGTTTTTTGAAAATGGAGAGGGATGTCCCTGCCCTTGTAGGAACTGGCAGTGTGTTCCACCAGCGAGGAACAACAGATGAGAAAAGTTTTGATTGGCCTGAGCGTACCGGAGGTAGAGCTAGACGTCGTTCGTCTGAGGAGCGCAGCGGTCTGGAGGTAGCGTATGTCTGTATGAAGGCATTCAAGTAGGTGGGAGCAGAACCGGAGACTACTTTGTAGGCAAGCGTTAGAGCCTTGAATTTGATGCGGGCCGCCATAGGTAGCCAATGTAGCTGGATGAGTAGCGGGGTAACATGTGCCCTCTTGGGTTGGTTGTAGACCAGGCGCGCTGCCGCGTTCTGGATCATCTGAAGTGGTTTCACTGCGCAGACTGGGAGACCTGTCAGGAGGGCGTTGCAGTAGTCGAGTCGTGAGATGACTATTGCCTGAACCAGAAGTTGGGTGGCATCTTGAGTTAAGTAAGTCCTGATTTTCCGTATATTGTAGAGTGCGAAACGGCATGACCGGGTGACTGAGGCAACATGATCTGAGAAGTTTAGTTGGTTGTCGAGAACAACTCCTAGATTTCTTGCAGTCCTGGTAGGTGAAACAGACAGAGAGTCAAATTTGATGTTGATGTCGTGGTGTATGGTAGGTTTAGCTGGGAGGACCAGCAGTTCAGTCTTTGAGAGGTTCAGCTGGAGGTGAAGGCTTAAGCTTAGTTTTCTCTAGACTCAACCACAAATACATGCCTGTCAGTTGGAACAACCCAAAAAACTAGATAATTGCTTGAGATTTTGACTATTTATGGTGATTTTATTTTCGCTAGATCTTTGCCCAGATTGACGCTAATGCATTATAGAGGAGTGGATCACTGAAGCAAGATGGCGTCTCGATTGACGCATTCGTTCCAATGAACAGCAGTAGTCAAGGCGACATCTAGTGTATATATCTATGATGTGACAAGTTCTGCTGTGATTTTAATGGATGGTTGCCTCATCCATCACTGAACACATCAAAGGAGGCCTGAAGACGTGGGATTATGACATAATGGCAACTGAACAGGTGTAGTTCATTAGACAAATCAGTATGTCCATAAGATGTGGAGAACAATGTACCACTGCCACATACATATTGATCTTTCCAAAGTTTCCATCTTGGTAAAAAAGTAAAATGTTTTTTTTAGATAGTAATTTTCTCACAGAGTGGGTGGATCAAAAACAATACACACATGTCAGATCAACAATATAAGATTTGTTAAGAACATTATTTAATGTAACAGACTGACATCTTAGCCTTACCGGACAAACTATGGCCACTGATTCCTAAATGGCGGTAAAAACTTAGTCAGACGTTTTTTGATAGGCTACACTGGAAGATGATGACTATGGTATTGATGTCTACAGCCCTGCTATGTGGTTGTTGGGGTCTACTTTGAAATTGACCAGTCTAATTATCAATTGACACCTGTCTCAGTAGTAGTTTATTTCCAAGGGACAAAACCAGTGCTAAAATTAAACTTTGTAATAAAGTGTACAAAATTAAAGTTTGTACATTAAACTCTTACCAACATTTTCTTTGCAGCCATCTGTTGGGCCAGAGGCAAAGACACCAAAAAACTGACCTGTTGATTAAAATAGCTGGCTCTGTGCTTGGAAGTACACTATTGTCATTTAAAAAGTGAAGTTGCAGCCCTCAACTGCCCAGCTAACACAGTTACGTCGCCGTTACGTGGCGGTTACGTAACTTTATTACCAAACATACGTTGCCGCCACGTAAGTTCTAACGTTGCCGACACGTGCGGGTGAAAGACGCGATTACGTTGCCGCAACATATCTTGGCAACGTTTCTCGCACGTAACCTCCACGTAACCGCCACGTCGCGGCAACCAAAAGACATACTGGCGACATTGTAGCAACCTTCCTGAGAAAGGTTGCCATAATGTCGCCAGCACGTTAGGGCGGATCTGCATGTGCAGTCCTCATTTGCCCATAGAATCCACAAAATCTAGTCACATTCATATACCTGCATTCTGGCTGGTGGCTGTTGCTAATGTTGACCCCAAGCCTATTCAAGACAGCTGCACTAACAAGTATCAATTCATGACTGCCACGCACAAAATCTAGTTGAGATAGCCTAGACAAGCCACATTCATATTTTACCTGCATTTTGACTGGCTGTTGCTAATGTTGAGCCTATTCAAAAGAAAAGACAACTGTACACTAACAAATGATATTTTATTTAAAATAATGTGGAAATTCAATTTTGCGATGGTCTTCCACCTGCTGTTCCATCCGACCCTGTGAAGAACAAATAAAAGAGAACAGGTGAGTGCATTTATATTAATTTTACATTCAGTCAACAGTCATTTTACATTTAGTCAAAACTTAAATAGGATATGCTAATAGCTGGTTACGCTAGACTTTTTTGCTGCTGCTGGGTCATTCCTTCGCCCCTTGCACTTGTAGCCTAGATCAAGTGTGAGGATGCCGGCGCCGACGGTAGGCTACCAAGTCGCGGGAATAACGGAGCAGTGCACTGGAGATGCGGATGGTGTTTCTGTATTAATATTATTATTATAACTGTGCGTTCAGATAGCCTACCCGGCCGTAAGTATTGATACTGCTCCTTTGTTAAGTTTAGTTCATACTGTTATCAGTCTGTGCTCGTTAGAAGCATTGAGGATTGTAAATGCGTTGATATAACGCGAGTGTGAGAGTGAAATGGTCGCGGTATGATCCGGTATATGGTATGCACATTTAATGTACGACGTCTGACAGTTACTTTATAAACATGGAGATAATCTTGTGTTGATTCACCAGCATATTGCAGCTAAACTGTAGGCCTACAGTTTACATTGCTGCTATAGCTGTAATGTTAGTGAACCATGATTTCATGCGTTTTTGGCTCTAAGCTTAATTGTTTTGGAGTTTTGTAGCTTGTTGCACTAAGATGTCTCGCCTAGAATTGGGCTATGTCTACACAAAACCATCGGGTGTATTTCCTCTTACCGCTTTTAACGATAGGCCTACCGGTAAGGAAAAAACGGCTAAAAGTACTGTAGTGCATATGCCAGACCAGTCGATGGCGCCGCGGGCCGTGCAGAGGCTTCACATTTAGGCCTAATTCGCGTAGAAGACAAAACATTGTTGAAACAGTTTGTTAAGCTGTCGCATGAAATAAGGAGACTACATGCAATTCGGTTTTCAATTCAGCTGTTAAAGTACTAAAGTTAATTTTCAAGGTATGTGACTTATGTGGAATTTCAAATGCTTAGGCCTACGTATTGCATTAGGTCTGAGCACTATTGGAGAAAACATTAGCATGCGTCAGTCAGTCATAGGTTGTAGTAAGCTTAGCTAATGTTTAACTAAGTTAAGCTAATGGTGTGCTTCAGTAACTTGGCCACAAAAGGCTGATACATTGTGCACATAAATCATGACGGGAAAGTAATAACCGGTTTAAAAAAAAACAAAACAGCGTTGTGTAGATGGTGTCGAGCCGCCAAGGTTATTGCTTGAAGATGAAGACGAGTAACCACGTTTGTGAACAAGCTTAAAAAGTAGGGCATGGATCTGCATGGATCTGCATATCATTTTGAGGTGGTGTACAAAAATATGATAATTGTTCCCTAATAGTCGGAATATTCGTATAATTGATTTAGAGGGATATTTGCCTCTCTCGTTTCAACTCACCTTAAACTTTTGGTGTGGGCTGCAGGGGCATGTTTTAAGACCTCAGCTATCAGGAGCTCCACCTCTTCCAGCTCTGGCTTCCATTTCATGATCGCTTCTGTAATAAGATTGAATTTGTGATCAAATTTCAGGCAAACGCTTACAGATATTAGACACTTTATTTTTCTGAAAGCATACGAGTCCATGAACCACAGGACAGGCCCAAAAATGGGCGTGTTACCAACACTCAGGGAGAGATGAAGTGCACAGCTAACTGTCTGTATCATAGAAAGAAAACTGATAAACTCACCTGCACAACAGGCCATAAAAGTAAATAAAACACTCAGTAAATAACGTTAGTACATGCCATTTCCCTCGCCACTGACTGTATCGCCATGGCAACACCAAACGGTCTCACAAAACGCTAAGTTAATGTAACGTTATTTAACCGTAAAATAATCCACGAAATGTCAAAAGATAGGGAATAATCTTAAACACATTTCCCTTTCTAACATAAAAACATCAGAAAACAATAAAAACACTTACAGAACTAAGCTGTATTTGGGTAATGGTGATGGTTTTATACAGTTAGCAGCTAGCATGTTCTGTAATATCTTCATTGAACTCAGTAACTTATTACAGATAGCCTACACTTTAGGAAATAAAGTGAAACTCACCAAAACAGTCTTCAATACTATTGAAAGCACCACGAAATTGTCGCTTAGATGTGATAGAACAGACTCGGTTTGGTGATAGAAAAGACGTGAAAGGTGTTTAATAGTTCGGTGCTGTATGTTGTCCCATGATGAATGATTTTGCGTCTTTTCGTTTTTTTCCGTTAGGTGAACTTGCTCGCGTCTAACTCATACTAGCTCGTGGCTAGGAAGGCGTCTTAAAGGGGTAGTAACATTAATTTAAAAGTGGTGATCAAATAAAGTTGAAGGCTTTTGGTAACAAGTGTATTTATTAAGAAATGTCGTATATATTTATTACTATATATTAATTTGTATGTTAATTTAGTCTGTTTATTATTCTATTTTGAACCATTCAGTTGTGACCAAGCATGGAGATTACTTGGTCACACTTATCTGTGAGCTACAGGCATAAAAACAAGACCAATTTGTCAAACCCAGCTAGTTAGACACAATTGTTCTTTTATAGCTGCCCTCGCACACTTTTTCATTTCGCTGGATATTTTATTCAACTGTTTCTCAGCATAATGTATGTATGTGAACAGAAAGTAAGACACTTACCTTTTTTTTTCCTTTTCCAGGAACCGAACTGAAGATGCTGGGATCCACCATTTTAAAGACGACTTGAGGCAAAAGGACATCTTGACAACCCTCAGCTGCAACAGCAGAACCAGCCCCTCTGCGGCTTAAGGACAACGTCAGCTTGATAGAAAACTGGGGGCAGTTACCTTTGGGGTCTAGTGTTTCCCTGTCCCTTATATGCCTTGTGAATCACTGTTTTAAATCGGAGATGCTGACCACAGTCTTTGTTTGTTGTTTCCGATAGTATTTTGAAATAGCCTCTTATATAGTTCTGTTAATTGGGCAAAATGTCCTGCGTGAGAGTGTTCCTAGTCTACCTGTTCAAGTGGAAGCATTTGATGGGTTTACTTTCTTTCTATGTAGTGCTACTCTGTGTGCTACTTTGTGTGTTTTGTTGGAAGGTCTGTGGAAAATTGTGTTTATAAGGCTTAGCTTGACCTAGGACCTTGGACCATGGCGAGTTTTAGGGTGTGCAAGTGAGTTTATGCTGTGTAGCCATCTTTTTTTGGTGGTCTTGGTCCTTTGTAAAATAGAAACTTTTTTTTATTTTGCCCTCTGTGTGGGGTTGTTGAGGTGCCAGTAGCTGTCCTCTGAAATGAAAAACAAAAACAAACAAAAAACCCTCACAACAGCATTGGTGTTTTGCAGAACTTGCATAGAATTTGTGACATGATTGACATAAAGGTTTTTAGCATGTATTCAACATTAGTCGGAGTACTAAAATTCAAGATCAATGACTGTTTTGAGGTGACTGAAACAAAGTACAATCAAGATTCCTGTTAGGGAAAAATAATCTTCATGGCCATTCTTCATGACATTGCAGTATGTTGTCATTTGTGCTCTCATCAGAGTATTATCATTGCAATTTTTCATACAGACACAATATTTTTTACTGTAATTTCTCTGTGTTTGATTACAAAATGAGTATTGTGGAGTTTTGGGGAGAAAAGACTGTTATTGTGGCCAGTAATTGGATAACAAGAGGGAGATCTAGACAGCATTAACATTAGGATTGGATTCTGATTAGCAGTCACTGTTTTAGCTACTCTCCACCTCAGCCGCTCCAAGGCCTTCATGCTCTGTACTGGTTGACTAATGCCTACCCTGCAATGTGGTTTGTTAGTACATCACTTCAATCTTTGAAACGCATGAATTTGACTTCAAATGTTGTTTTAATAGAAATAATTGTCGTGATTTATTTATGTGGTCCTTGTATATGCATTTAAAATAAATGCTTCATCAATTCAGTATTTGAATATATGTCATTGCTATTTTTTCAACTGGGTCAGAGTTTGTGGAACTGAGAATTGTTATGTAGTTCTGGATTAATCCTAGTTGAGCACAAATAGTTTCTGTGGGAATTGAGTCATCCCTAGGTAGTGAATAAACAATACAAACCAGTGGTTAATTTTTCCAGCTCGAAAATAGTTTGACTTAGATGAAAAAATCTGTTATTTTATAGCATGTTAGCCTATGGGTTTTGCTTTGCTGTCTGAAGGTGAGCCCTTTATTGTCACTATAAAATGGAAATACAAATTCTAAACTAGAAATTGTCATACATATCCAGCATAGCATTCAAACCTAATCTTTGTGCTGGACATGGAAACAACCTTTAATACTCGTATGGTGTAATTCTGAACTTTGACGTATCACGGTAAGTAAATGACCACAACACTATGTCGCCGCAACATTACTTGCGTTACCAAGTGGCAAAGTTAGCAAAATTACCAAGCCACTACGTTGCGGCAACGTAATTTGTTTACTTAATGGCAACTTCCTGTAGGCAACGTTGTGGCAACGTCACTTACACTACCAAGAGGCAACGTTATCAAAATTACCAAGCCACTACGTTGTGGCAACGTCATTTGTTTACTTAATGGCAACTTCCTGTAGGCAACGTTGTGGCAACGTAATTTGTTTACTTAATGGCAACTTCCTGTAGGCAACGTTGTGGCAACGTCACTTACACTACCAAGAGGCAACGTTATCAAAATTACCAAGCCACTACGTTGTGGCAACGTCATTTGTTTACTTAATGGCAACTTCCTGTAGGCAACGTTGTGGCAATGTTGCCACAACGTTGCCAGAAAGTAATGTCGCCATGACCAAATGGCAACTTATAGGCAACGTTGCCATTTGGTCGTGTGTTAGCTGGGTGGGGCCTATTGCACAAAACTAGGATAAGGGATTAAGCCGGGATATCTTGGTTATGCTCAATTTAGCCGTGATCCAGTTGCACAAAAGCGGGATAGGGGGCAGCAGGATATGTTATGGTATAAGTTACCATGGCGATTTATTCTTTGGAGCTAGCCTGCTCCAGACCAGGTCCAGGATCTATTTAATCTCATCCCTTATCTCAGTCAGCAGTCACCACAAACAGAAACCAATAATTATTCCACTGCCCACTATACATTGTTATCACATATACCTAGATCCATTGTCATTATTATGACCGCCGCGCAGCGAAGCGGCGGTCATATAGGTTTAGTCAGATTTTTTTTTCTTTTGTTTTTCGCATGCCCAAATTTCCGTCAATGATTCCCGGGACACTGAAAGACCGGGGTACACGAAACTTGGTGGGCATATAACCCCGCATGGATAGCATGGAACCATCGTTTTTCGTTTAGATCTGTAGCCCCCCCGCTGGACTGGACCCCCGAAAGGAGGGTAGGGCAGACACAGTTTTCTGTGAATATCTCGAGAACCGTAGGGTTTAGGAGGACCATTTTTTTTGTATGTTGATCTCAAGGGGCCATGTCAACACATTCCATAAACACTCATTTCATGTATAGCGCCACCTAGTTAAACACAAAAAAGTAAACATGAGGTGTTGTAATCGCAGGTATCTGTGACCTAACATAGTCAAAACTGCACGAAATTGGAAGTGTAGGATCATTATGACACACTCTATATGCACGCCAAGTTTCGTGGAATTCCGTTCATGGGGGGCCACACAATAAATTAATTTATGTTACTATACACCAACTGGCCTGTAGGTGGCCGGAGACAGTTTTCTGTGAATATCTCGAGAACCGTAGGGCCTAGGAGGTCCACCTTTTTTATGTATGTTGGTCTTAAGGGGGCATGTCAACCCATCCCATTACCACTTATTTCATGTATAGCGCCACCTAGTTAAAAATTAAAAAGCAAAAAAGTAGGTGTTTTCATCACAATATCTCTGGCTGACAAGGTCAAAACTGCACGAAATTAAAAGTGTAGGATCATTATGACACCCTCCGAATGCATGCCAAGTTTTGTCTACTTTCGTTCATGGGGGGCCTTACAATAAAATAATGTATGTGTACATTTAGTGACGTACACCAACAAGGATTCCCGGGACACTGAAAGACCGGGGTACACAAAACTTGGTGGGCATGTAACCCCACATGGATAGCATGGAACCGTCGTTTTTCGTTTTGATCTGTAGCCCCCCCGCTGGACTGGACCCCCCGAAAGGAGGGTAGGGTAGACACAGTTCTCTGTGAATATCTTGAGAACTGTAGGGACTAGGATGACCATTTTTTCCCGTATGTTTGCCTCCAGGGGTCATGTTAACCCATTTCATGTGCACACATGTGCACAAACAGATACACACACACACACATACATTCACAGTAATCATACGTATGACACATACTCACACAGTAGACATATGTACGCTTGCATGCACAGGCACATACGCAGGCACACACACAAGCACACACACACACACACACACACACATAACATAAACATGTACATGCACACATGCACACAATTCAAGAATTTCTCAGAATTATGAACAGGCAAGATGGAGGTGGGGTTGTATAAAATGAATTTTACATGTGAAATCTATGAACTAATCATGTTTTGGTACTTGTTGTCTAGCAGATATCAGTGAGAATTGAGTGTGGATAATGCAATTTAGTGAGACAGTTAGAATCATATAGGCCTTTCAGCGTGATTTATTTTTGTGGAAAAAATGTGCTGGACTTGGCGGCGGTCATATTTTGTACCGCTCTGCGGTACATCTAGTTTAAACGTTTGTGATCATTAATTAACTTTTACATACTCGCCATTCCCGACCTTACATGCGACAATGTGACGTCACAGGAGTGCCTAACCATTTCGCATGTGGTGGTCGCGGAACTAGTTGCAATATTCTCCTAAACAGAGGTGTTGCTGTTTGTTGCTGTTGTGAAAAGGCTATCGCTACCTACTTCACACCGTAGAAGAAGCAATGAAGCTGCTCTAGTTGCCATGGTGAATCAGTGAATCTGTGATCGGTGGCTGGGTCTATTTGAGGGAGCCGTGAGCGCGCACTTATCCAGGATAGGTTTCACCTGGCTTGATAAATCCGTGTCTGCTCATCCTGGCTTGGTTTTTGTGCAACCAATCCTGGATAAGTGCGCGCTCACGGCTCCCTCAAATAGACCCCGCCACCGATCACAGATTAACTGATTCACCATGGCAACTAGCGGCTTCATTGCTTCTTCTACGGTGTGAAGTAGGTAGCGATAGCCTTTTCACAACAGCAACAAACAGCAACACCTCTGTTTAGGAGAATATTGCAACTAGTTCCGCGACCACCACGTGCGAAATGGTTAGGCACTCCCGTGATGTCACATTGTCGCATGACAGGTCGAGAATGGCGAGTATGTAAAAGTTAATTAATGATCACAAACGTTTAAATAATGACAATGGGTCTAGGTATATGTGATAACAATGTGTAGTGGGCAGTGGAATAATTATTGGTTTCCGTTTGTGGTTTGTGCTGACTGAGATAAGGGATGAGATTAAATAGATCCTGGAACTTAGCCTGGTCTGGAGCAGGCTAGCTCCAAAGAATAAATCGTCATGGTAATTTATACCATAACATATCCTGCTGCCCCCTATCCCGCTTTTGTGCAACTGGATCACGGATAAATTGAGCCAGGATAACCAAGATATCCCGGCTTAATCCCTTATCCTAGTTTTGTGCAATAGGCCCCTGATGTTGATGTTGTGTTTTGTCATGTCATGTTGTGTTTTGTCCTGATGCGCCACCCTCCACCTATCTACTAATCACGAAGTCAGTAGTGTTTCGGCATCCGGGTTGGCAACCTCGAGTCAGGGGAAGGGGGAGGGGATACACCGCTCTACAGTAATTTGAAAGTGATTGCAGTACCAGCTTTGGCCACAATCTTACATATGGTTCCTTTAAATAAAGTTTTAAAAGTTTAAGTTTTTAAGTTTTCTGAAAATTTTGTTCCATGTGCCCTTTTTTTAAATTTGAGCCCCTGCCCCTTCAAAGGTCTCTGCACGCCCCTGGTAAATATTCATTTAGGGATGATTTCTCTCTCTCTCTCTCTCTCACTCTCTCTCTCTAACCATCTAGGTTTTAAAAGCAGCTGTCGTTTAATGTTGACACCAGCAGCACAGCCACTGGTTGTGTACAAAAGTGATTCAACGGAGTTTGTCTGTCTGTGATCATATAAAGCCTGCCTTATACTCTGGTAAGCACTTGTGAGTTCCCCTGCTCAAGCCAGTGGCCTGGGGGGTATTCCAAGTGTGATTTTGTGACAAACCAAGTTAACTCAGAGTAAGTGGTAAACCTCCTACAACAAGAGCCCTATGGCATTGTTTTGTAAGGAGAATGAAGCCATACAGCTCTTCTTCTATTAGGAGATTTACCACTTACTCTGAGTTTATTTACCCAGGATTGCCACTAAACCACGTATGGAATACCCCCCTGATCTCCCATCTCTTGTCTGCCAGAGTTTGTTCAAAACCAGCCTGCACTCCAACTATCTCATCCATCGATCACCTCTATCTGCTGATTGTGTGTGCACACACCTGGGGTCTGGGCCACCTTAAACAAGGGGGAAGGAGACAGAGAGGGAGCAGACCTAAGCAAAGCATCTCTATCCATCTCCAGAATAGAAATAGAAAATATGTTCTTAAAAAATTTGGTCCCTATTCATCCATTTATGTGTCAGTTTTTGTCAGTTTGTCAGTTTTTTATATTTGATCCCTAAGTGCTAGCCTACAGTATAATCATATCCACAGTGTTTAACTTTAGAATGTAGGCGCCAATGCGTCCCCATGAAACAAGAGTTATTTATTTCAAAATACATGGCTCTCAGCCTCATTTATTTTGGCTGACTTTTATCATATCAGTGAAATCTATAGAAAAAACTCTCCTCAAATGAACATGTTTGTTTCTATGTAGGCCACCATGAACTCACTGATAAAGCAAATACATCAAACGGCACATGCTATTTAAAGACATTTTGGACGTGTGCAGGTTCATGACAAAAAAAAAAAAACACTTGAGGGAAAGGTGTAACGACATGCATGTTACAATGTCCCAGCTTAAGCTCACATTTTACAGCCTATTAAGTGTTGTTACATTTACACCATTACAGGAGATGCTGTCCGTGTTTACGTGGTGTTGGCAACAGCCAGGCTCCACTGGGGGGAGCTATGGCATCAGGAACAGGGTGTACACTGCAGAGAGTCAGAGACGTATGGTCAGAGACAGTCCCTTAGTGAGTTCATATCCTTGGATCTTTTATTTTTTAAGAAGAACAAACCCTTAGTGATATACGCTGCCCTGGTTCACATTATCTACCTTTGAATTATTTCAAGTTAGCAGAATTTCAATGTATTTTGTCATGTATTGTGCATATGTATATAAAAAAATGTGAATATACATATTACAAATTGCAGCATTGTGATACAATTCTAAACAGAGACATCATGTGACATATTACAAAGTATCTCAGAGAACACTTTAAACAAAGTAACAGGCATGTTTTAAAAATAGTCTTTGTACCAGCAAGGCCCGGTTCTAACATTTTAATTATCATCCTATCATTTTTAAGGCTTTTGATAGTTTTACAGAGAATACATTCACTACTGTGGGTGGGTAATGTATAGTTTATGAGCATTTGCTGCCTCCTGACTGTGTTCTGCTGCAGAGACTCAGAGGAACGTTAGATGACGCATGTATCTCAGGAAGTTACTAACAATCGACCTGAAGGAGTTGAACATGGATTTGTAAAGAGATGAGTTGAGTTGTAAAGAGATGAGCTGTTTCCGTTTTGTCTCATCTAACGTTTTTTACGCATGACTGTGTGCTATTCTGTAGGTGTAGGTGTCACTGACAGACAGAATTTCCCCATTGACGCAACATGAATGGGTCTTTGCACGCATGGCACAGTAATGCAATTCAGGAATGATGTGTCCAGTGCTCTTATAGTAATGCAACTCAGGAATGATGTGCCCTGATAATTTCTAGTATCACATCATGGATACAGATCATATCATTTGCTGTGGATGTTAAAAATGATTCTTTGTCACATATTAGGGTAACACTTTATTTGACAGTATTGACATAAGAGTGACATGACACTGTCATGACACATGAACTCTAACACTAACCCTAATCCTAACCTCTAACCCTGATCCTAACCCTAACCCTGACCCTAACTTGGTTATGATAAAAACCGAATGACACTTAATGACAGAAGCGTTATGTCATAAACGTTTATGACTTGTTTATGACATGTTCATGACAGTGTCATGTCACTGTTATGTCGATACTACCACCAATATGGCGGCGCTATTTACGTACGTTCTGGAGCCCAATGTGGTAGCTTTCTAATATCTACTGTATGGTGTGCAGTACATTCCATGATGTTTTTCAGCACATATGAAAGACACACTCTGCACACAACCATCAACTCAATGGCATTATGAATAATTCAAATAAGTCCAACATGCAAATGGAGCTTTGTCCTTAACTGCCCCTGCATGGAACAGCGGGGTGCCATATTTTAAGGCCACTTTCTCAAGTTCAGTGTGGCCAATTTAATCCCAAATGAAGCGAACACACTGTGGACCATTTTTTGGCTGAGTGTGAGTGGAGTGATTTGAAAATTTTATCCACTGGTCCACAGTTTCAATGTGAAATCCAGTGTCTGTGTATACTTGGTTTCTACAGTATACGACAGTGATTGAATAAGTCATTGTTTCATTAGTAGTGTTCTGTGCATGCTATTCAACCCAACCACATTAATGTTCTTTGCAGGTTCTGGTGTGGTGAGTGTTTCTTGACAGATTGTAATCCCTCTGTGGTGTGCTCTGTATTCTTTCTGACAGTGTAGAAGTCCACAGTAAAAACAAACCGTGATCTTAGTGCTTGAAACTGATCTGTATGTTTCTCATTTTTGCACAGATGAAAGATGGTTGGTGGAGTTTAATATGGTGTTGTTTCTGCTGTGGTCTCTTCGGTTTCCGTGTGAAGACAAAAACAAACCACAGTTCTCTCTTCGGCTTGTCCTGTATGATACCATTCAGAGGAATCACATCATGTGAGTATCACACTCTGTTCAGTTGAATGTGAAAACTAATCCACATGCTTTCTTGAAGTGTAAACTAAGAAGAATGTTGATCCGTATCATTCAACATACCATGTATATGACATAGCTGAAAAAGATGTAGGAAGAATTCTTGAGATTAGAGTTTTTGAGATGGTTGACTTTTTCCAGCCTGAACTTGCCTAGGTATATTTAAAAAAAAAAACACAAATAAAAAAAACAGGCGGAGATAAACAGAAAAGAAACAGCTTGTCATCACATTGAAAAACTCAACAAAACGGTTGAGGCCTTATTCACTGGGGCTGGGACTTCACACACTCATCACTAAAAGAGTCTCAGCGGTAACAGCCTCTTTCTCTCAACTGACTTTGAAGGGTGAGAGATGGCAGAACAAGCCAGGACTGTTTAAACGCCCATGCTTGAGAAAACGCTTTTGGACCCCAAAGCCTTGCCAGATAGGTCTTTACGACAATTTTACGGGATTCTGGCTGGCATTTGATAAGTTGCGCAATCAGCACAAAAATCTCCCATTGGCGGGGGAATACATCTAGTGATCAGCCGCTAAATTACCGTCTGAAGGCTTTCGTCTCCTGGAGGCCATGTGGGTCCATGCTCATTGGGTTTTATAAGTATACAAAAGGGATCCGTGCTGGAAAAATAATTCATTATGTATATCAGTCCTATCATGACCTTGTCAGGATTGCTATAAAAGTTTGAAACCAAGAGGGGTGTTGATATTTTCTTCTTACGGTCCTTGACAGCTTTGCATAACAGTTGGGTCCTAATAATTTTTAATGGCCTCCAGATATTTGAGTCATATTTTCTTTTCTTGTCTGTGTATGCTGGTTTTGAACTGTTATTGATTCAACCAACTTGAGTGATGTTTGTGATCGTATCATCGTCTCCAATATTTCTTAGACTACTGCGTGTCGATCCGGAACCAGCAAAATTTCCTCAAACCATCAAGCCGATGTGACAATCAAATCCAATGAATCGCATGACATCACTGGAAGGAAACCTAAGAGCATATCAATCCAACAGATGCAAATGAGACTCGACAAGAAACTTTCATAGGCATATGTTATCAATTTCCAACAATACAAATGTCTGTATGATATCTGGATATATTAAAACTGCTGTCAGTCAGGATGGAAACATACACAGGCCAAAAACATGCCATTGACACCATCAGGGTGCCAGTAAATGTGGACATAGATGGAGTGTAATAGATTGTGACCTTCTGTCAAATGTGTTGAATCACTGCATTAGAATATCTACTCTAGTTTCCCTCTCTTGGGCTACAATTAACAAGTCCCTTATGTAATACAAAGCACACTTGCATGCACGCACAAACTCCTGAAGTGTACATGGACTTTCTAAATAGGACATGGGGTATTACTATCATACAGACACTCATTAGCTGAATTGTGTTCTTGGGGGAGAGAGTGGCTAGTTTGAGGACACACTTTCTCTGTCGTCCACAACCGAGGCCCATTAATGCCGACTCGCAAAACTCTGCTGTAGTCGTAATCAAAGTCTAATTAGAAACTATGCTTGTCTTGTTTTGCGAAGCAGAATGTGATGGATCTCAAGGGCGTGCATTGGAGGGAGAGTTGAAATGAAAATTCAGAAGCCTGCCAGAATGGCAGCATGGGCTAGGCTCTCCTCTCAATGTTTCCGACACACATGCAGCAGAACTCGTCTAGTTTTTCCAAAACATTGTGCATGAGGAAATTGGATTGTCTCCAACTTAAGAAGGGATACGACTCAGTTGTTCTGTCTTACAACAACCGACACCTGTTTCTGGTCGAATCATGCCAGCAAATGTACAAAAATACACCCTTTAATCCCAAAATTGAATGTTGAATTTTTTCACTTAATTCAGTCCTTGAATTCATGTCTCTCACAATTATGGTCTGTGAACATTTTTTTGCCATCAGGGCACAAGGGTAAAATAAAAAGGGCTTATCCTTCATTGCCAAATCAGTAGAACATCCAGTAACATTCAGAACCTTCCAAACAGCTGTGTAGTACACTCACAGAGTTCCATGCGTCAGCAAAAGGAAGGGAACGAGTTTGCCTTACTATACAAAAACATCATGCCTCAAGCAGCTCCTGGATTATTACAGACAGAGTGTGTGTGTGTGTGTGTGTTTGTGTATGTGTGTTTGTGAATGGGTGTGTGTGTCTGTGTGTGTGTGTGTGTGTGTGTGTGTGTGTGTGTGTGGTGTGTACCTACAGCATATAATTTCCCCAGACACATTGAAGACACACCACGGTTCATCCACATGATTCTGCACACACAGGTCTATACCTCAATTGCTTTTTAGATGTGAAGGATATATATGACACCTCAGGGGAGTAGCGCATCTAATCTTGTAAAGTGTGTTTGTGTGTGTGTGTGTGTGTGTGTGTGTGTGTGTGTGTGTGTCGTAATAAACTGCTGAGCTTGTTTGATATTGGAGTTTGAAGCTTGTGCTCGCACATCTTACTGCAGGGGAGACAGCTGATGTAAAGTACTGCCCGATTTAGAAATCATGATTGAAAATAGATTGAGATAAGAGCCTACACATATTCCCATAATACATTTTGAAGAACTGCTGGCCTTGATTTCAGTGTAATTATCTGTAATATCACAATGCCATATGGGATTTCGCCAGGTTATTGTTATTTTGTTGTGTTATTGTGTTATCCAGGTTATTGTATTTTGTTTTGTTATTTTTAAGTGAAACAAATGATTGAAATGCAAATGGAGACAAAATCTTAATGATGACTATCATCATGCATAGTCATAGCAATTTGAATCCATTATCCCTTTGAGGGTTTTGACCATTTATTAGAATCCATTATCCATTTGAGAGTTTTGCCCATTTATTACAATCCATTATTCATTTGAGGGTTATGTTTAGTTGCTAAATTTCATAATGGCTCATAGACTGACGAGTGCCTGGACTGAATTTCATTTGAACTGTGTATAGACACTCAGCAGTTGGTGTAGAAAACAATACTATGAAAACAGTGCAAGTACTGTAGACTCCAAACCCTTGGGGGTAGGGGTGGGGTGGGCAAAAGGCTGCCATTTGCTCCAAGGGTGAGTCTGATGAACAAAGAGACACTCCTTACATGGCTGATTGTGTCCCTGCTCAGGCAGATAATTGTTCTCTCGGCCGCCTTTGGACAACACGGTAATGAAGTTCTGTTCCACGCAAGCGAAACAGCCAATTAGTGTCGCATCAACAGCAACACCTGGGCACCAACTCCTTCCAGTATTTTCCCTGTTTGAGATTTCCCCAAAGCTTCGTGTTGCATGGGGGTTTGGCCTTGCATTGTCGTGGAAAACAGTTTTAAGGAAACCATTTGGTTTTCATTTCTTGTTATCTTCAGTTCAACCTTTAAAGTACGGTGACTGACTGAGGCATGTTGTATGGCGGGGCAGTGACTTAACTTCACAAGGTATCTTTATAAACATGGCGTCGGGACGTATCAGTCATGGAGCAGACCACACATAAATATTTAGTTTAATTCTGTCAGGCTTAGAATTGTTTCCTTTGTGGGTTAACCTCTGAAATCCCCCCTAGATGTCACACTGTGTATGACTATACACAATGGAGTATTGTTGACTTTTTTTACACCAAGGGATTTATGCTGGTACCCAAGTAGACCTGACATTGTAGGCTAAATGTTATGTTAAATTTGGTTGGAATCGTAGGCGTAAACTATGTAGTTGTATATGCACTAAATACCAATGTAATTTTCATTGTTATTGTTATGGGAAAAAGTCATGTTTGTCATAAAAATGATCAAAAACAAAGTTGAATGTCCGCACACTTGCTCCCGTGTTGCTTTATCTTTTATTTTTTATTTCACCAAGTGAACGTTTTCGAGCTACACGCTCTTCATCAGACTACCTACCAGATCTACCAGAGCTACTTGTCATAAAAATGACAAATGACAAGATTACCACTCAATTCAGGCCAGAAGGTCTTATAGGCCTACATCATCTCATGTGTAGGAGGCAACCATTTTGCTTTTGTCACAGAGTACCTGCGTTAACAAGCAAATTGTTTGTCTTAAATGTGCTAACGTGGAGCACTTGGAAAAATACACCATAACTCCACACAGGTACTTACAGGCCTACTGTTTTCCTACCATGCTGTGCCACATACAGCTCTTTAACTTTGTTTTGATTACTGACCACAACCGGCATACCAGTTGGCACTGGAGCAAAGGAAGAGGTGCTGCAGCGTGAGACTTTATCGGTGGAGGGAGAAGAAGCCGCACAAACTGCGCAACTGTGTAACACCGAAGCAATTCAAATTTCATTTAATTTTTCGCGATTATGGCGGTGCCGTTTTTGAAGTTTCGCGAGCACTTCATCCCCACAGATGTCCAGGCCATAAACCTCTAACCCTCACCCACCATACCCCCCCCCCCACCCCCTGCATATGCTGTCCAAAGGATCTCCCACTGAAGCGTGACCAAATCTGCCTCATCTCAGTCCGAGCTTCCGAAGGGAGTTTCCCCCCGGCAACTATGCAACAGCTGTAGAAATAACAGTGATAAACAGTTTCACTGGACTCCAGAGGCTTCCTCGCTCACTCCAATTAAGAGCTCAGGACACCAGCTAAACCCTGGACGAGACCCCAGGCCAGAAGAGAGAAGAAGGGGGCCCCTCGCTTTTTTCCAGAGGCTCCGGCTGAAGCTGACTGCCGACTCAGAGGCCGAGAGGATGGCCGCCTGCTCTTCTTCAAGGGGATTCTTTCCACATTGGGTGTCTGCGGTTGCCTCGACGCTGCAGAGCATATAGGGGCTGTTGTGCATCATTTCCAGAGAGCATAGTCAGAGAGGGCAAAGGTCACAGCAGAAGACCATGCAAACAAAGACATTAATAACGCTGAATGTTTAAGCTGTTTTGGTGAAGCTAAACACAGGTGCAAGTGCCATGACGCATCGTGCCTTTCCCGATAATCTTTTTTCCAAAGAAACACTTGTTGGCATAATGAGCTGTTTTGTACAAAGTATAACATGTAGGAGGATATAAATATATAAGTTGTGCTGCATGACATTTTGCTCAAATGTGTGTTGGGTGAGCAACAGCTTATTGTCAAATCCATGAGGGAGAAGAAACGGATGTGCCGGGCCTCGAGGGGATTTCTGTTCCATGCTGAGGAAACATGCAAACATGGGGCCTACAAAAAGTTCACAACTTGTAAAATCCCTGAAATCAGTCAGACAATGACGGAGACACTTTCCGCTTCCGAAAACAATATGTCACCTTACTGTATGCACAGCCTATTGTCTTTTGTCTCCACCAACCTAGCATTCCTCCAAGTGTCTTGGCATTTCACACTTTCTGTCACCCAAGGGGGTTCAGATAGAAACTGGAATCCAGCTGGACTAGTTAAGGGTTTCTGCGACTGGCCTGATGTAGACGTCCATTCTCCTTCGGCATGCCAAATATTTGAGATAAAAGCATTCTTTGTTTTTTGGCATGTGGCTCCTCCATGTGACTTTCCATCCGAAGAGACTGTGTAGGTGACAAGTTTGGAGCTATCAGATAAACCGCTCCACATGAGTAAGATGGTGCAGAAATAGCGTTGTGTGTCAGCTCGCTGTCATTCTGTCATGAAAGTTCATTATGTGAGGGAGCCAATGGAAAGATGACATGAGTTACAGGATGTTTCATATTCATTGCAGGAGTTTTCAAGGCTAATGCAATAAATGTCTGATTCTATCGAATGCATTTATGAGATTCCACAGGAGACATATGGAAAACACTCAGAGAGAGAGAGTACATCATCTTTATGTGAACGCTAAGCTCTTTCTTTAGGAGGAGTGGGTGGGGAATTCTTTAAAGCAGTGTTCTGTAATCATGATATGCTTCAAATAGCCCATATGTATGGTTCTAAGAACGTCTGTGTGAGATAAGTGTTTGGACCAATTTTAGTTGGCATCATGTTCCATGTACCAGTAAGCTTATTTTCTTAAAACATCAAAATTACTATTTCTAATATGGTTATTATGAATGCATATAGTTCTACCATGTCCAGTGTTGGTCATCTTATTATAACAGCATGTGGATAACCTCTAGCAATGTCATTCGTTCTCACACATGCATTGATATGCACACAGCCATTTTAGGTACTTCCTTTTGCCCCCTAAATTGTTGAAATGACACACTTTCCAAAAGCCCTTCCCTCTTCTAAATGGCCTAGAAACAGATTGTACTCTGTTGAAATGACCGTATATATATTCCCAGAAGAGTCATAACTGAGAATAGCATCAGTATGTCCAAGCTCAACTAGCATCACAATTAACAGGGCTGTCTATGTCTGCAGAACTGGGGTGCGTTTCCCAAAACCATAGTTGCAACTTTGTAGCAACTTTGTTGCAATTTCCCAATGCAATCAACTAAGTTGCTAACAGGATAGCAATATGGTTTTGGGAAACGCACCCCTGGACAGTTGTCTGAATAGTTTTGATAAGATTTAGTTCGTCTGATGTTATCATTTTCATATACTCCACTTGTTATTATTTTCTGTTAAAATTAGCTAAATGTATATCCTTCTTGTACTTTACTCTTGTCCATCAAGATTCTGCCTTTATTCCAAGTGATTCTTTTTTAATCTCCCTGAACCCAAACATCTAATTACTATTTGTTCTAAAGGCAACTTCCCAGGAAAAAAAACACTACTATTATTCAACCTATCATTACTTTTGTTTTTTTAAACGACCAATTCTTAAGCCCTTTTAATAACTGCACTATGCTGTTGGGCTCCTGTCTGAGTTTCTGAGGTGCAGTGGTGAAATAAGGAGGAGAGAGATTCTCAGCTAGTTCTCAGTGTAAGGTTTGAATAATGCTTTAATTTCTTGTGTGGAAGTTTTGAAATAATGAGGGGGCGGGGGAGCTATTTTTCGTGATCATGTTCTGAATTTTAATGTGTACAGTGTAATAAAAAATTACTGTTATTCACCAAATACCATAGCATCTCATAGTTGCCACTCTTAAGATATTCTGCAGTATAAACCACTGAGACATAGTGCTTATCTAAAACTATATTATATATTTATGAATATTAATTTTACTTCCTACCATTGACAAATAACAGAAGTGAATGTACAGCCAAAAACAAGTAATGGGCTTAAGTGTGGGTCCTGGTTATGCAATTCATGTGAAATCATACAAAATGCATTGGATGCTTGAGTTTACTCCTCCCAAGGCCACGCAAAGTGGGAGATCCACAGAATATTTTCACTGACCTGTGAAAACCGAGTGACTAGGGAGAAAATAAACGGCTGGAGTGGAGAGAAAGAGCATCCCATGTTTTTTTCTGAGCACTTACTGCTCAAGCTCATGCCTGCCTAACACCAACCATCGGGAGAGTTGAGCTTGCAGGGAGAGCTGAGGCAGAAAAGTTCTGTAGTTTCCTCTGTGCATGTTACTATCCAACCCCCACAGCTGATTTGTGCAAAGGCAAGGGCCCTCTCATCCACACTGTAAATGTATGCCACTCTGGGCTGCTTTAACAAAGCAGAAATGCTAGTTATGCTGCCTGAGCTCCCCATGTTATCAGGCACACAGGCATATGCACATTTTCCCTATCAGTCTCTTGAATTGTAGACCTTATTAAGTTACATAATAATGAGTCATTCCTTCTTCCAGCAATCCCTTATCCAACCACTGCCTCCTAGAGCCCTCTATATAAAGATCTGTAAGAGTGTGATGTGGATATACCAAGATATGCATTGATTCAGCCATAGAGGCAAGTTCGTGGCATACTATTATGTTGCTCAACAGACAAAATGTGGGTGCATTGTAACCCTTTCCCTGGGAGGGAAACGGAACAAGGCTCTTGGCTATTTTTAGCGTGGTGCAGAGGTAGTTTCTCCCTGCGCTGTTTTGAAGTGAACTATTTACCTTGGCCTAAATTCCATGCGGTAACGATGTCACCACCTCAGGCAGGTATTTTAGTTTGAGTTCCATTTCTGGATCCACTCCATGTGAGTTAGGCCACTCCATTCACCTAAAATCAACCTGTTCTCATGCCACTGATTAACTGTAGCAGTAATTCATGCTGTGTTGAATACAAACCCAACCCATTAGATAGATCTGCCAACTGCGGAAGTTCACACTGTGATGAATTGCGTTTTAGGCTTCATTATACTTCTCTAATCAGGCCCCAGTATCATACACTAGAATATTAGATACTTTATCATGTATTTTAAGCATCGAAAGACAAAGACTGCAAATGAAGAGTACATGGTCTGTTGCACAGACTATTCCCTGTCATTCTAGTTGTGTGATTGTTCTTTTTTTTTTGTAAATGTACTTGTACATGCAAATTAACTTGGTCTCTTATTCTGGACAGTGGTAGCAAATTAACTCCTCTGAGTTCCACAACCAATATAGGTCAAGATAGCTTATCTTCTGACTGTGACAGAGGGAGAATAATGAATGGACACCAATGTAAGTGACACTGTAGTATCTGGACCTGTCTGAACATGCCTGGACAGAGAACCAGGGGGAGTAGAACTTTGGTGAGAGTTGTAGGCTGAAAGGGGTTATTAAATGCCTCGCTAGTCTTCCTGCTAGTTTGAGTTCAGTTGAATTTAGTATCACCATTAATTATGAACGTTGTGTCAAGGCACTTTTACAAAAGGAAAAGGCCTAAAGTCCCAACCAAATGCATCTGTTAAAGCTGCAGTTGGCAAGATTTATTTGATCATATTCACTGAAACTGACACTATGCTCCAACAGAACAACAAAAATCAGCTGGTTTTAGAAAAAAAAACACACTTCTACCTTCACCTGCAGCCTGTTATTTGTTTTGCAAAAATCCACAGCTCCCGGTTCTTCTGGTCCAATCAGAGCAGGGCTGTGTGAGATCTGACTGTCAATCACAGTCTGGTGCACACTGACGAGCACAAACTTGATGAGAGGGTGCGCGGGGGTAGTGGGAGAGGGACATGAGAGTTGTAAACATTCAAAATTTTGGCTAAGTCCCCTCAATCTGTCAAACTTGCCAACTGCAGCTTGAAGTCCTGGTTCACAACTTTATTTTACGACAGAACCTCCATAGCCTTAGCCTGGCTAACGTCAGACCTCATCTCATTGATGGGGTTTGGGAACTAGACATTCATTTTCTCGTATTTGAAACGTGGTTTACGAATGCCCAGAGCCGTTTATTGGGCGCTACGAATGTCTATCAAATGCGTCTGTACGTAGCTCATAACGGCTTCGGTGTGTCGTCATCGTCTTGCTGGCCTCCCTCCGTTCTGTGATTGGTCCCCTAACTGAGGCGAAAATTTGCTCCATGGAATCCAGGCTGCCTAGCAGTGTGAATAAAATCGTGCGCGTAAGGCAGCATGGGAAAACCCAGGCTACCATAGCCTACCTAGTCTCATCTCACAATGTGGTATAACTCTTCTAGTTGATAGAAACCTGAAAAGCCCTATGTATATTCTGTACAGATAAATGTAGTGTAATGTCATTTTCAGTCATTTATACAAGTTATCTAAAGATGAAACAGCTGAAGTGGATATAATTGCTAGTGTAAAGGTTTGAAGTTGAAATTGTAAAGGGTAAAGGTTGACGAATTCTATTCATTTGTCCAAAATACATTTCTTGCCAATGACTATATTAAATGACCTGTTAAATAGCAGCAGTTGTTTTGACAAATGCCAGTAACGTTTTTTTAAAATATTGCTTTAATTCTGTTGTCAATCATTAATGGAAAAAAAAGAGTTAGTTCAGGAGACAAGGATAAGCTATCAAAAAGACTAAATATGTCACACACTAGGTTGGGAATGAGCAGTTTCATTTAATGGAAATTCAATGGAATCGGAAAAAAAAGAAAAATAAAGGAATTGTGGCCATTGGAATGGTCTCTTTGACATCTCCATTCATGCACATCTCTGCACATTGGGTGCGACGGGCATGCCTGCGGTTTATGTCCATGTGTGTCGTCATGCAGCTTGGGTACAGCGCTTCAGTTTTCATCTTCAGCATGGGCTGTTTACATCAATCGTCTCACACTTCACAGTGAGATGGAGTTGTAGAGCTACAGGTTTGTCTTGTACTGATTGCAACCCAGTCGAGTGTGTTGCGTTGCACTGCATGGATACAATTTTAAACTGAACTGATACTTGGACATTTCAAAACAACAAGTGGGTCTGCACAAAATCAGTGTTAGGTACTGTACATTGAGGAGGGGGTTATGCACAGTCGGCCAAAAGGGACTGAAGTTGACGAAACACAGAGAAAACAGTTTACCATTTCAACTGCAACCCAAAGAAGTGATGTTTTTTTTGTGTAGAATATTTACAGAAATCAACAGACACATCTTAGTTTGAAAGCAATGCATCATGGGGTAGTTGTGAAGTGGTTGATGCCCATGTTGGGAAAGTTTCATGTTTTTTTTTTTTTTACACAGTTACACTAAGAACCACCATACAACCAAGTACACTGGCAATGTACATTTATTTATATTATTGTTATGCTGAATGACAAGCCATGTAGTTGAGGATGGTGAAGAAAATAAACAACAAAACTTTGAGCGAAGAAGGAAAAAAAAACAAGAAAACTAAAAAAAAATATAGAATTTATGATCGTCTATGTAAGGCCCACATAATAAATACAAACATAAATAAATAAATAAATTAAATAAATACAAATAACTGTAAATGCATCTTCAATGGGCCGCTTCTTTCTGTATAAAATATAATCAATGGTCGGAAGGAACTCAAAGAGACTAATATAATAAGGCTGACACTGACAGGAGTCAAACATTGTTGGTAGTCATCTGCAAATTCTTAGTGTGCGCAAGGTCCTGCAGATTGAAAAGCCTCTAAATGTACAGAAAGGGAAATGTATATGTGTGTCAGTATATTGGTCATTTCAGAAGGCTGTGACGACTTTTTTTTTCTCAATACGCATAACTCCCAAATGTATATTTGGGATAATAACAAAAAATACTTTTCATAATGAGATTTACACTAAAATATATTTTCCATACATACAGTATGAACAATAACTCTGAAATAAAGAGAATGTTTAATATATGAAACACAAAAAGGAACACTTTGGATAATGTAACATTGGTAAAATGTATGTGGAGGGACATATGCAAAAAACAAGTACAAACAAAAAACAAAATGACAGCAAACATAAAAAAAACAGTCGCACAGAAAAGCACTTGCCATCTATTATTGTGGTCGATATTTTCAAATGGTGGTATATTTCCCCCACAATGCATTACTCAAGAACCTATGGATGTGTCAAAACACTGACAGAATGAGCCATATATTCAGTCATTCATTCTTATAGGAAACAAGTTGACAGCCATTTCAAGTGATGGCCAACAACACCTTCACATTCCTCAAATTTATAGGAATGTCCTATTGCTATAACGTTATACAATCTGTATTCCATGATGCCCAATGTTGCTGATATTAGAGTTGAATAATCTGAATTCGTAATAAACAATGATGTACTGTTTTTCTTTGCACTGCCACATACTCTATCTTTATATTAATTTCATTAATCTGATACTCTAATCATCATTGTAACGACACCTACGGTTTTGATTGAGAAGGTTATTCACTTTATTTTCCCAAATTCTTGTTCCCAGGATCAATTCTAAATCCCAATTTCTGTATATCCAAAACTTATAAAGAACAAATTTAGAGATTTCATTGCTGCACTCTTCACGGACAGCTTTGCCGTCATAAAAAATACTACAATTTATTAATGCTGGTGGATCCATTTCCCTTCAAAATCAAAGTCCTCAGGTGGTTAAAATGGACGAATATATGGCTCGGTGTCAAAGCAGTTCCCTACAGGTCCTCTTAACTGAAAATAAAGGCACCATTGATATATTTTTTTTAAATATTTATATATATATTTTGCCGTTGAAATACTGTGACTCCTGCTACATTAAAGTGTATGGCACTTCCTTCCACAAACGCTTCTGCACACATTTAATTTATAAAAGACTTTAGTAACTACATCTCTAAAATAAAAGTTCTGTCTTTTTTGTTATTTTTTTATTCTTAGTAATTTGTTTCCCCCCCCCCACTCTTTTCCCCCAAATACTTTAATTTATAGAAAATAAAGGTTTAACGGTGACTCTGTATAGCGGTATTTTTTTTTGTTTCATTTTGATTTCGTTCGTCTTAACTCAGCCTTAGGTATGTTTGAAGCATCTGTAGTGTAACGTTGGGGTTAGTTGGTTGGTTGTTGTTTTTCTATACAGCGATGGGGTCTTGGTTGGTTATCACGCTGGATAACCGCACTTGGAGGTCCTCCTGTGGCGAGAGGCGGAGTGCGGGGTTAGTCCTGCTGCCGTCCACTGGCCGCAGTGCCAGGGGGGTGGGCACCTCGGGCCCCCCCGCCGCGGGATTCTGTATGCTGAGGAAGGGCGTGTCCTCCCCCACACGCTCGTCCTCCGTCTCACTCTCGTCCGAGCTGCTGCTCTCCTCTGAGCTGCTCTCGCTAACGGCGGCTGCTGCCACTGCTGCCGGCGCCGTGCCGACTGGCTCTGCTTGGCCTTGCCGAGCCACCGTATCAGCACCCACGGCGATGCCGTTGGGCTTTGTTCTTTTGGTGGCAGCAGAAGTGGCAGCAGAGGTGTGGGAGAGTTTCTTGGAGGTTGGGGATGGAGGGCGGGTCACTGCGGCTGCTGTCAGTGCCGACGGTGTGGCGGCGATGGTGGCCTCATACTCCTGCGTGCTCTCGTACTCGTCGTCCTCCATGATGTGCAGGGGGCTGGGGGGTGGGCTGGGGTCCTGCCCGTGGTTGTAGTGGGCCGAGTTGCGTTTGCTGCACTGGTTGGCTCCACTGCCGTTTTTGTGGCCGTGGCCTCCGCATCCACCACTGCTGCTGCCGCAGCCTGACTTCTGCTTGTCCCTCAGGCGCGGTGGCGTGAGGAAGAGGAGGGGCCGGTCTTCGTCCACGATGGGGCTCACCGCCACCGACGGGACGGACGTGGCCAGGCTGGAGAGGGGCGCAGACATCTCGGAGGGGGGCGAGCCAGGGGTCACTGGGGACAACAGCTCCACGTGGGAAAGGTGAGTTGGCGTTGTCATGGCAGACACGTACCTGAGAGAGAGAAGGGTCCCATGAATTCATGCCTCATTGCCACTGTTGTACCCAAAGTCTAAATAGAATAAATGACTTAATTTCCACTGCTGTTGGCATAATACACCAGGGTAAGCAATGTCTGACAAAAGTCACCGTGCTACAGTGGAACTATCCAACTTTTTACTTGGTAGAAGGCTCTGACCACTGATACCAAACTTGTCATAATTCTGTCCATAAGAAAAAAAATACAGACAGGCAAATGAGGCTGCTCTTTTCCTGTCCAGGAAATGAATCTGATTAACATATTGATTACATCAAATGTAATGGATTATGCTATTCTGAGACGATATCGATAACAGCAGCCAAAATCACCACAATCCATAAAGATAATGAATCTCATTATTTTAACACAAAGCCATGAAAAAATCTGCTGCACCAAAAAGAAAGAAAATTATGACAATGAGAAATGTGAAACTTACTTCAGGTTTGAATTACACAGACTACAGGGGTGTGCGATATTAAAAAATATTGATATTTCCTGGGATTTTGTTAATTCGACATAAACATCGTTAATTCAATGATAATTAAACATCCATGTTTCCTCACATCTTAGGACCACTACACTACACTACATTACTAAGTAATGCTTCTGTGTTTGCTAAATTCCTGATATTTCCTGATCGCTAAACTTTTGTTTTGCAGAGTTAGTTGCGGACCAGCTCTAGTTTAAGATATATATCACACATCACTAACAGCTGTTATACATGACATTGAACAGCATTGTGAAGAATTTAAAGAGGTTGTTTAAAGGGGATATCCAGTGTAAAATGGATTTTGGATATGCTTAGCATGATAACGAATTCGGATATTCGTTGGGGAGAAAAAAACCCTAAACCGATGCATTCTTTTTTTTTAAAGTATATTTTTTGGGTTTTTTGCCTTTATTTGGATAGGACAGTGAAGATAGCCAGGAAGGAGTGGGAGAGAGAGATGGGGTGGGATCAGGACATGACCACAGGCCGGACTCGAACCCCCATGGGCACTTGGACCTGTACATGGTATGGGCGCAGTAGCCTGTTGCGCCAAAGCGCCCCGATCGCTAATTTTAAAACGATGGCACCGACCTGCAAACGACTCAAGATATTGTCTGTATACAGTTCTTTTTAATAAACTATCTGTACATTTACAATGCCTCTTTTATATGTTAGGACCCTCATTATACTGCCAAAGAAGTGTCGGCTTACTTTGAGCCTCGTAAATGGTTTAAAATTAGCAATCTTTTTACCATGAGAAATGCACTATCGCTACCAGTGCTAGCATTTTGAAAGCATCGGCTAAAAACAGGCTAGTTTAGAAAGCATCGGATTACGTTTTTTTTGCTCCCTAGTGAACGTTCGAACTTCAAATGTTCGTCTCCAAAATCCATTTTACACCGGATTTTCCCCTTTAAAGAAACTGAAACGCACAAACACTGTTCTGGCACTGATCATCACAAGCATTCGTCATCAGCAGGCAGGGCTGTGCCTGTTTACGAGCGAACCATCACTGGCTACAACAACAAAACAAAACATAGCGGGTGTTAGGCCTCAGCGTCTGTCACGCCATCGTTCCGCCCTGGCACGGTACCTCTCGCTGTAGGGCGAGTCTCTGCTGGAGTCAGGCGTCTCCCTGGTGCTCTTGAGGTAGGCACCGAGGTCACGGGCGCTGCCGGTGGCGTTCAGACGGCCCCGGTGGCTGGGTGTGCCCTGCCGGCTGCCCTCCAACGATGACATCACCAGCGCCGAGCGGCTCTCCGACACGATGTTCTCATGCTTGCTGTTCATCCAGCTGAGGAGAGAAAGGGCGACAGGGCAGAGGTTCTTAAAATAGAGGGAACAGAGAGGGAGGGAGAGAGAGAGAGAGAGAGAGAGAGAGAGAGAGAGAGAGAGAGAGAGAGAGAGAGAGAGAGAGAGAGAGAGAGCAGCTCCAACTAGAGCACATCTGCTCAAGCAGCAGGGTGGATTTTCATGAACCAAGTCGTGATTTCGCACCCATCACACCTATCTTGGACAATGTCGGTGCAGCAGTGCACTGTATAGACTACAGAACTCTTGCCTGGAAGGGCAAACTCATCAAGATTCTTTCCAGCGGTGAAACCAAGGAAGATAAGAGACTACTATAGAGATATAGAAGCTTTGATCATATACCGCTATGGTTTTCACATCAATTATCATTGTCAGGGCTGGGCCCATACAATCATCTATTAAAACTATAGTTAAAAGACCATTTCTAAAAATGTCTGGAGTGATATTAAATGGGCGCCAAAGCTGATCTTTCCATCACTCACTTGGCTGAAAGGTAAAAAAAATATATAGCTAATTTGAATGGACTCTTCCTTTGCGATTACACGCGCACAGAGTGGGCAGAGAAATGAGGTCTGGCGGAAGTGAGATTGCTTTCATTAAGATAGCCACAGAGTGCAAGAGCTGATGTGTCCTGACACATTCAGCCCTCAGAAGAAGAAGAGGACGACGAAGAAGATAAAAGAGGGGGCTAGGTTACGTAAGTGCGTGGTAAATCTCAACTATCCGGCTGCCCAGAGGGACGGATGGGGAGAGAGCTGGAGACGAAGAGGAGAGGAGACAGAGGTGTGTGTAGGTGTGTGTATGTGTGTGTGTGAAAGGATCAGACTTACCTCTGGCTGGAGGTGTGTGTGACAGTAGTGGACTGGTGAGCTGAAGAAGTGTACTGGCTCGGGGAGAAGGAGGTTTCCGTTTCTTTTTCTATGACGTGTTTAGCAGGTGCAGTTTTAGAGATATATTGCTAGAAAGGAGGGGGGGGGTCATGAAATTAGTGATAGTAGTAATGTTAGCTAAATTAGCGATTAATAACATGAATCCTAGGTTATTCTATTGGATCAATACATACATAGAGTCACACAGTTTATCTGATGAGACAATTTAGGAATCATGTAATGAATGAGATTTATTGTTGAATTTATTGTTGTTATACTGAAGTAGTAACTCACAAGTTAAATAAAGGTTATGTCTGTCACAAACTGTATGCCTATTCATCCAAGTGAAAAGATTTAGTTCCATGCCTCGCTTTGAAGCAAAGTCTTACTTCCCTTTACTTTGATGTAACTTCACTGAATAGAGATGTCATGAAATATTTACTGCACTGCTTAAATTGTATCCTACCCAGGTATCGACACACACACACACACACACACACACACACACACACACACACACACACACACTCCCACACACATACTGTATGCCAGCCTTCTTGCAGCAAGCTTACATTGACAAGCTGGATGTTTTCGGGGGTTGGGTGTGGTGGGGGCATTTGTGGTCCGTTGGCCATGGAGGCCATAGTGTTGCGCTCGCGTAAACTCTGCCTCAGCCTGTCATGGAGTTTTTGCCTTTGTTTTCTGTTCAAGGGAAAGCAAAGAGTGTGAGAGATGTAGCAATCAAAGATCCAGTCTACGTCTACGTCTACGTCTACTGGAGGAAGAATGCACAAGCATATAAAATATACCAACCACAGCAAACGTGTCTGTCTTGACATCTACAATTAATTTAATTCAAATTATTTAGGCTGGAAATATTCTATGGAAGGAAACTTTAACCGTACTCTTTAAGAAACAAAAAGTAAAGAAGGAAACCAAAATGATATTATGAACAGAAATGGTACAGTATGTTTGACAGATGAAATGGAACACATGTGTGTTTTGAAGAAAACATAAATGGTGAATAGAATGTGAGTGTCAATTACTTTGTTTTGCAGTAGGCTACCACACACATAATCCCAACCACTAGGAGCGCAATGCAGATTCCGGTTATTGTCAAAACACGTTTCTGATAGAGCTCCTCAGCTTCTGGAAGAGACGACAACATATTCTTATAACTCCCAAGACAACAGCCCCACCATCTCCATCATTAAATGAACTACAACTACCATAATGCACTGGGACAACTACTTTAGGCTGAAATACTAGCAGAGGGCATTTGTTGTTATTGACATAACAGTGGGGTGGTACAACAGCTATGCAGGACATTTCTGTAAGTACACAGAGAATGCAGAGAAGGCTAGAATTCCACAGCAATCCAATTATAACGGAAAACATAATGCATTCCCAGCAATGCATTCAACAATGCCCACAGCTATGACAATTACAGATGCATACACATAAAAATGCTGAATCCATTCAATCATGCATGTCATACATTTCATTTATGTGTTAAGACTAATGGTTATAAAAAGTAACAGCATTTGTTCACAGGAAATACTGTATATTATGCATTTTTACTCTATATGTGTCTAATCTCAAAGAGGATAATATGTGTTAACAGCTGAACTGTTGTTTTTTTAATACATAAATGGATGAATCATACACAAATCAGATATGACAAACTGAGACATGAGGTCATATCTGATTCACCTGGAATAAACTGTGAACAAATCTTGTTACAAGTCTGTCTATGTGACTGGGGAAATCTCTTTTTCTTGTTTTGCAAAAAAGAAACAAGCATTATGTCACAAATTCTGTCTCCCCATCATGACTTCAGAGAGGGTTTGAGGGGAAAAAATCACATTAGGTCGACTTTGAACAGGATGACAGGACAGACAGAGAACCACATAGGGTCTGACACATACAAAAGGAATGAGAGAAGACAACAAGAGAGAGAAAGAGAGACAAAGAGAGAGAGAGAGAAGAGAGGAGTGGGGAGGGAAAGGGGGGGTATGCCATAGCATGCGTGAGACAGGGAGAAGAACGCTTGTGCACACAAGGGAGAGGGGAGGGGCAGGGGAGGATGCATGAGAGGGAACAGGCAAAAGCAAAAGCTGAAGGGATCTTTCCATACAGCATAACTGCTACGCAGCCAATAAGGAAATAGGGGGGTGATAACTCATCTGGCTGACTATGCTAAGCTAACGTATGCTAAACTTAGATATGCCAAGAGTTCAGATTAAATCTCTCATCTTTGGAGGATATGTCTGATTCTGACAGCTGGGTATCTAACCTCACCGGATGGTGCCGGATGTTCTAGAAACCGACACTGACACGTTGTCTTTCGAGAGCTGTGGTAAAAGTCATCCTTCACACTCTCTGGACGATTTGGGCTGCGCATTAGCAGCAGCCTTGACCCTGCTGTGGCCGTTTGGCTTGCACATCAAACTGCTTCTGAGGAGCTGACCAGGAACTTCTCTGAAATTTAAATTAGCCTGACAGAACAACAGATGGACTCCATTTTCACAGTGGCTAATGTGCGCTGCACTTCTTAAACCCTAAGGGGGGGTTAGCAGGCTTTCGAGTACAAATTGCACAGGCGGCTACTTCCAGGTATGCAAGTGAATGACTGGCCAGCCTACAGACAAAGCTGTCACACATGTTTGGGAGGTACCCCTCTTTGGGGAAATCACTGTGAGAATGTTTCCCGTAAAAGTTATGGCTGTATGATCCCTTCAATAGCACAAGAGAGACTGGCTGGAGACGGAAAACAAAAAGGAGGCTCAAGCGTCTAAGTCCTACGATAAGTCTGCATACTAAGGAGGAAGGAGCGATCCATACCCATAAATTCAATCCCCAGATGTTCTACCGAGGCAGAAGGGTGACAAAAGGAAGAAAGCAAACAAAACAAACAAAAAATCAAACAAAACAACAAAAAACAAAACAGTGGTTTGAGAATTGAGTGTCATTGAAAACTTGTACACTGAATTAAATGTGCTACTAAATGGTGAAGTGGAGTAAATATGAAGAAAAACCAAAGAATCTTAGTACTTCATTACATTTACAATCATGATATAATCTATACTCTAGTATGTTACTAGACAGCATACATAGAAACATTTTCAACTTTTTAACTTTTTAATCATCTTTGTTTAATGATTAATTATGCTGTATAAGCAACACTAATGACCATCAAAATAAATTCAACTGGCATTGCCAGTGTACTACAAATCATTTCACCACAATAGCATGCACATGCAAACATCAGTGTGCTTGCATTTTGTCTAGTCTGGCACACAGAGGCCAACGGTTAGAGATCCCGGATGTTACTCCACACCAAGCTACCACCACAGTTCTCTGTTTAGATCTGGTAAGCATGCAGTCAGAGACGTGCACTTTTTAAATTCTCCACACAAGGATAAACATCTCCTGACATCTCTTCAATCCGGCTTCTCAGCTGTCAGTACTTGGTTAAACAGCCATGCCAGTGAATTGATATGAAGAAACAAACAAAAGCTATGGGCGGGTTTCTGTAAAACACACACACACTTAAAATGTCAAACTTCAGACTGTTGACTACCGAGATGTAATGACAACATCAAACCAAATGATACATTCAATGCAGAGTTTTGATACCCACTTTACTGTAAACTATGTTGAACTTTGTTTTACTGTCTGTTACATCATCTTTGACTGACACTACAACTGCCTTTATGAAACCAACAAAAAACTCCAACTGACAACTGAAAAGTCAACTGACAAGGACATCCACGGGTACTCTGAGAGTTGCTAACTGTGACATGAGTCTGTGCCAGATTTAATTACGATTTATGCCAGAGACATTTGCTATCTGGGATCTGAAAAAAATACTGGTTGAAGTGAGCATTTGAGTGTTTCTTCTCATGTGGTTGACCCTGAAACTGCCACTGAAGAGGGATCATCAGTTCATGGGCTAAGAATTGTTTAACAACCTGACAATGTTTCACGTATATTGAGTTATGACACCAATGACCAAGACCAAAGTCTTAGCGGCCATGTGAAAAAAATAGATTTAGTAAACTTAGCTGTGTGGCCAGCCCTCTCAAAAGTTTGTACAAATCTTCGTCCAGTCTCTTCTCTAATAGACTTGGGCATTCATGAAAGTGTGCATTCCAAGCTGCGCTTTAAAGCTCTAGGTTGTGGGTGGATTGCTTGGATGAGGTACTCTTTTCCCTTCTGGCTTCTATAACACTGTCATGTCTTGATTTTATGCCCATCACCCTTTCCTCTACTGAAAAATCGGCACTGAACCTAAATCAGCCTGCATTTGTCCACCGTTTAGATCTCTGAGTAGCACAGTAGCGCAGGTTTTGCACAGCTACATACTGTTTACATGGGGTGTTTAATGTTAGTGGTTACAAGTCTTTAAAACACTCGTATAAAAGCACCTAAAAACCTTACAAAATGAAAGGACCAGACCACAATAGCATTCCTTTCAAAGTAACTTCTACCTTTATGGTCCGTTTACATCTCTGAGCAATGGACCTCAAACCGCAGGCCTTTAAACCTTAAACGCTGCGCAAACTAAATTCCGGACCCTCCCTTCACTTACATTGTAGGTATAATAACAGTGGCCCAACACTGAATGTTAACCAAAAACAAAAAAGGGTAATGAAAAAGAGTTGACTTAAGATGTAAAACTGTGTCTGCTCTCTGTTTTAGACTCATTGGAGGATCGCTGGGCTCTCAGTCGGTCAGTCAGGCAGTGAGTCAGGAGACTGACTCCGCTCCACAGTGGCTTAGACCCAGGCAGCCGCCTCTCATCTGGTCATCTGCTCTTTAACTGCCACATCAAAGGATGCCGGCCGTTAATAATGTCTGTTCAGGGCCTTTTTTTGTGTTGTTTTATGGTGCCGCCACTATACACGCGGTGACTAGTCCTCACAAGCATGTTATTGCTCAATAGGTTTGTGAGAGGTGAAGGTCAGACTAAGAGTTAAGTGATGGGTTTTACACTCTGTTGAATGTGATAATAGTTTTGTTGGTGTGTGTGTGTGTGTATGTCTAGGCCTTTGTGTGTGGTGGGGTGGTAGGGTGGACAGCTTAATATTGCAACTGACCTAGACTGTTAAAATGCTGACAGCACAGTGTTTTCTTTGTCCATTTGGCCACTGTAATTGACTGCACAGCACTGCTAATTAAGTCTCCAACGCTCCAGTGTAGTCTTTTGGACTGAGGGGTGATGAGGAATGAGGAGCCAGGCCCATGAAAGTTAATGATGAATTAACAGTCTGTCAAACAAAACTACACGAGAAAACTCTACATCACAACGTACGGTATGTATTATGGCATATATATGCCATAATTAACACAAACAAAGTCTATCATTGGCTGTAGATGATCACCTTTTGCCCTTTCAACCTTTTAAATATGCTGTATGCACAAAACCAGCAATAATATAATGACTCATAAGATTTCTGAAACCTCTTCCTTTGTGTTGCTTTTCAGGTAGCTGACTGTTAATGTTAAAGCTAAAAATAACTGGATGAGGTTAGGCCAAAACTCTTCACATGCCACAAGCAAGTCATGGTTAACAAAACCCAACACGAACACACACACACACACACACACACACCACTGAAAAAAAAAACCATCAAAAAAACTAAAGCACAGTATGAAACGCCTACTCTGTACTGAGGCTAGACTGAGAGGCGAAACGAAGCAAAAGGAGATAGCGCTGATTTGAGCATGCTCCAATCCAAGCACAGGCAGCAGGTAGTGGGAAGTAAGACGTACTGTAAAAGCTGGCCATTACGTAGGTTTGGCAGCGATCACCAGTAAATTCATTTGGGCACCTGAGAGGGAAACAAAAAAGTCACAGAGAGAAAGAGAGAGACAGAGAGACAGACAGATAGAGAAAGAAAGAAAGAGAGAAACAGAGAAAGAGAAAAAACAAGAGGAGAGTGAGTTTTCACACTCGAAATCCCCCAAGACCCACGTGCATCCCTGGTGTTTGGACTGAGGGTGGCCCCGTATAGGAGGCGGACAAGCACTCAGTTTGCCCAGGTTTGTTCAAATCCAGATCCCCCCTTATTGAAGAAACAAAACATTCCAATCAACGTCTTCCAAACCCATGCAACCAACAGGGTCTTTTGGTTTCCCTTCTAATGCTCCCACTACACACACACACACACAAATAATAAGGTGTTAGGCATGAAACACCATGCAGTCAAATCTGTGCCAGAATCAATTGTCTTTTTGGGAACTGCAATTGAGATGACAGCACACCAGCAGATGGGGAGGTAGGAAGGTTTAATGTCCGACTCAAATTATTGTGTGTGTGTGCGTGTACCACAATGTGCAGTGAGTTTGGAGCACCAGGCAGATGCACAAACACACACACACACTCATTCACGCACCTGTCCACAACTAATCACAGGGACAGATGGACTGTGAACGAGTCCTGGCAATGAGAGGCTGGTGGAGATGGGTGGGTGGGGGGTAGAAAGACATTGATTGGAACTTTTTTGGGGATGGAAGATAAGAACCAAACAACCCCCCTAAAAAAAGAAACAAACCAAAACCAACCAAACAAAGAAACAAAAAAAATCCCCAAATGACAAAGAAACACCAGAGATGCCGTGCGGTTTTGGGGGTTTCGGGAAGTTGCGTGTTCCTCTGTAAAGGCACATACGTTTTGGGCTTATGACTCGCACCGCCACTCGGTCCTGACACCGATCCCCAGTGTAATCCCTGGGGCACCTAGGGGAGGAGAGGTAGGGGAGATGCACAAAATACACTGAACACAGGGGACAATACAGATGTACACCCACCCACTCACACACTCACGTACAGATGTACACAACATGTAGGCTACAGTACACACACACACACACACACACACACACATGAATACACATGACAACACTGGTATGCTTCAGGGGGTTCTTCCTACGTCAGAGCAGCAGGCTAACATGTTAATATAAATGATACAAAATGGTTACGCTGGTAGCATGCGTAAATGCATAAATGTTTGCATAGTACTCAAGAATGCATTTAATGTCTATGTTCAACGTAAAACATTTATGACATGATGACACGCTGCTCTAACGTAGGTACCTTCCTACAGTAACCTAAGAAACACACAGGTAGGGTTCATACAGGAAAGAGGTGAATGTGTGGTATACTGTGTGCTGCTATTGAATAACATCTTGACTTAATGCTGTTATAGCTACTGTATATTTAATAACTTATCAGAGAGATGATTGTTCTACACTCTTGTGAATGGCTCAGCACTCTACAGAAATGGGCCAGACCTCATCCAAAAAATGAATTACATTAAATTGGCCTACTATTCACAAGCTTATCCCTTTAGCAAATTAGCAGCCACAGTCGAGGAAGCCAAATTTAACTGACATCTGATTGCATTTCAATTACTGGTTTAAATTAAGCTATTAAAACAAAACCCAATAAAGAATGACAGGACAATATAAGCAACAAAAACCCGCATCCAGGTCATTATTTAAATACTTAATTAATAAATACCACACATTCAAACCTCAAAACATGAAAGGATGACCAAAGCGAAACACACACATACACCAGTTAATGCATGACATTAAAGGACTTGAGGGGCTGCCCATTGACAAGCATGTTGTAAGGAATGCTCTATACATTCCTCAGACCCCTGGATTAGCTCATGCACTTCTCCTGAGCTTTGGGTCATACTTACCACTCCATTGCATTCCTATTGTACATTGAAATCAAATTGTGCAGAGAGACATCCAAGTATCAATTCAGGCAAATTTCATTCACTATTGAAAGCATGAAGGACACTTTCCCAGTAGTGCATGGGTATAATTTCAGCGGGGGGACTGCTGTTCGGCGATGGCATAGAATTCCATCTCTGTCTGCAGCATGATGCACTGATGAGGTGAAATGGCACCGCATGGCTATGGTGTGGCTAATAACAGGCCACGCTGTCTTCCAGCATCCCCCCACCCCTCCGCCCCTTGTATCTGCCAGGAAGTGTTTAAGGACATTAGATCTGCGGACAGTGGTTTTAGGTGACATTTCATCCTTTAAACCACCCCCTCCTAGAGACGCTCTTTTGTGTTGTGTGTGTGTGTCTGTGTGTGTGTGTGTGTGCGCGCACGCGCTTTTCAGGCTTTTTGCGGATAGCCCCCTTTTTTCCTGTTGCTGTAAAGCTGGATTTAGGAGGAAGGGTCTTGGGCGGAGGGCCGCCTTGTTTGGGATCTGTGGCTTTCAGCGGACCATCTGGTGGCTGATGACAGAGCAGGGGCCGGGTAAACCCCCACAGAAGTGGATATTGTGGCGTGACAACTCCGGCCTCCAACCGTTTCCAGCTGTGTCTCTTATGGGGTCTTAGCAGCTGGAGCAGCCTCTCTCGCTAGCCCTCTCACCATCACATAGAAAGAGAAAGCGAGAGTGTGTGTGTGTGTGTATGTGACAGAGGGAGGGATAGTGTGTGTGTGTGTGTGTGTGTGTGTGTGTGTGTGTGTGTGTGTATGTCTGTATGTATGAAATAGAGTGATGAGAGATAGAGAGACAGAGAATGAATGTGTGTGACAGAGAGAAAGGGTGTGTGCGCGTGTGTGTCTGCATGTGTGTGAATGAGTGGGTGAGAGAGAGGGAGTGACAGAGAGAGATTGCAGCAAACAGATGCTGGTTTGCTGACAAGAAAGCTTAGTAAGGCTTGAGTTCAGGTACTGCCCTTATCACAGGCAAATCCGTCCATAAGCTGGGTTCACTCAGGAGGCATACTCGAGCCCCCGTGGCACACAGCCTGCCAGCCAGCCACTGTGAAATGCGCCTTTCATCAAACACACTGCCGGCAAAAAAATAAATAAAAAAATGCTTATGGATATCAAGCTCTGGGCTGAACCATAAGATCAATGTCTTAAGAAGCTGGCAGATGAAACCACCGTCATCATCATAGATCTAATAAATGAACCTTCATTTATTTAATATATACCATCAATGACTGTCCTGTAAAAAGGATTTCAAGAGAATATAGCCACACAGTGTATCTGATCCAGCTGTCCAGACAAGGTAGATAAAGGACATATCAATGATATGGAGACACACGGTTATTTTTCCTCCTTCTCCGTGAATATGAAATGGGGTGTGGGTGTCACTCTACACCTTCCAGCACGGCTGTTCCAGAGTTCCGGTCACACTATTGAGACCTCAGCGGTCTGGGTCCTCTGGGGACTCCTGGCAGACAGCTATTTCCGCTGCAGATACAGATATTTCTGACAATCCATAATGGGTGGGCCGGAGAGAGGGAGGGGAGGGAGGGAAGGAGGAAATACAGAGAGAGAGAGAGAGAAAGAGAGAGAGACAGAGAGAGTGAAGAAGGGAGGAAAGACAGATACATACAGAAAGAAAGACAGACAGGTAGATTGATGGAGAGAAATGACAGGCGTCCATCCCTCCCTCCTTCCCTCGCTCCTGTCCTGTCCTGCCGTGTCCTGCAGTGCTTACCGCATGGAAACAGTAGCCCCTGGAGACCGCAGCAGCGTTTTTCTGCTTAGTCACCCGAGTATTTAAGACAAAACCCAATCTCGCGGCAGACGCTAAGAGTCCCTCTTATGCATTGGATGGCGCCGGGCCAAAGTGTATCCTTGGCAATGTCAAGCCCCGGCGTGGATGGGAAGCACTTTAAAGGGCGAGTGGCGCTGAGCGGTGCTGATCTGAGCAGGGGCAGAGCCCAGCAAAGCCCAGTGCGGCTGCTGCAGTGGATCTTTACTCCACTCACTTGTCACGCCACTGCCGCAGACGGCTCCTACATGGCCCAGACGAGACGAGGCGGGCCGAGCCTCCTCCCCCCACACCTCGTGGCTGGGCAGGACCATGTCGAACAAATGGCTTACATCTTGGATGCGTTACAAGATGTCTCTGGTGGAGATAGGGACATGCGAGGCATTTTGCACCAGATAATCCCATCAAGGATGCACTGAATCTGGCCCCCCTCTTGTAATTAATGAAACTGCTAATTTGGTAATAATCTGGGAGAGGGAATTCTTAGAAAACACAGATAAATTCAAATTCACTAAAACTTTGGAATTTATCCAGCAACGTTTAATGTCTGTGCCCCACTGAGAGGAAATACACAGATCATTAATAATTTTGCAAAATGTCGAGGAGTGACAACTCTGAAGTCAGACGGGTCATTCATCTGGTGATGATAGAGAGCTCAGTGATTGAATCTCTGCAGAGATAAATATCTCATGGTTTCTGTTCTTCCTGTCTGAGGTGTGGCATATGACAGTGAAGATGAGGAGAGGACCGGGAGGGGAGAGAAGAGCAGAGCGAGGAGGAGAGGAGAGGAGAGAAAGGGATGGGGAGGAGGGAGAGGATGCATCAATAATGTAAAGATGAGGGGACTTCCACCTGTTCCACTTCCTCTCTCCCTCCATCTCTCTAGTATTCCCTTGTTCACGCATACATTCCTTTTGACCCCTCCCTTTGTATCCCCCCACCCCCACCCCACCTCACACACACACAGATGCATACTCACACGCACAGAAACGCACACGCATGCGCGTCCGCCACTCCCTTGTGGGTTTTCCGAGCATGATAGCTTAGGAACGTGGCCCCAGTGCTGCGCCGCTTCCTGTGATTCCCTTTCATCTCCACAAGACCCGTTTGATAATGTAACAAGGAACAACAGCCGAGATGCACGGAACGACAATGAATCCTTGAGCGCTGGACAATATCCCACGGTTTTTATTCTTTCCCCCAGAGCCGTGCGACAGCCACTTTGCGTGCCGCTTTCCACCATTAGAGAGCGGGGAGAAACCGATCTATATTTAAAAACTCAGGGGAACCTAATTCAGTGTGAAAAAAACACACACACACAATACTTACGGTAAGAGGCTCCAGGAGAATAAGCTCTCGGAGCACATTCATTTCAAGAACGAGGAAAGTAGAATAATCCTGTGTGTGTGTGTGTGTGCGCACATGAAAAGACCACACATCCTCTCTCTTGAAGAGGGAGGTAGACGGCTGCCTTCGCCACAAAGACAGCTTCACGACTATTAAAATTGATGTGCATGCTGCGGGCTTCTACAGTCTTCTCTCTACTCATGACACTTCTTTGGCTGCGTCCCATGAAGAATGCAACAGCACGGGCAGTGCGTTTGCACTGCGGGCGGTGCGGTGTGTATCGGGGGGAGGGTGGTGGTGATGCGGTATGGCCAACTGGACACGGAATGCCTACCTGCAGAGTTTCTTGGTGAAGCCCGAGGTCACCTCCAGGGTGAAGCAGTCGCCCCCGTTGACACAGTAGGACTTCTCGCTCTCGTTGCATGGCGTCACGTGACTCGAAGTCCGGACAGAGGGCGTGGTGCTGGTGGCAGCTGCAGGAAGAAGGAGAGAGGGAGAGAGAAGGAGGGAGGAGATGGGGAGAGAGAGAGAAGGAGGGAGGAGATGGGGAGAGAGAAGGAGGGAGGAGATGGGGAGAGAGAAGGAGGGAGGAGATGGGAAGAGAGAGAGATGGAGGGAGGAGATGGGGAGAGAGAGAGATGGAGAGAGGAGATGGGGAGAGAGAGAGATGGAGAGAAAAGGAGGGAGGAGATGGGGAGAGAGAGAGATGGAGAGAAATGCTTAGCTTATTGGAAAGGCAATCACATCCGGAAACTATCAGTATCGAAGCTCTTAAGGGTGAATATGCCACTGCAGTATCTTACATGTAGGTTCCCATATAACTCTTTGAGAGGAAGTTCAGACACTGACGATTAGTCATTCTGAAATGCTCAGAACATTTTAAAATGTGTATTTCAAAAAACCTAAAAGCCATTTACAATACATGTGTGACCGAGGCAGATAAGATAACAGAATTGGATTATGTTAGGCAAATGAACCTTGACTGCATCCACTTCAAAACACATTGAATTTTACAGAAACACCCACAGACATTCATTCACTGATATCCCAAATCAATCTATCTTTTCGGAAAGTAACATTGCCATATGAATGAGTAAACATGTTTTTTTCTTCAGCCAATCGTTGTAAATAAATTAGAGGATTAACCTGACATGACATGACATGACATGACACATTTAAAAAATGACCAACAAGTATAATGCAATTACTGAGCTGACCAAAATGTCGAGGCAGCATCCATCACTGTCATGCAGATTAGTTTAAATTGCATTAAACTTTAAAGTTTCTCAATGTGCAACTCAACTACAACCACAACTACAACAATCATTTAAATTGTTACTGGTGCTATAGAAATCAAATCAAATTGAATTCAGAAAACTGCAATCAGCAAGAAACCTCAAAAATACACCTGATGCCTTAATACATCATTAATACATAATGCATGAAGACATCTAAAGTGATAAAGCCGCATAAATCTATCCAAACCAGCAACCTTCTGTTTAAATGAAAGTCGTTTGCAGCTAAAAGCAAAACCAAAGCTCAGGCTGGCCCTCACCTGTGAAGTTCCTAAAATATCTTGATACCCTGAGCCGCATGTCCTCACTGATGCTTCTGCTCCCCAACCCCTGCACAAGCTTCTCCCAGATGATCTATAGCTCTAGCCTCAGGGCTGCTCAGAAGTAGTGGGGTGTCCAAACACTAATGTGGGTCCAAACCCCTCCACGGCATGTGTAACGTGAAAGACTTATAAACATTTGAGGTATCCCTCCTCCTCCTCCCTCTCCTTACCCCCCTTTCCTCCCATCGCCCCCCCCCCCCCCCCCCCCCCAGGGTTCTGCCTCATCGGCACGTCACTTCTGGCATCAGCAAAGACGTGTCTTACGCATCGGAAATGCAGCTGTGCGCAAAACTGCACGTCAGAGTGACTCGGTTGGTGGTCGGGGAGGGGGGGGGGCATAGGGAGTTGCTCAACCTCTCTCAGCCAAACAAATGCAAACAAGAGTGTATGTGAGTGTTTGTGTGTTTGTGTGTGTGTGTGTGCGTGTGTGTGTGGGGGGGGGGGGGTGTAATCAAAACACCTGCCAAAGGACAAGATTACAAGCAGTGACAAACAAGCTGGTCGGAAAGACCTGGCATGGGTACGCACGCACATACGCACACACATTCTCCTCTGCAAGAGTGATGGTGATTAGGGTCAGAAAATGTAACGACACGGCGGTGAATCAATGGGAGCCCCATCCGGTGTGTCTGTGGCAGGGCACGGTAAAAGCGGTGGGCTCGCCATGAGCGCCCATACTGATAGCCTCATTAGGGTCGAGCTATTACCTTTCTTCTTGTACCAGCAGGAAGACAAGAGTTGCTGACGCCCATAATATCAGCCTCCTCACCTTCCGCAACCATCCTCTATAAATAAAAAGTCCCCTGTAATCTTTAATGGTTTGCCTCTATCACAATGTCCTCTTTTTGTTCATTTTCGACCACATTTGTTTTTTGGGGCACATAATCTGATGCAAGGGTTCAAGGACACTGTGAATTCTCTATGTGTGATCACCCTATGGACCATGTCACTAGACAATTGAGTTTTATTGTAGCCATGACGCAATCTTTTTCATAGGTCACAGACGCCACAACGCTTTCCTCTCCTCTCCGCTCATGTCGCCTATTCCTCCTCAGGTAGCCACAGCATCCCTAGACATTACCTTTCAGACTAAATTCAATCTGGGTTTTATCTGGACCGGCTATACTGTTGTCCCAGCAGGAGCCAACACTGCTCCAATAATTGACAATGCAAAAAATTGCCTTTGTTGTCCAAATCAAATTATTTTCCTGCCCCCTTGCTCCCATTAGAGCAGCAGTATAAAAGATCACGAGTTATCCTTCACTATCGGTCCAAGTCCTATATCCCATTTCTGTGGCTCCACGAAAGCCACTTAATGGCGTAGACTGCTTGAATGGATGTATTTATACACGAAGGGCATTGAGGAAGTGAAAATGTGGAGTGCTTTAAATTCCGCATTCAGCACATGCAACGCCAACAAGCTGGGTTGCTTGAGTTTGATTAGACTACACTTTTGACACATGTCTAGTGGTAAAGATGACTGAGCAATGTCATCAGTCTACTGACGCAAATATTTGCTTTTTGAAATGCAGATCCACCTCTGCGGAACTGCACAGCCACAATGTCAGGGGAGCGTCCCAGGAAGAGACAGTTGTGTTCCTCAAGGTGAGACAGTGCACATTGTCCATGCTACTCAGACATCCATCTGCAACCGTGATGACTGCCGATGCAGTCAGATGGCAAACAGTCAGGAAGCCACTGTTGGACTGTGTATTATTCCCTGTTGGAGACTAGGAGAGAGTGGATTTCTCATTCCCCACTGTTAAGCTTTGGGCTTTTACTTTAGACCTTTCGAATGTCATCCCTGTGGTTGAAGCAAAGTCGATCAGCAGAGCACAAACCACTAATTCAATCTGTCATCGCCAGACATGGCTGAGAAAATAAAAAACACACATGTAGGTAGACTAACACACACACAGACAGATATTATAGACTTCCACAGATATGGGAAACGTATGGAGGTGACATGGACACAGCTGTTAAATCTGTCGAGGGTGCACGTGGGCATCAGGTTGGTCTGTGCCATCTTTTAGGCAGCCATGGCGTTTTGAGTTTCAATGCAGCAGAGCTGAGCTAAGCTGAGCTGGACAAATTTCTCCCCCTCTTTTCCAAATGCTGGCTGATGGAAACCCGTGCCTATATCGATTGCCTTCCATTTAAATTCTTTTTCCCCTGTTCTGCTGGTGGAGAGAAACCCAAGACCCCTGGGTTGCGGAGGAGACACTGCATGATGGTGCAGAGCCAACAGTCTCGTCCTCACCCCCCCCCCCCCCTCCCCCCAATCCCCCTGTTGCTGCTGCATGTGCGGGTATCTGCTGCCCCAGCACTTTGGCTACAGCTGCCTGCCTGGCCGCCCATCCAGCCACTCCCCATCGCAGTCAAGGGCACGCTGTGATGCAGTGCACCAGAGCATCCCAGAATGCACTGGGCCAGAGCAGGAGAGAAGGAATCCATCAGGCCATGATGGTTCAGAGGTGAGGGCTGAGCAAGGAGAGCCTATACAGTATATACCCTATAAACTCATTTCAAAGAAGAGCAAAGAATCCTATATACTCTAGCAGATTTTATGATCCTGTCATTTACAGGACATAGAAGCAACAGAGAGGGTATCTAAAGTAATTAATAGACTAGTGACTAAACGTGCATTAATACTGGGTAAAGATATTGACAAACAGATATAACTGTTAATTGTGATCTACACTATGAGTCGGGTACTGTTTCACTGTCACAGTAATCAGGGAGATTTAGAGGTTTAGAGAAAACCTGCCCAAGGAAAATATGAGTTCATTTATGTCATTACTTTGTATGACTAAATCAATACGTTATTTGTTCTTCCTTGGGATTTGCTCTCATATTGATCAAGCCATAACAGTTTTAGTAGGGTTGTTATGGTGATACTATCCTCATACTGCTGGAATAAAGTAAACGGATGATGCAAGACACTGCAGTCAAGTGTAAATGTGTATGCGTCCACTTAAAAAAAATGGCCTCTTATGAAGAGGCAAGACACTTTGGCATGTAGCAGTCCACTCTGGTAGGAACATTTTAATTACAGCAAGTTAAGAGTGCTGACATAATGGTGATTACTGCAATGCAGACAGAATAAGGAGCAGCCGAATTAATCAGGGCCTTAAGAAAATCTATTTGATATTTAAATTACCCAGTGCTTCCTTGCCTTTAAAGCTATGGTAAAAGGGGAAAGATTTTTGATAACTGCTGTGTGCACCTCCATCCAAGACAGAGGGCCCCTGGAGAATGTCAGCTGGATGCACCAAAAAACCTCTGACAAACGAGGACATGCTTGTCACACGCAGCACAATGTGCCAGCTGAAGACTCAGTGACACAGTTATGGCTTGGCAGCGAACTCTATCTTTTAGAGGCATTTTATACATCACCATGTGCATCAATTTCTCTCTCTCTTTTATTGGCCTATCTTTTTTTATATAAAAGGCTAATTGTGTTTCTTTGTGTGGGATTTAAAAAAAAAATGTGAGCAAATCTTGGCTTCACCTCTGGCCAAGTTTCATCCAGCTGAAAAAAAATCTGTTTCCCACCATTTGCTTTGTCACATTTGGAAACAAACTCTTTCAATCCCTCCCTCACTAATATGCCGAAAAGTGTAACTGAAACCGCAGCTCAACAACCACATTTCAACCCGAAACACCCAACACAGAATATGATATGTAACATTTTTACTAAGACCAGCACTGCAAGACTGAGCCCAGTCCAAAACAACATCATACTTGGGTTGCACAGGAACATGTTGTCTTGGAGTCTGCATTCTGCTGCTACAATCTTGTTTTTGTGGACTGGGTGTAACTGCTGAGTGCAACCTGAGGAATGATGGCAAGCCTTTCTCCTGGCGCTGCTTATTTGCCAGAAAGAGACGATGCTGTGTCTTGTGTGTCTTGTGTGTGTGTGTGTGTGTCGAATGATTAATCTCAGTGCTGCCTCATGCATGCCAGTGACTGCAGGGGAAAGCAAGGCACTGTGTCCTCTGTTTCCCCATATTTGGATAGCATTGATTTATCCTAGCACGCTAATTAAAAAAAAAAGAAAAAAAAATCTGAGAAGAAAATGTTGAGGAGCCTTAACAGGTTTTCTCGTGTGTGAAGGTGTGAAATGTCCCAACTTTGATCGTGGGTTTACTTATCTGCCAAGTGCTTGGAAAAATCTTGTTTTTGAGCTTTCTCGTTGAACTTTTCAGCCAAGATTTGGGTTTGAATATAAGCGCCTTGAATATAAGCACCCTTTTAGCACTATGATACACAGATAAGGTAATTACCCAACTGCTGGAGGGGAAAAGGGGCTTCCTTCAAATGAGAACACCCCTCCTGTTAGACCAGGGTTCCTTCAGGCTACTTCCTCCATGGGAGTAAATTGTTGTTAAGTGTAGGGTGTAATGTAGGCTCGGCTTGCATGCATAACGCAGCCTGTGGTAGCAGTCACTTTGAATCCCACTGATGGTGCAGTCACAGGGAACCACACAGAGGCTGCATCTCAGAGTTAGTTAAAAAAACGTTTTAAAGTTAATTTACAAAGATTTTCTCTCCATTCCCGACGCCATTAGGGCTGTGAGAAAGAAGGGCTACAGAGAGAAGAGACTCGCTTCTTCAGAGCGTTTCTTTTTTAAATAAAAGCTCACAGTCTTGCCTGTTGGATGTTTTCTAAAACTGATCAACATCATCCTAAATCATTTGTAGCTGCCAATGAACCCTGACTTATTTTTCTTACATTAGAACCTTGGAAAATCAACAGAAAGCGGCTTTTTAAACCTCACATCATCTGACACAAAGTAGATAGATAGAAGACGCATAGCCAAAGCATGTAATCCCCATGAAAGATTATTTACTCTTGCCAATACAAACATCTGACAAATGAAAAACAATCTTTTGAGTATGTTTTATCTTCCGAAGCAACAGATCTTTATACGATTTTGTATTCCCAGCATGATGTCAACAAGGCAATATGCATCCAGTATCACAACACATCAAACTGTAACCTACAGTACAGTACAACTGGTATGCGTAATCACCAATTACATACTTAATTGGCAAAGATCAACAGGGCCAGAGATATTAACTTAGGCTACATCCTGACGAGAGTGCACAGGTACAACGAAGTCATCACCATGAGAACGGCAGACAGGGAAACCATCTGTGTTCAGATGAGTCACACCATCAGCTAATTGCTCGTGTCACTGTTTGGTTTGGGAGAGCTGACTGCCCTTCTGAGAAGCTATGGCCGCCTTGAAAACATGACAGCTGGGCTGAGCAAATTGATTTTGTCTTCAGTACCTGAGAACATAAGCCGTCTCCCCAGGGAATACCTTCAAAGAGATACTGAATATTTGAATGTTGATGCCAGGGGAGATTCAAATGCACAAACATGCTGTTTGTTTATGACAAACTTTTTTAGAAAAAACAAACTGCTTATTTAATGGTCTTACCATTATAATGGAAAAGCAAATGTTAATACTGACATGAAGATTCAAATGCATACACAGATAGTTAAGTGGGGAAAACACCTTATAAAGATGCTTTTATATGTGTTTCAGATTTGCATGGCAAATGGAAATAATCCCTCAATAGCTTGCTCTATCCTTGATGCCACAACAGGGGGAAAAATTGATACTGTGACTCACAGTCAATGCCAGCAAACAAACAAACAAACAAACACAGAAACAAGCAAATAAACTCCAGGTTCTTCCTGTTTATCAGTCCCCCAGCACGGAAGCGGCGCTTGCGGGAGAACGAAAGGGCAAGAAAGCACGAGAGAGAGAGTGTGAGAGAGAGAGAGGAGAGAGAGAAAGAGACGGATGCCCTGGCAACGGTGCGGCACTGCGAGCCAGAGCGGAGGCCTCCAGGGCCGCTTTCTCCCACCCATCTGCCTGGTCATTAGGGACAATGAAGCGCCTGATTGCCCTCTTAATTCTACCTCCGGGCCCAACCTACTGGTTCTCGCGAAAAACATATGGAGACCCCTTTCTCGACGTTGACGAATCTGAGCACAGCAGAAAACGATAACAAAAGATCAGAAGAGAGAGAGAGAGAGAGAGAGAGAGAGAGAGAGAGAGAGCCCAAGGGAAGGTAATGGGAAGGACAGAATGGGCTGATTCAGGGGATAGGACTCAATTCCTGTCAATCTGGTTCAAGCTCACATCCTTTCATACATGTAGTTACCAGAACCAGTAAACAAATGTCTGCTCTCTTCTGTATATGTCAGTGTAATAAATCAAGTGCTAAATTACTACAACGTACCTGCCTTACTTTTACTCTCTGCTTCATTGACCCTTTTTTGTTGAGTCATTCTCAGTTTACGTTTGCTCATCGGAGTCAATGGGAGTATACAGCAGAGAGCGGCCCAGAGTTATTAACCAATCAGTGAAAGCAGTGGGCAGGTGCCAAATTCTAGAACAAACTCTATACCGCCACTGCCTTTGCGCCAACACTACGATAATTATGGCCAGGGGTAAATTAGAAAGCTGTGAGGAAGTGGGTCTTTTGTCATATCCAAAAGTTGTAAAAATGAGAAACACTTTGATGATACATTTATGATAATTAGAATCCGGGGAACCACAAGGCTGGCATTTTTTGAGGTGTATCGATTCTCCTTATGAGTATCCTTCGTCACTGACTAAGCAGTGGGCATCTCGTTCTGCTGGCATAAATCAAAAGATGCCTTCGGAGCCACACTGCCCATTACCGGGCAAAATGTTTATGGCCATTAGAAACAATAATCCATACCGTCACAGCTCAACCATGTCTCTGGAACAAATAAAAGAGAAAACCTCAAGTCGATGCTGTTACAACGATGCCTTCTGCTCACTTACCGCTATAATCCCTTTGCATTTTAAAATGCAGGCTACCATGCTCAGGATTTGGCTGAATCCATTGGGCACATTGCCTTCCAGGGTTAGGCTAAGCTGGATTCTTTCATTGTCTGAAGTGCCATGGTACACTGATGCCTCATTGTGAGCTGTGCATACACTAAAGAGGAAGCCTGGGTTGGCCTGATGTTGCCTTTGCAGGCACTGAAGGCAGCTCAAGCCTTTCTACACAGTCCTTGGCATTGGGAGGAATCCACAATCCTTTGCAGATATATATTTTTTTCTCCCCTATGTGGTCCTTATTGGGATTTTTTAAAGCCAAGCAGAGCTCATGTGGTGACTTTGGCCATCCAGTCACTCCTCACCAAGCCCCGGATTAGCCAGAAATCCTGTGGGATCTGTGGGATCTCTGGGACTTAGGAAAATTGGTCCTTTCCTGTTTACTCACCCCTCAGAACCTCATCTACAGTAACACGTTTTACAGACATGTTGAGTGGATTTTTCGTTAAAATCACTGTCGTTTATTATTTTTCAGAATTCTATCGGAACTCCCCCTATTACCGTCGGTCCCGTATTTCCGCCGTCTTGCGTGTATGTGTCACTTAATATCCATTTCTATACAAACCAAGACGGCGGATTCCTAAAGAAACGCAAGCACCCACACCATACACACAGAAAAAAAAGGTGCAAACCAGAACCAAAAATGGTTCTTTAGAGTGATGCCATAAGGGAACCATTTTTGGTAGGTGTATCTAAATGAGCTATGTACCAAAAATTACATTTTACCGTGACTCGAAGAGCTGTAAATGAAAACAGATTTTGTTCAAATCTAGACGGTCCGTGTAACGCTTTGCAGTGCTTTGTTCTATTTGCTCCATCCATTTGATCCAAATAAAATTTGATATATTTGAAAAAATGATACATATTGGCGCGCGGTGTTGTAATCACATTTTATCAGCGGATGTAGAGATAGAGGGCTATCAAACACAGTTCAGCTTGCATCAAGGTGCCAAGCGATTGATAATGTCAGCTCGAGATCAGAACCTTAGATGCAGAGGGAGACATTGCTGCGTCCTGACACTTATGAGTAGGCCTACGTGTTCTAGCCTATGTTCTGGGAGGCTTTGAAGACCTACATGAGCATTACCAATGGACTTCAGCCCTAGCCTACAGGCCAATGTAGGCTATTTGCTGTTGAAATTAATAAATGGATAAACTGATAAATTAGGCTCACTGTTGTGTCTTCGTTTAGCCTAATGAAACCTAGTCTAGTGTAAAGCATTAAATAAGCAAAAATGCCATGTCAAACAGTGCTTGGGGTAGCCTGTATAGCCAAGACTGACGTCGATAGCAAAGCATTCTGCTTTGGGGAATTATTTGGTATGGCATGGCCATGGTATTCAAATATAGGCTAGGGCCTACTGTAGATATGTTCAACATAGGCTGAAAGTTATGTTTAACATGCCTTGTTTTAGTTCTTAATCTCTAAAGTAATGTCAAAATCACAAACAACTTCAGGCGGCGCTCTCTTCCACCATCTAGTCTGGCCCAGCTAGATGGTGTTCTCCCCCCGGTGCTCGTGGTTCAGTCCAACCACAAGGGCAAAAAAGGGAAATTAGAAAATTGACGCATCATTTCAATTTTTAACTTCTGAACAGAAAACCGTAACTGTGCTCAATTGAAAATCAAAATAAGCAACAATAACCCATTTACTGTGCCGTCCTAAAGAATGGATAACGGATTTTTAAGCCTATTTTTTATATTTTTTCATGTGAATTCTGCAAATAGAACATAGCACTGCAAAGCGTTACACGGACCCTAGACACCTATGGCTACTGAAAAATGTAAGGTTCATTTATTAAATGTTATTTTGAAGTATTAAAAAACATCGTTGTTTAAGAATTTTCGAACGAAAGTGGTGATAATTGGAGGCGTTATGATAGGTATTCGTTTTATTCTGTTGTAGCCATGCCATCACTTAACCTTTCACCATTCTGTCATAAGAAATTCCTTCTTCTCAATATATACAATATAGTCTTGTTTTTTTTGCAATATTCAACATATAACGTAAAGTCTTCATGACGCTAATAACTGTTTTCATCATAGCTGCATGCACGTCAGAAGATTATTGAGAAATCATGTGGGTAGTTTTTTATGACGTACCACTTCACGTAAACCTACAACACAAACAATGTGAAGGCTTATTTCTAAGATGGAACTGTTCAGGTAGACTTACAACACACAAACAATGTTAAGGCTTATTGTAACAGTTAACAGCCACTTAACATTAACATTCTCTCTGTAAGGAAACTGTGAGGTCACTGCGCTGCATTTTGCTTCTCACAGGAGAGGAGATTTTCTAATTAGATTACTGATTATGCATCTACAGCAGACATCAATAACATTAATTAGAGAGGACCCCTTCTCAGTATGCAGAGCAGTGCAAACCTGTACAAACACGGCATGTTTGACAGCAATAAGTGATGAGAGATAGTGTACACAGAGCAGAATGAATCAGACATGGCCCTCAGGGGCAGGAAGTTGGGGACGAACAAGAAAAAAAAAGAAAAAGCATGAATCATAGCTGTACTTTTCTGGCAGTGACTGATTTGATATGGCTTCTCCTCCACCACAACATAATAGTTTGTTTTAAACTAATCCAAATTGTTTTGCCTTTAATGACATTGCTGACTGGCGTGATTCATTTGTTGGTCACACTGAATAGTCTTATACACCAAAGATACTTTCTTTTTTTTCTTTTTTTGAATACCGAGGTCCAATGCTGTCATTTTTGTTTGAATTAGATATATGAAAGACCAAACTGCGTGCATAAATATAATATACAAATATAAACATAATAAGTATATGCCTAAATATAGTCAAATCTTTGCTTCCTAATTGGCTAGACAAAAACAGTTCACTGCTAGAGAAACAAATCTTATTTCTGTCTTTTTGAGAGAGAAAACAATGGAGTGGCTTAGCTGAACTCGAAAAGTCATTCCCTTATCAATCACAGATTGAAGGTTTAAAAATATTTCAGTGTTTCTGTTTCCGTCCCACTGTATGACTGGATGTGTGCTCAACCAACTCATTAAAATGTTTCTGAACTTGAAGCAGATGTCTGTTGTCAAGGTGGGGTGAAGGGGGACCCAACAAAACGCAGTGACTAACAAACACATCAACAACAACATCTCCAAACAATGGGTATGGCAGGTTTGTCGACGAGATTTCCACATTTGCATCGCAGGTGTCAGGAGCCGTGAGACGCTGTCTCCAGAGAAGAGGTGTCGAGACAAAAAAAAAACAATTCCCTACAGCGTGCAATCAGGCCAAGACAGAGAGGCAGAGGGAGGGAAGCCAGTGTGTGGGCTACCATCATCACGGATTAACCTTGGCTTCATGTGCCTCTCAATATCAATGGCAAACCTGCTATGCAACAAGGACTTTGTGCCAGCTTTCATACTGAGTCAGAGGGAATTGTATCAAACTCAGAACAGAGAAAATAACTTTCATGTATTAACCTAGAGCACGTAGTGTGTGGTTTTGGGCATTAACGGATTCACATTTCCTGTTTGTGTGACTACAACAGTCAGTCTTTCTTTGTGATTAAAAAAAAAAAGTTTTGGTGAATTAAATTTTTTATTGTCCATTGTGCTTTACGACCACTGGTTTCTCTCCACTTTAGACTGTGATGGATGTGATGAAAAAAGGGGTTATATAAATAAATTATTCTCACAGAATGGGCTTTTGGAAATGGATGGAGGAGGAGATGGACTGTCCTACTCAGGGGAGCCTCTCAGCATGGGCAGTGTAGGTGTGGTGAGCAGGGATAGCGTGAGAGAGCCTCTTCAGTGGTGGAGTTTCCGTAATTGACTCTCTTGGTGGTTTCGCTATGGTGCTGTAATTAGTGCTAATGCTACTCATCGTGTCAGAGTTAGCCCGGCATTCATGCGGTATTAGCATTTGAGTACCCTCAATTTCTGGCGCTTCCAAGCCAAGAGCGGATGCATGTTGAATTATGCTCAAAGTTTGTGTGTGTGTGTGTGGGGGTGGGAGGGAGATAGGGGGGTTTAGGCTGGGCTTTTTACGACCCAGGGTGAGATTTTAACACTGAATGGTCTATTCCCTGGTCTGTGTGTTTGAGAAGTGGCAAAACAAGTGCAGGGAAAGCAGTCTGACAGCGGCTCAAAACAGCTCTCTGCAACTCTGTCGGCCAAGCTCAGTTGAAAAGCAAAACAAATAAAAATGAAGTGTACGGCTGGATGGAACTGACATGCTTGCCTTGTGCTGCTGGCACGGTTCCAGAAGAATGGATGCCTGAGGAACAAAGCTGGAGAGTGAAAGTGTGAGAGAGAGAGAGAGAGAGAGAGAGAGAGAGAGAGAACACATGTGCACGGCTTGCTCCGTGACAGGACCGCACTAAGTAGAGACACTGTGGGCTGGATCCCAAAAGACATTAGAACCGAAGGCCTCCCAACTCGAGTGCTTACTATGGCGTTTTCAAAATCTGCCCATTTGTCATTCTCACAAAAGACTCACAGGAGGCAATACAAAACACTGCCCTGTGCGAGGGACGCACGTTGGTGTCAGCTTTTTCGATACCCTTTAGGTGACAAACCACAATATGTTACTAAATCCACAAAGGTCACAGTTCTGGCTTGTGGGATGCTATTAGCTTACATTGCTTTGGTAGCAGTAATAGCCCTGTATATTTTTATACTTTATTTTACCAGCTGAGTCCCATTGAGATCTTACATCTCTTTTTCAAGGAAGCCCTGGGCAAAGAAGCAGCAAAAAAACAGAATTTGTACACCAGATATGTCACAGCTGGTCAGATGTAGAGCTAAGCTTTATGCAAATGCAAGAAAATATTACTTTTAATAAGCCAACTCTTTTAACTGTAATTATCAATATTTAAAGACGTGTTATAAAAAGCCATGAAATCTGCTGTTGAGATATGGCAGAGAAATCCATAATGTAATATACTGTATATGAATATGGTGATCTTGAACTTCCATCTATGTACTGTAAATGTTACAACAAAACGGACCAAACAATTATTTATAGTTATCTACTCAAATGGCAAGGCAAATTATATATCTGCATCTTGAATCTTAAGTCTCACAATGTCAGATTCTTTGTGGTTTGAAATATATGACCAGATACTGCCACTCACAGCATGGCGGTGGAGTTTTGAGTCTCTTTGCATTATTCATCGCCCTCAGACACCTCTCATTATTCATCTGATAACTTTGGCAAAGCCTCTGGCGTGGGAGACAGGAGTTCAATCTCTAAGCTTAAGAGCTTTGCTCAACCTTGGGCTCAATAGGACATAGATGATATGTGGCAGATCATTAAGTAATGGCCCTTGTCTGGGAACAACACACACTGAGTGGTAGTCATCTAATGAGACATTTTGTTTTTTACAACAAAGACACGGCCTCCCAACTGACTTCTTCCATACAGTCTCCCTAAAGAGTTGCAGAGACTTGGGCTCAATACAGCTGTATTGTAAATGGAAAACACATACAATATATTACATGTGAGTTCTGAATCTGAAATGTATACAATACCCCTATATATATATATACCCCTAAACACCAGCATCACTAAAACTGGGAGCATCAGCATAGACCAATGCCAGTATGCAAGGAGAGGTTAAGTATACATTATGGGAAGGACTTGGAGGCCAGACAGATCCACATTTGCTGAGTCACTACAAGGACAAAGGATCGAACACTGGAAGCCATTAAAGTAATCCATTTTGAATGGCAAGGATGCAACACTACCGTTACTGTCGTCGATCGTATAAATGCCAGGTGTCACTTCACTGTAGTCAATTAAATTAGAGACTGTTGCCTCAGCTGGACTTCGCCCATAATGATAATGAATTCATTAACCCCGTGGCCCCATTTAAAGACCCTCCTTCTCCGTCCACTTCCAAGTGTTGACAGTGTTGGCCTCCCCCCACACAAAACAAAGAGCATCAACACTGAATCCATTGAATGTAGCATCAAGGATTACAGCGTTTTTCCATGTCCTACAACCAGTAGCAACAACATCCCAAAATCAGCCGGATAATTTCCAATGAATTTGAAACCACAAGTGGGTAACCAGCGGGAAGGAAATAAAGCAGAAATTTTTAATGCAAATCGCAAATGGCAAGTCATAGCAGAGATGACGTCTCCTTCTAGCCTTAATCATTTGCATAGTCATGAGGTATTCATCAGAATGGAAAAACACTACGCCGTCATGAGAATTTATCTCCACTTAGGATGTTCACTTCGACACTCCTCTGCCCGTGCACCATGATAATGAGGGTGCCTTCTGGGGGAAAAAAGGCACTGACATTTACTGCACTGGTCATGAATTCTGCATTTACTCATCCGTTTTTAGGAGAAATGGGAAAAATGTTCTGTATTTCTCTCTGAATTTCTTAATATGGGACTCAGAGGGAACAAACTAAAAAGTAATACTTGTATCTACATAGGCAGTTAAGGGATATTGTGGCACATGTTAGTAGCCGTAGTGGTAGCCATTCCCTTCTGTTGCATGGCTGCTGGCTTGGATTTACCCCTTTATCTGGGGTCACTGGTGTGCTTTTAGCGTAGCACATCTGTTTTTTCACCCTGAAGCATTTGCAGAACCCCCCCCCCCCTCCCCCGCCTCATACCTCCTTTGGCCCCTGCACCCGTGGAGGGTTAGTCATGGTGCTCTAAATGACAATTTCAACTTCGTTGGGTGGGCTGTTATCCCACACCACACCACACCACTAGAACCAACATGCTAAATGACAGCACAGTCTGAGCCACCAACTGAGGTTTATCTTCGTAGTTTCCTCCATGAACCCATAAATGACCATATTAGCAGGTTGAACAGGTAGACACACACAAACATGTCATTACCTGACACTCATGCAACTAGTTCACCCATACCATCATCTGCACTGAAGAACATATGCTGATGATGAGGAACCTCTTGACCTTCGTCACCCACATTGTAATCCATACATTACATTTATATGTGCTATATAAGTAAAGCAACATGTGTGCTACTTACATTAAGCTGTTTATTTTTATCACAACACAGGAGAGGAGCTGCAGACTAGCAATGGCGGTGCATTCCTAATGCATTTTCATGGCATCTCTCTCTGGATGACATATATCCCCGCCGACTTTGACATCTAATTAGCACTGCAGATGAGCCTCCATCCACAGTGGTGGAGTCGGGGGAGCGTGACATACTGATGAGAATGACTGTTGCAGGACCACACATCTCGAAGCCGAAGCAGAGTCTTTATGGGCCATAAAAGAGCCAACAGAAGCACAGACAGCTCCAACAGGGGGGGAACAAGACCTCGGCACACCGCTGGGACGCCTCGTAAAGAGCCAATCTGAGGCCCCGTCATCCTGCAAGATTGGGCTGCCTTTTTTGCGGCAAATACCTGGGTTTGCTTTTTTTTTTTTTGTTCTTTGGAAGAAGAATGTGGAAAAAGTCTATCTGAGCATGACAGTGGGTGTGTCGGACAAACTGCAGATTTGAGAGGATATGTAAGGCATGGTCACTGTTAAAACAATCAAGATTATTCAAGAGGATTGAGCCGTGCAATGGCTAAGAAAGAGGTTTAAATTGTGACTGAAAAGCACAATGCCATTCTTCACCCTCAAAAAATATTTTTAATCAGAGTCTGACTGCAGGTGACTTTTCATACAGTCCTTATAATTTCCAATTATTGTATTTTTACGTAATGGCATTATAGCCTAATCTCTATGGGACCTGCACAGTTTTTACATGTGGGACCGAAATACTGCCACTCAGTGTACATCACAGCGTCTGAACCGCCATTTAAATTACTGCCGTAATTATACATTTGTCACAGTGGATTTCAGATACCATGCCTGAGGAGATGAGGATAAGGAGGGGATCAAACATTAAAAAGAGACGTCAACTATGGAAATCACTCTTAATAAAGACACTCCCGTTTACATTTATATTCATTTACTTTCACATAAAACCCCTTCCAGTGCTCAAACTTTCTGGAACTCTTTTTTTTTAGTTTGAAAAACAAATGTTAATCAGGCATTTTAAAAGCTACCTAAACCGCAAGTGGAGGAAGGAAAGACTGAATATCCATTTACATAATACAAATAGCTACAAATGCAAAAGTATGAAAAGAGGTAAAGAATAGTCATGATTATGTATTCTCATCCTCATTTGTTTGTCATAACTGTCATTGACCTTAATTATGACAGAACAACAAGCCCCCTCAACAAGAGCCAGAGGAAAGGTCCTGAATGCATGAATTAAATCAGGGATTGATGGGAAGAATTGACATTTAATAATGATCATAAACAAACCAAGACAAAGGCAGCATAAACAAGAGCATAATGAGCATGAGGATGGCCTAAATGTACTCTACATCTATAAGTGAACTCTTCAGCCATCTCAGGGATGACTGCACAGTCAAGTTGTCACTTTAAATAGCATGGGCGTGAAAATTACACATTTGAGTGTCGTACTGTATGTGCTGGCATGTAATTAAGTATACCGTTGACGTCTTTTGTCATGGATAGTAATTATTCATAATAACTAACGTGAAGGAGTTGCAGCAACCATCAGCTGAGGCTGCTCATTCCAGGTAACATGAGCTAGGCTTTACTCAAACATTCCCAACCGCTTAACGCCATTTAGAACTAAAGAAGATATTCCAAACGCAGTGTTCCACACAGTTCTGTTACATTTGGGTAATTCAAAGAAGCATCATTTGTTATCCAATTCATTGGATGAAAAAATCAAGTCTAAGCAAGGATTTAATTATGTTGGCTTGGCCAGGGCGTCGGTCGCAATCAATAGAACCGTCAGGGTAGAAATGTATACAAAGCACCGTAATGCATTATTAACAAAGGTTTAGCTGACTTACAGCTGCACCATGTTAGAGACCTGTAGTTGACCTCAATGACTTCAATGCACAGGCTTTCAGTAAATGTTACTGTAGATTACACTTGGAAGAATAACCTTTCAGACAGAAATATACAAAGCCAAGCTTTCTGCACTTTGTTCAATGGAATAGAAATAAGCATATCCCAAGATACAGCTTAAAAGCATATCAGGTGTAAGGAACAACTCAAGGAATCATTACTGCACCAACGGTAAACAGACTGTGGGAAAATTCATCTTGAAAAGCTGCCTTGAGTTTGCAGTTAAAGCCTTTGCAGACATACAAATTATAGTGTGATGTATGAGGTCTATTTAAATGCTGTAACACCTATACAAGAACAAAACAGCTTAGAAAGACTTCAGTAACCACATCTCATCAGGTATTTTTTCTACACTGAACTGGTTGAGTTGCCTAGTACTCGGGACCTCAGCGGAGGTGGTTGGCGACATGACCAGCTGATAGTAAAGGACCAACCGGTTGAAAAAAGACCTGATATTATACTAAATAAAGCAATGACACACATACTTTGACTGGATGTACACTAATAAAACATCCATCACATAAATCTTGGTATTGAACAAAACCTATACTTCAAAATGAATGGGAGATTTACCAACTGCTGCCCAAGTGTCCAAGTTTCAGAGTTATAACGGCATATTTTCCACTTGGCATTTGAATGATTACGGTAGCTACCACCACCACACCTGACTCCTAATGGAAAGGGAGGCTTAGAAATGTGCGCCGCGGGGCAGTGAGAGCCAGAGATCACACGAGCCGTGGGTACCATGGCCTCAGCCTCTGGAAGCCCCAGCAGCTGTGGATGACAGCAATCAACCATTCATTACCGCGGTGACTAATCCAACAGCGTGACGAAACTCTGCCTTCCAATGGCATGACGGCCATGATGAGCCATGCTGGATCATCCCACTGGGATACTGGAGAAGATGTTATATCATCACCTCTCTTCCAACGAAAAAAGAGAAAAGAAACAGGAATGCCCATGGGTTCAGTTCACTAATGTTCACAAAATGTGAGCTGAATGTACGCTGGGACTGGCAGATTTTAGCTGTCAGTCAAATCAGTGTTGATGGGACACCCACAGACAAATAAACTGCCAATCATGATGGGTAAGCCTCTTGGGGGGTGAGAATGACTGTCATTTGCTTGGCGTGAGACTCATTTTCGCTCTTTGTTGGAGAGAATGTTTCATACTCAGCCTGTGTTGACAGCTAAACAGCAGGGGGGCTTTTACACCTAAGGAGGAGGGCTTTAGTGACAGCTAGAGTCTAACAACTCTTTCAAAAAAGCTCAAGTTTATGCGGTGTGTTGTATTTTTGTGTTGTCTCATGACCACAAAATTAGTGAAGGATGAAATGAAACCAAAACAATCCAGAAGGCAACAACGTAACACAAGTCATACTGACATTCAGTACAGGCAATCAAAAAGAGACAGATACCCAACGCTTAAGGCCTGAGCTGTTTAATGCACTGCATCACATGCTCTTAAACCCCTGAAACCAGAGAGATTGAGTTTGTTGTGTCCTTGATGTCTGCAGATGACAGCAAGAGCCTCCATACTAGCACGCTTGTCTTTGAACGTGTCTCTCCCCATGTTCACACATATTTGTACATTTGGCTTGCTTAGCTTGCTTCTACAACAGGGTCAGAGTCCCTATCACTTTCTCCAGGCTTCCTGGCTGGACAGCTGAACTGCTCTCTGGGTATTGATTTAGACTGAGATTACCGAAGCCACTGATCACATTTCCATTTCAAGCCTGGACAATTGATCACGCAGCTCAAAAAGGGAAGAGCTTTTAGTCCCGCTCCTGCAGACCTTGAATCAACTAATGCATGTGTACACGTCTAAAGAAAATCAAATTAATACACGCAAGTCTGACAAACACCTAGGATCGAGGAATCGAGATCAAATAGCTCGGGAATCACCAAACATCATCATACATTCTTAAGTAGGTCACAGAGAACACAATGGAAATAGTGCTGAAGTATGAAGATATGGTTTATAATAGGCCGCCAGTTGGCCATTAATGATAATCATATTCATTTTCATTTCACAGGCCCCATTCACATCTATTCTGACAGCTAAACTCCACTGAAGCCAATCAGCCTTCAAGAGGGAGTGAAATTGAGTGAAAGGGGGGGGAGTGAAATTGAAAAATCCGTCTTTTCAAATGTGCTTAAATGAGTATCCGAAGTTAGACTCACTTTACTAGACAGGGCCAGGCCTGCAATGTAGGTTTCATCACATCTGAATGTATGCTTGAACTTCAATAATCTTCAAAGGGTAAAAGCTACTGTCCTCAGATCAGGGTCAAATTAATTTTCATGACCTGGCTAAGATTAAGGGCAGAGTAGTCAGCACTTCTACCGACAGTGGCACTTAGACAGTCTACCAGAGAAAAAAAAAACGGTAAAGAAACTTCAAAACAGTAGTTTATAAATGTACAGAAGGAACAGAGAGAGAGAGATGTCGAGACTAAGCAAAGCAGGAGGGCCGCAGTGAGAATCTGGCAGCACTCCAGACATTATGAATCTCGCAGCAGCTCTCAAAGTCACAGTGGAGAGCGGAGAGTAGGCAGATAGCATTACCAGGATAGTCTTTCTCTGTAGCCGGGGGATAGGGGGGAATCAATTAGCCTGTAGCAGACCCTGACCTTCAAATGGAGACCGGCCCAGGAGGAGGAAGTCTCCCTCCACCGCAGCGTTTTTGTTTGAGGAAATATAGCATTATCAAGCTATCGATTCCTGACATATTAATATTACTGCAAATGCATTATTACAGAGAACTTGCAAGGACTCTCCATCTCTCCCACCCACTAGCGTGTATACATTCTCCCCAAGTTAAGCTTCGCAAAGCTTAATTACAAAGGGCTTGTGTTGTTTAGATGAAAAACCGGCAGAGTAACAGCTTCATGTAAGGTGGGCTGTGTAACTGTCAACTGTAGTTTCATAAGGGTGGGGTGTGTGTGGAGTGCAGGCGCCTGTCACTTGCACACACCCAGCCAGGTAAGCCCGTGATTCCTCTAAAGCTTAGTCACAGCTACTTGCTCAATGCTTGACAGGACACAACACGTCTACTCTCAGGCAGACTGCTCATAGTCATCCAAGTGTTCCCTGGCTTTTTTTCACCACTTTTTTTTTATGTCCCGACCCCGCAAAGAATCTCTAAAAGCGGCGAAGCAGAGACATAAATCATTCAAAGGCTTTAATACCTGTTTTGTTAGCCAGCATTTCTCTAAATAGCCTGCAGATATTCTGAGTATTCTCCCAGGGAAATAATTTGATTACTTGCCTGATTTCACTCTAAAGAGCATACAAGATAACGGTTTCCTTACTTTGACGTAATAGGGAAAAGTGCCCATTACTAACTGCTTGCTATGGTCCCACAAATAAAGGGGTATACCAATATATAAAAATTAAGAACAAATGGCAACACTGAGAACAAGAAGGAGAACAAAGGCCCCATTGCATGGCCACAGGAATGCCAACAGATAACAAAGCACAGTACTTACGTGATAGGTTTGGAATTGGAATTTCATTTGATTCCACAGTGGTTTGAGGAAAAGGAGTAGAGCTTTTATTCGTTCCAGTCTTACGTGTGATGTGGTTGTCCGAGTTTATAGTTTGTGTTGAGTGGATCGTAACCGTTGAAGTTGGGGTGTAATTGGTCACTCGTGGAGTGGAGGGGTCAAAAGGTCCTTTTGTGGAGCTACCCTCCACGAAAACCTCGGGCCTTCCAGACGTAGAGTTTGTGGCAGGGAACAAGGACGTGGGAAGTGTGGAAGGCGATACGGGAAGCCCCAACGTGGGGTCAGCACTGATGATCGGATCTTGCCCGATGCGGTCCGGGTCCAGGTGGGTGTGCGGCTCGTACTCGAAGATTTTGTCCACAAAGACCCACTTGAGGCCAGCGGTGCAGAGGGCCAGGCTGAGCAGGCAGGCGATGATGGGCAGGATGCAGATCTTCTCAGAGTGCAGGCAGCTGCGCACCTGCTCCGCCTCTAGACACACACAGCAGGCGCCGGCCAGTGCTGCCAGTCCCAAGGCCCCTCGCTCGGCGTCCCCTTCTCCGTCTGCGTCCCCTTCGCCGGCATCATCCCCGCTCTCGTCCTCCGCCACCTCCTCTCCCTCCGCTTCCGTTTCCGGGACTTCCTCAGGGACGGCGCTCGGGACCTCAGCGGAGGTGGTTGGCGACACGACCAGCGCGGCGGAAGAGTTCTCCACTCCCTCGGTCATCCTCCTTCTCTGCCCACCCCCTCAAACTCTTTCTCCCTCTCCCCCTCTCTTTCTTTCCTTTCTCGTTTCCCTCTCTCTCTCCTTCAGCCCTGTGTGTCTCTCTCCAGTGCTAGCGAGTTCAGACAGTGCCGGGAACTCTGGGATGCCTGAGCTCTAGCTCACAGCACTCCCCTGCTGCAGTGGGCAGTGGCGGAGCTCGTAAAGTGGGATTCCATTATCAGATCACACAACAAGGGGCGGGACAAGAGATCCGCTCTCAGCCACAGTCAGCCGTAAGGGGGGTAACCTTGTTAACCGGTGTCTGCGAAGTAAGCAGCAGGACCCTCAATTCACAAGGCAAAAGAAACAGGTTTTTCTTCTTTTTTGTCTTTGTCTGCTTGTGAGGTCTGGTCAAAGCATTCCACACCCTCAATAACGCGCCAAAGCATAAACAACAAAAGTAACACACACATACACCAAAGTCTATGAAATTAAGTGCATCAGTACCAGAAGGATGTAAAAAGTCCGAAAGCGTAGCTTTCTTATTCTTTCTTTTCCTCCTGTTTTCTCTAGGTCTCCAGCATGTTTCTTCTCTCTTCTTCAGAGGGGTCCCGGAACAGGAGTGTCCATGTGCTCACCTGTGAGCTGACTGACTGCAATGGTGCGGTAAGTAGTGGTTGTGGTGGTGGTGGTTTGAGGAGGTGCTGGCTGCGGCAGCTGGTGCCGGAGTGACATGCTGTCATGCTCGGGTGGCGGCGTGCGGAGCCGGAATTACCCAGGAGCAGCAGGTGCCTTTCCTCCTCCTCCTTCTCCTCTTCTTCCTCCGTGCCTCAAAGCCGAGAGCGGGCAGCGTGGGGGAGCAGCCGACTGAACAGCGGAGGTGAGGAAGCGTGCATGCACGCACACGCACACAACACAACACAAACACGGAAGGATGGGCTCGGGATGAAAGGATACTCCCACTGTCTCTTTGCTCACAACCCCTCCTTTACCCCCTTCTTCCTCTCTCTCTCTCTCTCTCTCTGTTTCTCTCTTTTTCTTCTTCTCTACTCCCTCTTGTTCTCCTCTTGTTCTCTCCCTCTCTCTCTCCTTTCACTCTTCCTCTGTAATTCTGCTCTCTCTCTCTCACTCTTTCAGTTTCAGTCTCTCCCTGTCTCTCTCTCTCTCTCTCTCACTCCCTGGTATGTCACTCCCTCTCCCAGGCTGCTCCCACTCTGAAACACAAAGCGTACGAGCCAGGCAAGTCCGTACTTGATCCAATTAAGTGGAGAGGCAACGAATCAAAGGCAGGCAGACAGACGGTCTAAGGCTTGCCCTCATATTCTCTCTCTCCTTTTCTCTCCCTCTCTCTCTCTCTCTCCTGCTCACTCTCTTCCTGCTCTTGCTCAACCATTGATTATGCTAATATATGTTCTTTTGTCAGGGGATGGCGCTACACCAGTCACCATGACATGTGATACATCCCCTGAGAAACGCCGCTATTGTTTTATCACGGTTGAGCACCACTCAAGATTTTCACCTTAATTAGCCCCTTCAATGAAAATAAATAAAAAAACAAATGCGTACTGTAATATAAACACGTCAATGTAAACGCCCTGTAAACGACTCGAAAAAAGCAGCGGTTGTCAAATCAAATCATACTTTATAATTACACTAAACATGATTAAAGGAGAGTAAATACATTTGAACCCTCTTTGGTTCCGCGTGGCTTGGCAGATTACGGCTTGGTTCTGTATATACTATGTCTGTCCCCCTTCAGTTTCATAATCATATTTGGTCTCACACAGCATGGTAGCGCTGACTCAGGGGATGAAGGGACCGTTAAAGCTTGTCCGGAAGCGCAATCGACTGGACATAAATATTGGATGAGGAGCAGGCTCCTTGAGGTGCCTCCACATCCAGGCAGGAGCAAAATCCCAGTTTCCAGCTGCACTCTCTCTCTCTCTCTCTCTCTCTGGCCGTCATGAGTGCTCAGATTAGGTGATCATAAATATATAGTTTTTCTTTACACGCAGTAGCCTAAGGTGCTGATGGCGTGATTTAATTAAAAGCCTGCTTCTTTATACATCAAATAATTAAATAGCTTAACTAGAACAAAAGCGCTCACCATGAAATCACTCAGTGGGATGTTGAAGTGTCATCACTATCTGGCTATACCCGGTCAGTACATAATACCAGTTTATCTTGGATAAGTATGCACTAATTCGTAGGAAGATGATCCATTACATACATGGTACAATATTCATTACATAACAGGGAACCTTAACAGGTACCTTTAGAAAATGTATGGTCTCGATCCACTTTAATCCTGGAACTCTGAACTCGCATCAATCCATGTACTTTACTTGCACCCACCAAGCTGGTTTTGACATTTTTGACTATCAAGCGAAGGCAAAGTAAAGTGGGGTGTAAAGAAATTCTCCGAAAATATCGCATCATTAAAGAATGCTTGTAGATTTATTTGAAGTGAAATCTCAGCGTTATATGCCTAAGGCTGCAGCCTACAAGCCTACCAAAAAAAACACGCCACAATAAACTGTCTAGAGGGAGATGTGAAAATCACATATAAATGGGACGTCTGTTTATCCTAGCACAGGGGTGGCCAACCCCCCCTCCCTACACACACACACACACATGCACACAGACACGTCCTTCCCTGGCCTCAAAACCTTGTCTTCAACTAGTTGCTCCTGAGCTACAGGAGCCGGATTAACACAGCCCCACACAATCCACACTTGCATGGCTGGCTTTCAGCTCAATCGCCTCTTCTGAGGTTGTGAGGGTGACAGATAGACCGGCAGAAATCCCCCTGTGAGCTGTTAAGCTCCCCCCCCCCCCCACACCCTCCTGGGCGCTAATAGGCAGGGAGTCGAATCCAGCCGTTGCTGTCTAAGAGGTTACTTTAAAAAGGGCGGAGCAGGGTTTAAAGGTCGGGTCAATGGCGGCAGCCTGTAAACACATGAAGGACCCCTTTCCAATCTGAATGGCCTGCCAAAGAGGCTTCCTGATTATTGTATCAGTATTGATGTCAGTCTCCTTCCTGGATTTTACACTGCAATGTGTGAGAAACGCTGTTTGTGCTAAACAGATTACTCGTCAAACACAATGCTTGCAGTGGTTTCGTGATTGTGCATAAATGGTCAATTATCAAGGATAAAATATTAATTATATTTCCAATGAAGCAAATAATGCAATCTTACTGTGCATACATTTCATATCAGAGGAAGCCACTGTTCTTCACTTTATATCATATTTGAGAGTAATAGTGTGCACCTTGGCAATAGTGCCATCCTGACTGCATTTTAACCTTCCAACAAATATTCTAATGTTCTAAAAAAACAGCTAACCTATACAAACTGACTATTTACAATCTGAGTTAGACAGCAATCCTCAGGTATATCATCAATGTTATGTATGTTCCACATGAACTGGGGAAACAGAGTGAAGACTAATACAGGAAGCTATAGGGTGGATTAATTAATTGGCGTGGGTCAAATTACAGTAAAACCACTCAAGGTCAGTGGCTTAGCCGCAAAGGAGAGTCTGCCAACTGTGCCGCCAGTGAAGCTCAAGACTTCAGATTTGCTGTGCAAATAAAGCCCAAGAAAACCCACTGCTACATTTTATGGGAAACTATGCACTTACAGAAATTTAGAATGGCTCTGACTAAAGATTAAGTGTTATACAGTATAATTCAATCAATGACATTTTGGGAAGATGGTATTTAAAAGGCCACATTCCATAAATATTTCTCTCTGGACAGCTACAACAGAGATGCTGTCGTGTCGTGTTCAAACTAAAAAGCAGAAAATAGAAAACGGAAGACTTTGGCAGTGGTAATTACATGGCCAGCTAAAAGGGACTAAATTAATTTCCTCTTTCTGCCGTTTACAGGAAGTTTGATGAATTATTTAAGGCAAATAAGAGAGACTGTGGGACCTGACCTAGAAAAATCCCAGTGCAGAGTATTTTTTTTTAACAGAGTGCAGAGTGAAAGAAAAAAAAGCTGGTTGCCTGGTGGCGCGCAGAAGGTTACGCGTGCATTAGGAGATGAGAGGCCGGTCTTGCCAAAAACTGTGAGGCATAACTTTTATTAACAAACATCGCGGCAGGGCTCGGAGTCAGGCTCGAATTCAATAATGCAGTCTTGTCTGCTGACGCAGGGAAAATGAGGGGGCTTTTAGAGAAATAGGAGGTTGCACGCTTTCCACCCTGATTCTGAGCACAATATCATTGGCGGGACGAGATGAGACAGGATTGAAGAGGAGTGGGGAGAGATGGGCTCACGTTCATCAGAGCCTGTCAAGTGATTCACGGTGAATTATGGGTACAGATGGGTTGTAAAGTATAGGATGCTTTGAATTTCTGTGACCATACAACCACACCATCACCCCCACATCCACACTACTTTTACATATATTTTACTCCAATAACACTATATTTTCCAACTCTTGCAAGAATTTAGTACAGGTATCTGAGTAGAGTATGGTATACTATATAGAATTTAGTATACAGCTTTGTAAACGTTGCACTATATGTATGTAGTGCACAACTATGGAGTGGTATCACAATAAAAGCAAATAAAATGGAATCACTTTCGCAAAAATCAAACCTAAGTGCAAGGCTTTAATGGTGACTAAGAGAAAGACAGAACTGTGACACCGGTGAGGGGGCAGAATTAAGTGTGTGTGTTAGTGCCCTCTTCCTACCTCTCCCTCCCCCTCTCCGACCGCTCCCCCTATGACCCCCCCCCACCACCCGCCAGGCTGGTGCCTCCAGCAAAGACTCATTCATCTCGTGCAGAAGACCTCTGCGCGGCCGACTGACATGCACAATCTGCAGCGTCCCAGTTGTGCCTGTAATGGAGCTCGGGGCAGGAAGTAAGTCATTCAGTTGAGGGGAGAGAGAGAGAGAGAGAGAGAGAGAGAGCGAGAGAGAGAGAGAGAGAGAGGGAGAGAGAGAGAGAGAGAGAGAGAGAGAAATAGAGAAACAGAGAGAGACAGAGAGAGAAAGAAGAGAGAGAGAGAGAGAGAGAGAGAGAGAGAGAGACCCATTATCATTAATGCTCACTACACACTGTCTCATTCTTTACAGAGGCCCTTGAGGACCACCGCAGGAAGAAGGGGGGGTGGGGTGGGGTGGGGGCGTGGTGGTGGGGAGGATTGCAGGGTTCAGCACTGCTTCGTCGGACAGCTCCTGCATGATGCAGTACTGCGTCAGGGAACCCGCCTGGCTGGCTTTGAGGAGTGCAAATAACGACGATTTTCACCATAATATCATGACTGGTAATGTCAACCTAAGCAGCAGTGGGTGCTCAGCATAAAAGGAAGTTACTAATGCTTTCAGACTTGGATGAAGAACCAGTCTCTGAGAAGAAGAATAAGTGAGCTCATCAATGCAGCTTTCTTCAACAGCAAGCAACTTTTATGGTGTTCAGGGGTGTTAGTAGACATTTGATTTGTCTCATTCACGTTATCAAACCAATAACAACATTACAGAGAGAAACCACGGGACAGCAATAACAAAACAAGACTTATGAAATAGTGGCACAAACTTCTTTGCACACAGCTGGCGAGACCGTATTTCTTTTTACTTGGCTGACAGCAAAACAAGCAAAATTCAAGAGGGAAAAATGCAAAAAGTCGCTCACTGACTTTCTTATTGACTTGAGTGTTGTCTTAATCTATAAACATTAGAACCAAGCGTAAAACAGCCTATGACTGTGACAGTGAGAGTACCAGTTTAATGCAAATAAAAGATTGAAATGACAAACAACCAGAATATCAATGCGTTATGTAAGACCAAAAAAAAAAAAAATCATTGTAGCTTGAATATGTAAAGACTTGTCATTGTTAATCACATTTATATAGTCACATCATCCATTGGCAGATTCATAGGCAAATACTGCTGCATTGGATCACATAAGACAAATACAAAATGTTCATCTGCACCTCATAATTCCTTATAAATAAATCAGTCTTAAGCCTCAACCGTGTGCCTTCCAGGAAAAGCCATGAGATCCTTAAACAAATCCAAATAGACTTGTGGCCTGAGCTCAAGTAAACAAGGACAAAACAGCAACTTCACAGATTTTAATGTCTTTGTAACTGCACTTCTTCCCTGTCTGAGAATGGGCTTCAGGTGCAACTCCACCGTTATCTTGCTAGCTGTTCTGGTATTAATTATGTAGTGTAGGAAGGACAACGTGTTCTCTCTTAGTGCTCAACCCAGAGTGGCACCCAGTCGGAAGGAAGTGGCGTGACTGTGAATTTACTCCCTACTTTGCCCCTGCTGTCCACCCTCCCTGTGCAGTTTCAACACATACACATGCCCTCGAGCTATGCTGGTTAAAAAAACCCAACCCAGAATCAATTCTAGTGGCACAGGAATTAACTCCACAGCTTGCACGGACACTAAGGACTGCAATCATAGAAACAGCCTGGAAAGACCATTAAATTACTGCTAGATCCTGACTTGTTGCCATCCCTAATCTGCTTCGTGCCTCAAACTTCAAAATATCAAAATATTATGTAACAGGTCCTACAGCGACTGGGCCTGTGATACTTGTGGCCATTCTCTGGAGGTGAACAGAGAGAAGTAACTGCATTCACATCACTTCAGGGAGAACACCAGGCCTGCCTTTGTCATTTTTGTCATTGGAAGAAATGATCTCTCATAAAAAAAAGCACAAAACAGATGTCATATTTCCTCTTCGGAGTATTGTGCAATAGTTCCATATCTGAAATCATCTCCAGAAGGTGGATACGAAACAGAAACACACACAGAAACATTCTCAGCAAAACTTATGGCAGCCTCACAAATGGGACAATAAAGCTAACATCTCAGCAGGGGCAACAAAAAGAAAAAATGTGTTTTTATCTTTTCTTAAAGCAAAAGATAAAAAAAACAATGTAAAGGGGGTTGCGCCTTTTTTATTTTGACACTTCAAGGCTGCATCAAGGCATCTGCATAAGCCTATTGTGGTAATTGAAGCCTAGATAGTGGTACACACAGCAGTGTTGGCAGCGAGCACAACCGATCCGCTGCGGCATCGGAGCCTGTAGCACATTAAATGAGAGAGAGAGAGAGAAGCGTGGGGATGAGCGTGAATAATGGAGAGCTGCTGGACACCATGGCGCACAAGAAGAAAAAAGTAAAAAAAAAAAAGAAGGAAAAAACAAAACAAGCACATAATGCCGGTGGGATTTCAGACTTCAAAAAGCATGACTGTGAACAGTGAATATTCCAGGGCACTGATGTGGAAATGGATCAAAAACAAGACGCCAAACACACTTTACTGGACTGGTTTGAGCTGGTCTAACTCAGGTCTATTAATTGCAACAGTTTCTTGGGGCTTCACCGCTAACATAACTGCTAACTGCTACATAACTGGATAGAACTTCAGTGACACAAAACATAAACAAGGGCCGTCAAAACAACAGAGAAAGACTTGACATTACGTGACCCTCCATTAAATCAAAACTACTAGAGGATGACTGCCAAACTCCAAAAGTAGATTTGCGCAACTTTTGAACATCTGCAGTTTGATTAGTTGAAGTTTATTAAGCCTCTGTGTGTTCAGTTACTCACAAAAAAAAGTTATACCAGGGATTGGTAATGATTTATTTTTTAAAGTCAACTATTTAAGCTGTCAAAAATGGGACATGACAGTAACACAGGAAACATAGTGCCCCTAACAACTCCCATGGACCAGCTGTGCTTGGATCCATGTTTCTACCTACCAGCAGAGAGCCTTGCTTGTCTAGACATTTTATTAATACTGCATGTTCTACTTGAAACAAAACCCAAGTAGATAACAGCTTACAAAAACAGTATGACATTTGTATGGTATTTAATTAACGGCATTAGCTCCCCAAATGCCACAGACATTACATCTTGACGTTGCCTTGCAGACGGAGCTGTCCGGAGAGACATATTACACCGTCGTGCAGCTGGACCTGTGCTAACTCAAGGCACAGGAGCAGTCTACTGTCCACAATCCTGAGCCATTACTTTTTGTCTGGTGTTACGACCAACAGCCCCATGAGTGGCTCGGGCGACTCTGACTAATCACACCTCGAGTATTAAGACATGACTTTTTGGTGAGCTCATTCCTTCAAATCTGCTTTTTTTCCAAGAGCTATACGTGTGAGCTATGACCCTGCTTTTCGTGACCCTCCCTGACGCGAATAGATACATCACATCGTACAAGGATGCAATGGTACAGAACCAGCCAAGAGACCTGTTCATGGAAATGTAACTAACTGGGCATGGCATGGAGAAAAAAATGAATCAGATACTGCCAAAATGGTGAATATAAAAATGAAAGCCAGTGGAGACATTAATCACTGTAGGTGACTATATAGAGGTCAGAGTCTGTTAAGGACCATAACTAAAAACTCAGCCTCATCAATTCTCCCCTTCCATGATAGACTAATGTAGATCGTGTTTGCAAAAGAAAGGGAGAAATTACCTCCCCTGGATGGGCCAAGTGAAATGCAGTGATGAACACAGAGGAAGGGTTAATGACTTCTTGGGGTTTCAAGTTGCCAGAAATGGCTTCTTACATAGTCAACCTAGAGAGGAAACGACTCAGACACGGGACCACAAATCAATAGTATCTTGAAGCTCATGTATTCATTTTGAGCAGAGGACTATCCTGCCAGAGAAGGAAATGGGGAGGGGTAGTATATTTATTTTGTAAGCAGATTAACCTGTCTTTTGGAAACCAATCCCGGCATCTCTGTTTCATATCAAAATGGTATTCCCAGCAAGAGCATGGAGCTATTGTATGAACATGTCGACATGATCATGAACATGATTACCTGAGACTATTAGAATTTGTTACACTAACAGTTAAAACTTGTTACTTGTAACTATCTAGTTAAAGGAATCAGTGTGCAGCAATGTGCACAACCATTTTATACTGCACTTCCTCTTCAGTTACAATAACAAGGGAGGTAAAAGCCCAAATTGCTCTCACAAACTTGTTTACTCCCATGACAAAAACCCTCTGTCTCCATTTCTCTCTTTCACTCTCTCTTTCACATACACACGCATGCATACACACACACACATTACTACCCCCTCCTTGCACAAGCCCACACATCCACGCCCACAACCTCTGGGGAAACATAAATGCTGTATCTTGTGCCACACCTCAAGGTTATCCATAGTCACGATTGCAACCTATGGGATTTTGGCCTCATAGTGCCATCTCAGTAGGCAATTCCATTACTGCTCCGTGCTGCACGGAGATCATCACTCATTGTGCCAAAAGTGCCCTCACTGCACAGCAGGGCTCCTTGAACCTGTGCTTCTGAATGTACCCAGCCAGGTAACAGCACCATGAAGGTGAGGATGAAAAGGTGGCACATAAAACTATAACCTTGTGCTAAAAATAAGCAGGCTATGTGTAACTCAAATGGCTGAGCTTCCCAGTGTTTATATTCACCCAGTTTAGTTGCCATTGCATTTTGCATCAGCACGGCAGAAAGTCTAGACATTTGAATGGCTTCTTTCAGTGGTAACACAATAGCATTAACATGCTTATTCACTTCACAAATCCAAAAGTGTTCCTCCTCCATAATTACATTCATGAGGAATGTATAACATGTACAGAAAAGCATGCATCAATAATAGAAAAGGTTATAAAATGAATATGACAATAGGAACTAGTTAATGTTGAACTCCTATTTAAACAAGAAGGATAAAAACATTGTTGTGCTTCAGAACACATAACCCACAACAACAAAAAAGAAAACAAAACCCTATTAGCAATGTTTTTTTCCATACTCCTTGCTGAATGGCAAATATCTTGGAACAATCCTGGTAGACAAATCCGCCCAACGTCTCTCTCTCTCTTTCTCTCACCTAGTAACCTTTCAATCGTACCTGAGACAGACCGAGAGCCTTAATGCCAACACAGTCTGGCCACTGTCAATACAAAGGAGACGGAGGAGGAGGACGGGGGGAGGGAGCTGGCTACACTGATCAGCATTCACAGCTTGGCCGGGGCTTGGCTTGTCCTTCCCATGCTAAATGCCTGAGGGAGGAGCAGGATGAAATGGCGCTTTTCTCCTGGCAGCCAGTCAGAGAAGTACTACTCGCTAATTGAAAAAAGTGATTAAGTGGCCAGATTAAATAGGCCTGAATACTGATCACTCTTGCAATGCTGCAAAATTGCAACAAGAGGGACTGGAGGAACGGGGCCCAGAAAGAGAACCCATTTACCTGTCCTGTGATATTAATGGTCCGAGGAGGTTTTTAACTGTCTGACTGAGGTTGATGGATATCAGATTTTTGGAAAGACTCTTAAGGCTGCAGACACTCAGACGCATATGAAGTGTACTGACCAGTGGCATCTGGTCATGACAAAAATATCTTGGACAAATGCCCTTTGTGACATTAAAAATGTCGATCTGGGTACAAGCTATGTAACATAGTACAATTTAGCTTACTGAAGTATACAATTTAGCTTACTGAAGTATAAATGCACTACTTGTAATAAATGTAATGTATAAATTCCTCTCAAATAATCAGTATTTCATTCCCAATATCAGCAGTGTTTTAGGATCCATTGAACACTGGGACTTACCTTTGTCTGTAAATCCAAAACAAGGAAACTTAACCTAGCTTTTAGTTTTACGAGACTATGTCTTGGCTTTTGCAAAATAAAAATGTCTCAGACCTGGCATTGTTATCATGCAGAACATTGCCAGACTGGGAGTTGTTTTTCCTGAAAGTCATAGACTCAAAGACCCAAAAGACATGTCACCAGCACTGTGGGAATGGCAAAACATAACATAACTGGTGCCTAAGTTGCTGGTTCCGATGCAGCAACAGTTTGGCCAATGTTTGACATGAGAGAGTGATGATATGGCAATAGGTTTGAACAGCTGCTTTAGGCCTTTACCTTTGATGACTGTCAGATTTCCTGTGATGCTGGTTTTCCCAAGGTTATTGACAGCCTCGCATGTGTACGTGGCTGTGTCTGATTCTGTAGGTCTTTTGAACTGAAGCTCTGAAACCCTCCCCCTGGAAACACAATTAGTAAGGGGACATAAGACACTGAAAAAAAAACAACAGTCCATTCCAAGACACAACACAAAATATTTGTTTAAAAACATCTAATTAGATATGCATGATGGCTTTCAGTATCTCTTTATAAAACATATTTGTTCCAGTATAACTTTGTTACTCTAGTATAACAAACAGATTTGGTGCTTGTGTTATCTTTTTGATCTGAATCAAACAGACTCAGTAACTTTTGCTTCCCTCTGGTTTTGATGGCAAGGGATCAAAAATATTCTGCCCACACAGACTGACAAAGTGAAGGGGAAGGTGTCCAGTGCCTTAAGGTATGCTCAAGATAGTGGTGGGTGTGGGTGCAAATAACATTAGCACGGCCCCAGCATGCCAATGGTGTAACCTATTAACTTATGACTCACTTCCCAATAGAATGTGGGAGAGTGCTGTGTTCTAACCTCCGAGCCGGAAAACTCTACACAGTTTGTGTAGGCCCCTGTTGTTAGTATGGAAACATGACTGTAGAAGATGGGGTTAGCGTTCATACAGAAGAGAGGACAGGACTTACCCTTTCTTTTTTTTAATCTTTGTATTTTTAGGTTTGTTTTTGCTAGTTATCTCTTTCCCGTCTCTGTACCACTTGATTTTGGGCAGCGGGTTTCCAGCTTCGAGCTCACAAGTCATGGCTGTTCTTTTGCCCACGTCAACAATCTTACTTTTCATCATCTTCAGTTTGGGCTCAGCTGGAAAAGAAAGAGAGAGAAAAACATTAAGACAAACTGGTCCATAATAACAACACTGGTAATGTCAAACCTGAGAAAGCACACAAATATTGCACCCTTGCACAAGATTGCACCCTTTCCCCCCATTTAGCTTTTTCCAGCAGAAATTCCTTTGAAGTATCCGGTCCTTGTCAAAGTGTAACCATGGCTTATGACCAAGATTAGCTTGACACAGAGAGAGAGAACACAAGAGGTAACAGTTCAAGTTTTTTTGAACGCAATATATGTGTTCTCCATGCCAACAGCTTGAGCCAGAGTGCTCTCTTTTGTGAAATCCACAATGCCACACAATCCTTTCAGCAAATATCAACCATTCTGCAATCCCATGAGAACCATGAATCCTCTTACCCCTTTTCAAAAACAGTCCCTGAAAGTTAAAAAGGCCTCAAAATGGACTCAAATTACAGAGGAAAACAAAAGAGTAATCCACCTATCAGCATAAAACATGACCCCAGCATATTTTTAAGACATAATCGTTAGACAAGATGCGCTATCAGTAAATAGAAAAAAAAGACATCCTGCTCAAGCTCCAGACATCTCAAATAACACACTGTCTTTATAGATATTGCATATTTCACATTCTCTCAGCAAAGTTAAACTTACAGGGCCAAGAGGACTCCTCACAAACAAACCATCTTCAAAGCCTGTGTATTCCCCGAGGCTCTTCGCCAGGAGGGATCTACAATTGCCTCTGACAACCCATGAATATTATCTGCATCCAATTGCTGTACTAGTTTCATACAGTCACGGAAAACTGTCAATTAATAAACTTGGAGGTAAAAGAACCATCTACCTCAAATGGGATCTGTGCAAACCTGGTGACACTATGACAGCACTCTCATGAAATATGAATGGGAGGCTGGTTTCTAGGGTTTTTTTTGTTCTTGAATGGAAAGCCCTGTGCCCTACTTTCAAAGATAAATGGTACTTAATCTCATGAGAAAACGGATATTCAAATCAAGAGGAAAAAAACTTGTTCTTAGGTGTGGACCAAACACTAGCATGTTGTTAACATGTTCATGAGTTGCCAACATGTTCATGAAAACAGGCACTTCAGCACAACAGCAGATCATAGTGGTTTGTAAAGCTATCCTCTACACCAGAGTGTTACTGATATTCCATAAAGCATTATTAACCCTTCAGCCGGTACCATCACACCGGTGTGACAGGAATGTTGGGGATTGAACATTCTAAAGAATCTTAAAAGTAATGTGTCTGGACACAGAGATGTGTTAAAAAACAACGCAAGTTGTATTGTTTTCAACGCAAGTTGTGTTATTTTCCAACACATATTGTGTAACAAATAAAAAAGGAAACAATACAAACTATCTTGTCCCTATCTGGACACAGAGATGTGTTAAAAACAACAAAAGTTGTTTGTTCGTTTTAACGTGTGTTAACGAGTTTTAATGTGTTTTAACGAGTGTTAACATTTGTTTTACATTCATTTTAAGAGTATGGGCTGAATTCAACATCGAATTTTAGAACCTTACATTGTTGCCAAACAGAATCTTCAGTTAGAATGTTAAAAACTCCCCTGCTGAAGGGTTAATTTATGCATCAAAGTTCAAGTCCTGTAGAAACAGCTGAAGAGAATGACAGTCATTCAGAGTTTAGTTATGGAAACTGGCTTTTGGCCAAAAATGCTCATGGATATACATCTGCAACTCACTTCATTCACAGACAGCAGAACATGAATAAGTGAAAATCTAACACCATATACCAGCTGTGTGCTTTGCAGAAGAATACATGAACGCACACAGCCCAAAACCAGGAGTTGCTCAACATGACACACAAACCGCGAGAGTGATGGACCACTCCCAGTACAGACCCGGGAGTGGTCCTTACTCAAGTGCTCGCAGCTGCCTGTGATAACATCATCCTAACAATGCCCCTACTTCACTTGCCCACAACAGTTAACGTGTTTTAATAAGAAGGCAGCGGAAGAATCTGTAAAATGTTGATTCAAACGGGGCTGTGTAACGAGACACCAGTGCTTGGCGCTGGAACATGATTTTGGTCAGGCAGCTGTTGATGAGACCAGTTCTTTGGAATTATTGGCGGGAAGAGATGTTCAAGCCACCCACAGGCAAGCTGCACTGCTGTGAGCCTAACTGACACACTGGAAAGCTTTCGACTGAAACTCTCCTGCCGGCAAAGGGTTCCTCCTAGGAGGACCCCATTGGGTGTTTGTGTGTACATGTCTGTGCGTGTGTACTGTATGTGTGTCTCTCTCTTTTTCTGTCTGTCTCTCTCTCTCTCTCTCTCAACTACAAAATTACTAAAATAAATATAATAGAAACCTCCAGGATGATCCTTAATGTGTACATGTACAGTCATGTCCTCGATTAGTGTGTTGATAATTATGCAAGTTAGCCATATAAATATTAGTCTGCTTGTAGGTTACCATTGGAGACAGTGAGGCTATCTAAAGAACGAGACAAAAAACTGATACCTAAAAATCAGCTAACCCTTCCATACCCTTCCAAACATAGTACATGCATAGCACTTCCAAAAATAGTACATATTAATGGTTTCTGATTAGAATTGCCATACTTATAAGGTTGTCTCATATAGCAGACATAGCTATATGAACCCAAATTCATATCCACAGCAAACATCACCACTTTCCAAAAACCATCAAATACATCTTTTCTAAAGAAACTATGAAATACAGGGTAAACCCTGGCATCCTTTCAGAGATGTCACCAACTTTTCTTACCCTCTAATCAGGCAGTAGCTTTCTCTGGGCCAAGCCTATACTGTAGTTACCTGAGAATTGTGCAATCTCACAATATTTGAGTTGGCAAAACTTCAAAGAATGACTAGAGTTTTTTCCCCATCACATTAAGCAGTTTTTGTATTCATGCTTCCTATTGTGAATAGATAGAGGATCAGACGACAATAACCCTTAGTCACAGCTATTACTTTCACTCTCAGTAAACAGCACAATTCTGCCCTACCCAAACTGGAACGCTTTCTTGAATGAAACCAATCTGATAAGAACGTCTTGGAAAGGGATATGAGCACAATAGCACAAATTGGTCATGGTCTGACCACAACAACGAGGAAACATCTCAGGTATATCACTCAGTAGGTCTGACAGGACCCCAGACATGACAGGTTTCTAAAGCCAAAGGGCCTATGGAACATTAGAATAAACAATGGGGAACTTACAGTAAAGTTCCATCTATTGCATACGGAAATGCCAGTGAAAGAATTATTGTAAAATTCTGATGTTAATTCATTTTGAGTGCTCAATTAATTTTTAAATCTTATTTTAGAAAGGCTGGGATGTCAATATTTCTCTAGTGTAACTTCTCTGAGGATTGCTTTGAGCTCCATAGTCACAATGGTGTGACAGCACAGTTTTTTTTACTTATTTTTAGTCATATTTATCATATCCCTGTTATGTTCACCAGTGACTTAATTGCATAAAGCTGTACTGAGTCATGCATATGTTTTCACTGAAATTTACATTAAACCAAAACAGCAGCGAAGTTGTCGTCCCCTGGGTCGTACGGTAATGTAGCATGAAGTGGACTGAGAGCATCCATTTTCCATTAATATTCCCCCCCTAAAACGAACCGTGTGGCCATAAAAGCGTTTCTATTGCAAGGGGGGATAACTTAATTTGCGGCCAGTTCCTTTGTTTTCTCAGTGCCGTTACTGCGTCGGGCCCAAGCCCCCGTTCCAGCTGCTTCCCTATGTCATAGAGAAGCTCCCTTTGGGGGAGTCCGACGCGTTTTTCAGACCACAAATCTACACGGATCAGAGCCCACATTCCAGGCCATGCAGCTCGGCTAAGTGAGGAATTCCATGATCTAATACTGAGCCCAGACAGAGTGTGGGGCTCTGTACATCTCCAAACGCCCCCTCCAATGACTATTGTGACTCGCTAGGTTACTGATAGCTCTTCCTGATGTTTCCATGAAGGACTCCTCTTGATATCGTAAATTGGTGAGGGGCCAGTGGGAAGTGTGTGTGTGTGTGTGTGTGTGTGTGTCTGTGTGCAGGCTAAATGTGGGTGGGCGGTAGTACTATGGCTATCTCTAAGCTCTGGTTCCATTTCAGTGTCTGACACATGATTAATAGCTTAATGAGTTTTCAGAACACTCAATATAGGTCTAGGATATACATTTATGTCCAGTAATTGCTATCTGTCCTAAGAAACTGCTTAAATCGTTTAGCCACTCTGGAATGATCTCTTCACCACTGACAATGAAGACAACTGGATCTACGGCGTTTCGAGTAAATGTGACCATGCATAGACAGAAATTAGTGTCACTGATCCACCTTGGAACCTGTGTGATATTTTACGGTGACATTCCATGCCTGATCTTCTAGCTGGACAGTGTGCTCTACAGCACACATTGTGGTGAGTAAAATAAAGACATTATTGTTATTGACATTATTGAATTATGGGAAATGAATATTTATAAAAAAGAGACACAAATGTATGCCACAAATGGTTTATAACAACTGACTGAAGCTAGCTGAAGAAAGTTACCCTTTGTGCTCAAGTACACAAGTCCTACACCAAATTATTAGGTCTACCTCATTATATCAAACTAAGACATCAATTTAATGTGGTCTAATTTCACAAAAGTTAATGTGACTCTTATCAACGCTGAAATAAAACCTGTCAGTATGAAAGCTGCCAAAGACCATAACACATTTGCTACCAAAGCACCACATGGTCAAACTAACAAATGTTCAGTCACAAGACAGAAAAAGATTCATACAGTAATGCATACCTAAATGTTGCCCCTCCTTTGACAAGAAACAGTTTCTTTAAGCAGGCAAGACTTGAATTCAGGCCTGGTTTACTGCATAACATATTTATGCCTAATAATAATAATAATAAAAAACGAATCTGAAAAAATATTAACATACTTTTTTATGGTGTATCCTATATCTTAGCTTTAATTTTAGAAGTTGGTCAGCGTAGGCTAAATACCTCGACATCAGCCAACATGCTTGAGGAGGGAATGCACGCGCACTAACTAATGTCACAGCTGTCACAGAGGTAGCTAGGGTGGTGTGGCCACGTTTTTAACTTGTTGTCTAGATCAAGACTGTACAGTCGGCCCAGAGTATTTTCTACGGCATTTCAGTAGGCTACAGTAAAGTTGGAGTATTTCATTCAGTAGCCTAATTTCGCTCTCCACACCGGGCGTCACAGGTGCAACTTAAGTGGCCGGGTAGCCTATACAGACACATCACATTGAGCAGAAGACGCTTCGTGCGCAATGCCTTCCTGTTCCAGAATGAGCCTTTCACTGTCAATCAATCAATAAAACTCTGTGTCACCATAACAGATTATTCTAACGACAAGAGTACTTTCAAGCAATAATGGTTCAGCCCGGCAGACGTCATGTGTTTCCTTCTAAACTCATAAACGTTTGAAAGAAAGATGGCGTGGCTAATAATTAAACACCTGCCCTAATCGTCGGAGCATTGATCAGTAACGTGAGGTGTGTCTTTGAACGCATAAACTAAAAACGACAGTAATACATTTTTGCCAACGAGTAAAGGTGTTGAAGCCTGCGTCTACATCAAGTTGTTTTAAAAGCCATACCTGTTGGAGAGTTTTCCAAGTTAGAAGAATTCTTGCCGTTTTCGTTTCCATTTTTCCTATCTTTTTTACCCCTCTTATCTGACATTGTAACTTTTAAGGCGCTAAAAGCTGGTAAACGTCAATATCCTCCTCGCACTTTCCTCGCTTTGAGATCAACCTGCCTCTTGTCTGGGATCCGCACTTAACTTTGTCAGAAGGTGCAGTCACTCCAGCGAACTGTTGAATACTTGTGACCATGCAGAACGCAAACGCGTGTGTTTTAGAAGACTGGGGAGGAGTTTCCTCTCAAGAGTTCTTCCTTCTTAGTTTAGGCCTATCTAAACATTAATCACTTGTCTCTAGAGTGGTTCTTCAATGTAACTAAATCTGTAAGATGATAAAAAAATGGAAGGTTGAATAAAAGTCCTGTTAATAATCAGTTACAATTACCAGGAGTGCCAGGTTGCTTTAACTCTTGTGTAGGTTATCACAGAACCAGTGGGGCCTATGAAGGCACCTCAAGTATCATTTGCTGACCATTCCCTCAAAAACAAAACTGAGGTAGGTTATAGATAGGCAGGTGAACATACAGTACATGAAAAGGAGACAGCGAGCAATACACACCAACACACAACCAGTCACGAAGTATGCACAATTTAGACACCAACAGTTACTGAAGGACAAGGTAATATATTTGTTGGATGTCTTTACCTCAAGGACAAAATATAATTAATAGTAAATAGTGGGCAGTTCTACAAACTCATATAGTGGGTTATTATTCTTTTTTACATTCTGATCTTTACTGTAAAGTTAATCTCATTGTGAGCTATATTTATGGTAGTTTCAGTCTAAATTTGTGCAACCAAATATATTTCCGTTCTTATTTAAGTGCATGATAATGGCCATTTTCTAAAATACAGGTTTAATTTCAATTCTCCCTATTGTGAAGCATTGTGCAAGCTGTTGAGTCATACAGTATCTTCTTGTACCCCAATGAATGCATGAAAGGAAGTTTGACGTCAGGACTTTGTGCTCTACTAGACCAGGCCTGTCTTAAGAAGGAAACGTTAACATCGATAACATCTACTCAGTGTCCCTGTGGGATTAGAAAATGAAGGTAAAATATGTAAATTAGTGTCAATTTCATTTGCAATGTTTTGTGAGCACCGAAGATGCTTTCTGACTGTAGTTGTTTCCAACACACAAACATCCTGCACTCCGATAACTTCAATTAAAAAAGGGAATTATTTATTTCTTATAGAGCCTTTCCCACAGAGCCATTCTATGTGATGAACTCAATAATTAGTTGGGTCGACATCATACCTTAGTTAAACAAAGTCTTAGATATATCCACTAGTAGCATGTCTCTATAGAAATATGGTGTTTCATAAAGCTGTCCAACCGATCATCCTCAGTGACATGACAACCACATCATAGCACAAATCATGTTATGTTTTGTTATGTGTTGCTTGCTGAATTGTACTTCTCTGATAGGCTACCTAAATCTTGCCATCTCTTCAAGTGGTGACATGTTCCAGAAAAAAAGGTAATCCTTGAGAAAGCCTGTTCCTTCTTTAGTCTGGGAGTTTCGCTATGTGGGCGTGCTGAACCAAAGAAATGGGTAAGTACTTGCACTTCAATATAGCCCATGCTTTGGGGTACCTGCTGGCAAGGCCCCTCCTCTCTGTGTCACATACAGAGGAATATACCTTTCCCCGAAATAGAATAAGAACACAGAATGGACTGTGCAGGACACAAAAGAGAAGGGAGCGTGCTAACACAGCATTGTGGTGGCACGGAATCGTCTGAAGCATGTACTAACTGAATCCCATGGCCAATTCGTAATGCATTCCACCCACGAAGGATCCCTGTTTGATATTGAATAGAACACAGGAGTGTCATCTGAACATACATATAGCAAAGCTGATACATATAGCAAAGCTGATCTTAAAGCTGATCTTAAAGCTGATCTTAAAGCCAGCAGAATTAATACAGTATCTGGTTTTTAGTTTGGGAACTGTGCTAAATTGTTAAAAGTATATATTGACACATTTTTTTTATAGTACAGTGATTTTCTTCTTCAATAACTAGTATAAAGTCAAAGCAGACCTCAAAATATTGCAGAAGATTGATTGTCCAGTGAATTAAAGGCAGATCGGTCAGACAAAATTACAGTTCATTACTTGAATGTTCAGATATCATACCCATATAAATCACTGTAGCTGTCAAGGAATACAGAGGATACAGAGAGTGAATATTTTAATCAAACAATAAATTGCAATGAACAGCAATGAACACTGAGCAAAGTCATCGTTAGCTTTGTGCAGCGTCAGCAACAAAAGCAGGATTAGATGATTGATAACCAAATACTAGTTCAAATGTACCAAAGTTTCAGCAAGGACCCCTGAATGTCCTTGAGTAGAACTATTACAGTATGTTTTACTATGCATTTGATTTTATGAGCATACATTCTGGTCCTGCCACATCTTGTGGGAAAAGATCAGGGTAGTGTACCTGTCCAGGCAGCAACAGCATCAGATCTTAATAATCTCAAATGTGACAGCAGTTCAACTCTATTCGAGCCAGCAATGACTCAAATGCCATGCTTTTTGCACAGACAAAAAACTAGCCGGAAGGCAAAAACCCCTTTGTAATTACAGTCTTTGTCACAGCCAGTGGAGCTGAAATCAAACTGGCACAATTAGGAGCCAAGGAGGTTGCAACTAGGGATGTAACGGTATGAAGATTTAACCTCACGGTTATAGTGACCAAAATTATTCACGTTTTTTTTAAAAAGTGTGTTCAATATGTTCAGAAAGCACTGATAGGCCTACAAAAGCTGAAATAGTTTCAAAATGTGTCCCGTTCACTTTTTCATATTAAATTGGCTATGTGCTTATAGCTTAACTTACCCTACCATGACTTGGAGTTTGCTATTTCTGTTATTTTGATCCAATGAGTGAGACCAAAGTAAGTGTTCAAAATAAAACTTTAGGCTATGGCGTTCTCTTGATAACGTGAGTGGAATGGATTTCATGTGGACGCGAACATAAAAAGACGCAGAGTGGCTAAATGATACAGTGCACGTTTTGCGGTGAAAATGTTCCGCCTTTTAAAATCAGATGTAGCCTAATCAGAATCACAGTTAAAACCATCAATTAGACAACAGAATCAGTAGGGTAGGCTACCAGTTTTGTTTCATTGTACCAGGCCTACTGTATGTCAAAAGCAGGCTCGGAAGAAGCTGGGAAGGATTAAACACACGGATTCAACACCACGGTAATCAACCGTGATAATTATGATATTTCAAAAGAAAAAAATAATTGTTATCGTCAACATTTTTATCACGGTTTACCATTATACCGGTAATCGTTACATCCCTAGTTGCAACACACATCCAGAAATCTACCTGGGAAAGTCGTTTTGATTTTTTGTGCAGAGGCTTTAGATATATATATAATGGGCTATATCTTGGCAATCTAAAAGGCATGGTACCTGGCGAATAACTTAAGGGTTTGTCCAGTCCACATTGGGGGTTGTTTTGTTATCAAACATTATCAAACGTCACGCGCCTGGCGCAAAAATGTTTCTTAATCAGTCATGAGTGTGTTTTGTGTGTAAAATCCTTTCAACCAATGAGAGTGACATCTGTCATTCCCTCTGACAGCAAGCAGCGCAACTTCAAACAGCGCATTGGTATTTTCATGGTCACCAGCACAGGTATACCACTAAACCATGCTTTACTAAAATCTAGCAGAGTATAGCCTACACGCATCAGCACTTGTCTATTATTTGAACTAATTAAACTATTATTTGAAACTAACTTTACCGTGGTGTCAATGTCAAAACACACAGTTAATTACTTTCACTATTGACTGACAATGGGTTACCATTGAAAACATAGCCTGAAAAAAGCAACCAATAAAGTTTGAATAACTGAATAAAAAACCTAAGGACATTTATCCTGTAAAGGATTTACGCTTAAAAGTGAAGTGCGTCTTCAGCTGTGCTTCATATGCGCCTTTTGTTATAGACCAGGTTTCTCTTGGTCAGTGGCGTAAAGCTTTTTAGATAGTGTAAGATAACGATTTTTAGATAATGAGCCAAACCACACCTTAGGTCGTTAATTGCCACACCCCTGAGCGCATCGTGTAATAGAAGAGAAGTGTGTGATAGGATACGCTTTGCGTCGGGATAATAATACGCTTTGCGGAGGGTTTTGCGTTGGGAAAAGTATTGCATTACATTTTGTGCTTCATTTTATAAACATATAAAACGTGTGAATAAATTTGTTTTTTAATCCCTTTAAAATGCAAATCTACAAGTATGCCCACGGTAAAGGTGCCCACATAACTTAAATCCAACTTTGACTGGCATATTTTTTGTTGATATTGTAGCATGTCTAAGTTCAACAATGTTATGTGTTGGCAGGTTAATGTGTGTACTATTCCACTAGGTCACCGACAGAGCTACATCACTACTGTTACCTGGGCCAATATTGGGGTGCCACCCCTATCTGGGAGTGTTGGTGTGTTTTGGGGGAACGGTGCCTGTGTGCCCGGTGCTGTGTGCCTATCTGGGTGCGTGCTTCATGAAAGAAGATGTGAGGCGTGGTTGTGGCCGACAACAATAACACTTCAATTCATTTATTATTATTTGTTATTTAAAATTAAATGCATATTCCGATCTTACTCAAAACTACTCCGATTAAAGTAATTTTGGTTTCCAACAAAAGTTTACACTTGTTATCATCCAAAATATAGTCCCTATTCTTAGACCAGAGGTTTCCTTTAAGTAACCATTCAATGAATAGCACATCTTGCATGGTATTTAAGCGTTGTAATGCATTAATAGTATTATGTACACAGAAAAGTTAATCAAATCTTACACCACTTCAGCACTTTTGGGTGATGTAGCTCTGTCGGTGACCTAGTGGTCTTCACATTCCATTCGGATGAGAAACACGACAAGGACCATATTAGGAATGCTAAGGAAGTTCTTGAAAATGCAAATCCCAGCTAACAACAAACTAAATCGGAGTTTGATTTCAGCTAAATATAAAATATGACAGATGTCTGGTCTCAGTAGAATGACCATAACAGTGGAATTTCCTCTATTTTTGTAAATATGTAAAAGTATTATGAAACCATCACAAATGCTATCACAAATGGACTATCACAAAATTGCTATCACAAATGGACATTACATAAATGTATAAATATACAAAAAGTTAATATTGAGTTGGTGATGATTAAATCGGCACATTGTCTTGACAATAGCTTTCCCAGCTGAAAGTGGCCTGACTGTTGTATGTGTGTGTTGTGTGTATGCATGTGAGCCCAAGCCATTTTCAAAACCTTCAAAATGTAAAATTTTTGAATGGCATCACAATGACTAGCCATTTTTTTTTTGATCAGTCATATTGAGGGCCACATTTAATGCCATCCATGTGTCATGTAGAGCACTGACTGAGTAAGTCTTCGTGGTCACTTCCTCACTGCCCCAAACACGCAAATGGAGAATCCTGTTAACCTACGCCGAGGGTTTTTGTACAAACAATTTACAATGGTGAGGTCAAGGCACTTCTCTGGTTCTAAGATTTCCCAAGTGCTTTTCTGAGAAATGACAGACGTTTTCTGGATGTGTAATGGCATAAACATGACGCCTACATGTGAAATACTCCAAAAACAAGTAGAGATTTCGATCCCATCTTGTGAAAGTAATTGCTGAAATGAAATATTAAGAATGTAAGCCAAGACCAAATTAGAAACCCTAGACCCATCATTTGGCATAGGGCTGCTTACATACGTTATGTACCCTCTTGAATAGTTATTAACGTCATGAGCAACTCAAGGGCTGAATATGGGAAACAAACATTACACCACACTTTATTTGTGTACACAATGACTAGGCCACTGTAAGATGTGAAACTTCAAATATTTTATTTAATTCATTCATTCAAATATATTCTAATTGACTTGGTTTCTTCATTTAGATACTAAGAATGTGTGTCATTCAATACAGTCAGTAAATAAATAGCTGCTTGAGCTATGAATTTTCAATGTTAACACAACCTTGAGAGAGCCCTATCAATCTGTGTGAATCTGTCTTTCTTTTGTTTGCTGACTTCAGGAGGATCTCTGACATTGATTTTTTGTGTGTGTGTGTTTTAAAGGGGCCATGTTATGCAAAACTCACTTTTACTTCCGTTTGGGTCTCTGATGCTTCTACAAACACTCCAGGTGTGAAACAAAACCGCGCATTGAGTTTAGTGTGTTAGTTGAGAGAGGTTGAGGTGAGCTAGTCAGAAATCTCCCTTATTGAGACGTCACAATAAGGGAAATTTGAATGTTACTACCCCCAGAGCCATATAGGGCGCTGACTACCCACCCCCATCCGAAAATTCCCACCCACCAAGTGAGGAACTTCCTGTGAAGATCCTCCATTTTCGTTGTAGAACTTCTATAATTTCCAACAGTAGGCTAGGCTATACAAAATATCCAAATGCCTTTTACACACCTGATATCATCCACATTACCCATTATCATTTAACATTGATAGGCCATGTTACATCATACATGCAGGTGTCTGAATTGATTCTCCTATGGTTATAATATTTAGCAGATGTTTCGGCTAAACTCCAATAACTTGACTATTACGCTTTTACCACGAAAATTCAAACAGAACCGTCAATGACGTTTGTCACACATTCCTTATTATTCCTGCATAACAAATTGCATTTTATCACTGGCAGCCAGAGGCTTTCTGGTGGAGAAGTCTCCATCACCGTGTCACCGACTGGACCTCTGAAGTTCGCCTACAAAAAGCTGCCATCTTTGAGCTCCGGTATCTTGCGATTTTTGCTATGGGAAAATAACATGGGGATTTTAAATTATCACACCTGTAAACTCTCATGGGGACGAAGAAATCTGAAATGCGGACGTTTTGCTCAACAAACTTTTGTCCTCTGCCTTCGAGTGTACTGTGATTTGTGGTACGTTAAGACGGCAAACAAGATTTTTGCTACCCCAGAGTTAACTTGCAATGCAACTTGTCATAGGTAGTTAGCTTCAATTAACACCCGGATCTCCCTGTATGGGCAAAGATGGCAGTTTTGGCAGAGCCCGTCTACGGAGAGCCTTAGCACTCCCTATTAAGCCCTATTGTATCCAACTTGGTTGCAGTTCCATTAGAATTCCACTGGGGGTGAACGCGGGCAAGCGGCAAGCACAGATTGAAACGGGGTCTATGGAGCTAGACGGCTAAATTTATCTCTTTCACCTGCTTGTCTTGCAGATTTTATTGTAGTTTATGCAAGTTCAATATGGATTTTAGATCTGAAGTTGAATGAACGAGTGCTTATGTCCTTTTCATTTCTTACAGGTTGGGTCGTTGTTGCCCATAACACGCTAGCATTGTGCTAATGAATGACGTCATTGACATGTTTTAAAGGCTTTTTAGAACAATTAAGTGACTTAAAAATATATGATACTCAAGAGTGTGTATTTTCTTTGCCTCCCCTTTCGAATGCAACATTCAAATTACACAAAAAATTATATCCCGAAAAAAGTGGATATTGAGGGGTACAGGTCCATAGACCTCCATTCATTCTGCACTCGCCTGTGAGCACCCTCACATGGAATCAGAGTAGGAACTGCAACCAATCCAGAAACCGGAAGTAACCCAACAGTGCCAGTTCTCTTCCTATTAGACATTCTCTGGTTTTGGTTCTTTTTTGTAGGTGAACTTCAGAGGTCTATTCCCCGGCTTACCTTACAACCATGCTGCCCGTTGACGTAAACATGGAATCAGTTCCAGTGGGGCGTGGTCAACAACATCTCATTTGCATTTAAAGCAACAGGCCCCAGAAACAGTCTATTCTGAAAGGGACTGAAACTGGCAAGAATGGAGCTGCTGATAATGTGTAATCTGAGGGGATTTTTTTGCAAACAGCTTCAAGGACATGTTTTGTGCAACCCATAGGTCTATTTTGACTGGTTGATATGTTGAATATGGGACCTTTACATTTTGTATTTTTTCTGGGTTTGTACTCTATCTACTCTACTGTACTCTATTGTATCCATATCTAGTCCATTGCTAAACGATTTCACACTCACAAATAAAGACTGTAAGTGGTTTATATGTATTAGAGGCACTGACTAAACAATTCAGATTTTTATATTTCAATGTATGAACCTATACAGTCCTTAAATCAGGTCTACAGGTTTCTGCCTGGGCCAACCCAAATTACTTTGAAAAAGTTCATATCACAGCCTTTACATTAATTTTGATTTTTCCTGTCAAACATCACCTTACAGAACCAATTTCTTGAGACCAGGCTTGGAATTTCACCATTTTAGGGGCAAGGCCACTTGGCCTTCAGTTGGGCATATTTGGTGGGGGGCACAAAGGCCACATGTCAGGGCACCAAGGCCAAAGTTAACTATACAGTAGTATGCTTTAAAAATGATCAAAGTTGTATTCACTGCAGTAGACCTGCATCACTGTATGAAACATTACAAAAACATAAAACATGACATATTATATATAACTGTAAATCATCTGATCATCTAATATTTTCAGATATCTAGGCTATATTTAACATTTATTTTATATTTGGCCTGTTATGAAATCATGTACTGAACAATTTAAGCACAGCTCAGCTTTAAGAAACTCAAATAGCCTAGATGCATGGTTAGCATTTTGTGATCATTAAGGCTACTTTCACAAACTCTTATAGTCAGCCTCTGATTTACCGATATCTAGGCGACATTTGTAATATTTATTTTGTATTTGGCCCGTTATGAAATAATGTGGAACAATTTAAACACAGTGTAAAACTTAAATCCCACATTTGGAGACATCCATGTATGTTGAAATTTACTGCAAATTCAAAACGGGATTAGTCTGGAACGGCTAACTGTACAGTGGACTGCTTTACACCTTTCTGTTCGGTAAGGTCTGCTGTTTATTCTGATATATGGTTTGTCATATGTTAAACGAAGGGTTCTTGAAGTATTCCACCGAGATGAATGGGTAGGGAGATGGACGCAAAACCTTCAGTAGAATGTATGATTAAATTGAATGATATTATTTACTTTTCTCGCGAACCGTTCACCACAGCAATTACCGCCTAACATTGTTTAAAAGCTGAGAAAAAGCTCTTTCATGTGATACTTGTGATGTCTGTGTGATGAGTAGGCTACTTCCCGAGTAGTTCAACTGAGAAGAATGGGTTAATTTGGACGCACTTTCTTTCTTGCACTGTCACTTTCTCCACTGCGTAATTTGCGCTGTGAATGCTAAGATTATTTTGACAGGCCATAGGCTAAATATATATCGCTATTAGTAGGACGCAAAGCAGAATATTTAAAGAAGGGGGCACCAAGGCCACCGTGGCCTGTAAACCTTTGATTTTCAAAGGGGCGTCACGGCCAACGCAAGGGGCTACGACGGCCATGGCCGTCGTGGCCGCAGTGAAATTCCTACCCTGCTTGAGACATTAAATCCTGAAACCTAAAGTCTTTATTTTTATCTTCTTATTTGCGCCAAGGAAGTTGTTGTGAAAAAAGAATTGTGAACAACTGTTCAGTAGTTTTGTGAGTAGTTATTTCCCAGCCTGTTTTCGATGGTAACCCATTGTCAGTCAATAGTGAAAGTAACTGCATATAACTGTCTTGTCATTGACTGACACCACGGTGAAGTTAGTTTCACTTTGCCAATGAGTTCAAATAATAGAGTGTAAATGTGTGAAGGCAATGCTATAGGTTTTAGTAAAGCATGGATTAGTGGAATGACTATTCCATAGGGTCTCGCAAGCAGCCTCCTTAAAATGCGCCGTTGAATGTCAAAATACCGATGCATTTATTTGACATCGCGCTTTGCGCCGTTAAAGGGAATGGCAGATGTCATTCTCATTGGTTTAAATGATGTTATACGCCCCAAACACACCCATGACTGATTAAAAAACCTAGGAACACCTTGTTGCATCATGCGCTCGACATTTGATAACGAAAACCCTCCCAATGTGGACTGGATATCCTACTGAATTTGAATAAGCTTTTGACGAGTGACGATGCACTTTTGACTGTCATGATTGGGCCCATCAAGTTTCCTCTTGGGGCTTTCTGGGTGGCACAAAAACACAAACACGTCCTTAGCTTGTTTTGATGCAATGTACAGTAGGCCTACATGTTCACACAAACTGGTAATTGGAAACTGGGTCAGTATGGGGGAGAAGTATAGGGGGAGTCAGCAAAATAAGGTCTGTTATTCCAGGATGATGACAAACCTGCTCAATGCTCTGTAAGACAGAATGGCCCTTCAATATTGGAGGGGGGGGGGGGGGGTACTTCTCTACATAATATTCATATTTTTATCTTCAATAGAGAAGAATTAAAAAAAGGAAAAAAAGAAGAAGAAGCCAGGGTTCCTCTCGGTTTGCAATGTGGATAAGTGAAATAATGTTACATTACCATTTCAATGATGTGTGCATTGTAGATGATATCTACAGCAAAGTGACCAATATTTACGAACACAGCATTTTGGGGTGAACTAAAACATACAAAACATTTGCAGAAATGCACAACCCCGTTGCATGCTACAGATAGATGTATTGAACTACATGCAGTCATGCTGCATTTTCATTGCTGCATTTGCTCGGCTGCAAGGTACAATGAGGCTATGGTATCTCCTAGCCGTCATTCCAGTTGTTCTACTAACTTCACTAATAACTAATCAGTGTCATAATTAGTTACTAGTCATCCTAAGACTAACATTTGTGCAAAGGGTTAACATTACGCTATTTGGATGATGTCCTACTCATAGAAAACAACAAAGCTAGAATAAATGTCCAAAGGCATTTCTGATTACAAATTCTGTTTTGTTTTGTTGCAGTGAAAAAGGGACCAGCTTTGACTTGTGTAAATATTTTGCCGATTTTGTGCCCTGTGTGTGGGAGTTGAAGTCAACGGACATGTCTTGCAGGTGTGTGACTTTACCCCCATATAAGGCCAGTTAATCGAAAGCAACCGACAAAGACTACAATTAAAGTATTTCATTGTAAATATTATGAATTACATAGAGGATAACATTTAAACACAACATTAATGTTCTGCTTAACTAAAGTTCTGCTTAAAAAAAGTGGGCGGCTTAAATCATCAAAGCCGCCTACCTTTTCTTTTTTCTTTAATTTTTTCTCTTTTTTTCCACCATGATCCAGATGTCCATGGTCATGTGTATATTTCTTGTAATGGAATGTTTTCATGAGATGTTGTCCAGAGTGAAGATGTTTTGGGCTGTTTAATAAACACAGATATATTTCCATGAAGAAAGTGCTAAACAAAAGCCTTAGCTGCACATATGTACACTATATGCTGTGGTTACAATGCATACATGTGTACACTGCAGTAAACCCAGGCAAACACTTACAGTAAGACAAAGTTTGAAAAATGAGTGGGTTTTGATGACAGGGAGTTAAATGTGTATGCTGGATGGACACCTGCTGAGTCTTAATGAGGGTGAAACTGCAACTCAGTCCTTATACTGCTTAATTAAGCCATGAGAAGTCTTCAAATTATTTTGTAGAGGGGAGAGTGTGGAACATCCTTCCTTTTGCAGGGTCAGGTAAAGATCCAACACAAATATTATCTCTTGCTCCAGTGCATTACAATGTAAGAATGCAATGAACAAGAGAACTAGGGGGATGTTACAAACAGACCAAAAAGGGTTATTTGACAACATAGGGTCAAAACCTTTCAGTTACCACATTGCACGGTGAAGCAGAAGTCAGGACAAGCATTATTGAAATAGGGGGGACTCTTTCAGTTGCTGAAACCCTAAAACACGCGATCGCACAATTACTTTAGGTCATTGGACACCAATAATGTTCTTTTACAGACGGCCTAGTCTAAGCGTCACTACATCTTAAGTAGTCTTTTAAAAGAACCTCAAGAGGTTTAACAAAGGAGCATACAGCAGCATCAAGCGTCTCTAAATTACATCATCCCTATGTTTTCTGAATATTTGAATATGTTGTTTGTCAGTGTTAATTATAATAGTTTGTTCCATCATGTTGTAACAGGTGTTGCACTGTGAAGTTGTAGTCTTTAGGGAGCCACAGACAAAAGATACAAGGTCATGTAAGTCTATTGATTTTGTATGTCTTCACACGAAATTAAAACAGCAGTCATCTATCAGGACTTGGTACTGCATGGCACGGCTGCAGATACTCATGGCATGACACGAGATGTACAGAATTTTCATATAGTGGGACCTATGGGCCTAGTGCTGTTGAAATGTAAAAGATGGAAAAAATAAAATTGATGGAAAGATGCCTTGACGATGGATCTGCTGTGTTTTTGTTGACACTTTTCATGATCATCAAATATATTTTTATATGGCAAGCAGTACTGTACAGTATGTGCCTGCTAAAGTAACACCACTCTTTGTCAGCACTTATTTCAATATCCTTGAGCATAAGCTACTCTGCTCATTGACAGCACTCTCCATCCACCCTCACAGGTTCCACTAATCTCACCGCCATGTTTTTCCAGTGACGGTCAGACATCGTTTATATCCTCATCCTAAACTGTTTAGCTGGATGAGGATAAGAAAGACACCGTTTTCATTAACACCGATGTTCTTAACATTAACGTCAAAACAAAATGAGACGAGAGGGTGCAGCACTGTCTGCATAATGGGACTGGATTGCCCACTCTGCCGAGTCGAGAGGCTAATGCAACACCTTTCAATAAATCACAAGGGTTTTGAAGTGTGGAGGAGTACTGTCTGCCGCCTCAGCGCTTGCTAGTCATTTGAGAGGCAAAGTTGGCAAATTAACATGGAAGACGGTGGCGTACACCCGATGGGTGGCCGCGACCTCTTAGGTCTGGCAGAGTTATGATAATTCGATGCAGGAGAGCACTCAGAAGTCAAAATGTCACAGAATGGATTTGCATCGTGAAACAGGGTACCAAGTCATTTGTGGTCTGAAAATGCATTTACAGTACATAGGAGTGGGGTGAGTTAGACTTTTAACAGATGGCAAAATGGTTATTAGATAGATACATACACTCAGTGCAAGTGTAATGAGTGCTTTTTCACTCTCATTTGACATGGTGTCAAATACATGTCATAATGATATCAAGTACATATTAATTTGCAACTCACAAGTCTTATTTTACGATGTTATGACAAGATACTTTGTCAAATTTAATGTTACTCTTAAAAGAGCAGTTGTAAAACTTTCATTTCTGTTCCTAACATCCATATACAAGATCCAGCTGTTGTCTACTGTCTAATTGAGGACAATGATATGAGAACAGTCTTTATTATGGGTTTATTATTAGAAGAATGTCTTTGAACATGGCTATATACAGTGCAAATCTACAAGGATTTACATCATGAATATCAAGAGCCAAGTATTTCTGTACAGCTAGCATAAATAATAATTGGCTAGTTGCCACACATTCTTCCTTCGATGCATCAGAATAAAAAAAAAAGAACAGTCACCAAACCAAAGCAAAACAAACCTGATGGATGTGGATATGTCTAAAAACAGAGCATCAGCATTACCCCCTACGTGCACACACCTCATCCTCATTTTGTGCAGGAACATGTGAGCCATCAGCCCTTCATTTTTGACAAAGCCTCTTAACTGAATCTCTATTGAGCCAACACCCATGAGATGTCAGAGCCGACCACAGTACATAAAACGGTACACATGAGGAGAGAGAGAGAGAGAGAGAGAGAGAGAGAGAGACGGATGTACAATAGTGCCAGATGTCCCTTTCATCAGTAGCCCAAGGATTCAGCAGTCCTTAATCACCTCTGTGAAACAATACAGTGTTCAGTAGAAATGCACAACATAAACAGAGCAGACAGAAACTTTGAGTGCCTCTGTATCACTCGTGCTGTGCATTTGTCATCTCACAACCCGGATGGTTGTAAATTACTTCTTGTTGGTCTCTTTAGACAGCCAAGTATTCTCCAGCTTGTCCCAAATGAAGATGGTTCTACTCTAGGCTCATGCTGTATAGACCCTTTCAACAATAAAAACAAAAACAATGCTTGAACGTTCTATTTAGTTCCCAATCTACTTCCTCTACATTAAGATAACATATGGAATGTTAAAACGGAAGCCTTGTGGGGCCAACTATGATGCTGATATTGGAACTCTCTTGAAAGGGTCTATCGAACTGATTCATTGTTTGGAAAAGGTTCTCTGACCTTTACTGTATAAAGAACGGCTCTTCTACAAAGTAAACCTTGCTGACCTTTGCGGACAAGCTGTTTTTGTTTGTTTCTGTACTGTGTGTTTGTTGGCTGTTTTGTTTGCTTGTTATGAGTGTCCAGTCTTTCTGCTAAAGTCAAGCAACGGAGAAGCAAGAATGGTATTAAACTACCTTGATGCTTCTATATCATCCCAATGCCGGTTACTCTTAGATACCTCATGAGCATCCAATTCACTTCAAGGTACCTCAAACCCTGACCCTTACCTTTGGTTCACTCAGTTTTAAAGGCCACAGATGGTTACGAAACAATAGTTATGAAAAGCCAGATGAAATATTCATTCTGAGCCTTCAAGTTTTTAGTTCAGCTCAAGGGCATCACGCAACAATTATTTTGGAGGGGATAATTAAGTTGGCGTTGGCACAAATGGTTGTCATTTATTTCTTCTTTATCTTGACAGTCATTTAGATGGTACCCACAATCCTTTGGGTCACCAGTTTGCAATAGCTGATGTTCATCATTGAATCCTCAGACACATATACTGTAACACTGAATTAGATATAACACTACAGTATGTACTGTAACACAGCCCTGTAAAGTGAGTAACATGAAGTGACCTGTCCACCTGTGTTGTTTATCAACGTCATACAGAACATAAGAAAGCGCCCACAGGAAAATCCACTCACCCTCCTCCACAGAAACATTATGTCCGTCAGTGTAAACACTACAAAAGGCCAAAACATATTACGGCTCACCACCTGTGAATCCTCAGTGAGCTGATGGTGAGCCGCGCGAGTGTGTGTGTGTGTGTGTGTCTGTGTGTGTGTCACCAAGCGCTGTGGAGGCGTAGCACTGACTTACAACAGGATGTGGCCTCCAAATAAACTCACTCACCCTACACGCTGATGGGTCTTTTGAAAGGCTTCGTTGGTACATGCTAAAAGTTAACTCATCACATGCATGCATCATCTTCATCACAGTGAATTCCCCTTAAGTCGGTGTGCATGTGGAGACTCCACAGTGTAATTTAAGTGTGTTAAAATAATTATTACGCTGTGTGGCATCAGAGAAGATTGCTTTGATATTACATGCCACTTGGCTTTTGCATTATTGCTTTAACAACTTGATTCATTTCATTTTTATATTACAATTATTTTCAGACTGGCAAGAGTATTGTCTTTTTTATGTTTCTAAGAAATGTACTGCATAATTTACTCCATCTGCTATTCAAGTTATATGTTTCTATTTATAAGTTTGTTTTAGGGTTAAAAATAACCCTTTGTTCCAAGTGACAAGTTTGAAAAAGGCCATTTCACACGGAGGAAGGCATTATCATGGGCAAAACTACAGATAAGAGCTATCCGGTCATCCTACCTCTATTGAGCTTTAAAATAGTCCCATCTTTTGTCTCATTTCCTGATTTGCATGACGTTTTGGGATAGACTTAAATGTGACAAAGGTAAAATGATATGAGCTATACGCTATTCAAGGTGTTTAATCTGGATTACGTTTTATGAGCTAAGCTTTAGGTGTTACATAATTATTTGAATTAAATGAAACTATTTCAGAAAACCAGACAAATAAAACTATTTCAGAAATACCAGACAATAACTGTTCTCAGCATATCTTATAAAAGAGGGTTATCCACGCATTTATACATGCTCAACGTGCAGTGCTGCCATTGGCAGTGTTATGATAAAATATAACAATATATCAGATCCTCTACGTTTTAATACAGATCAGTATTTCGCTTCTTATCTTTTTTTTTGGGTCAAGGCGCTCTGGGACTGGGATGTCTGTTCAGGTCAGCAGTGAGGAGTAGACAAGACGATGCTGTGATTCACAACACTGGGTCCATTTGCCAGGCCATTTGTTATTTATTAATAAACCCATCTGCTAAGTTCACTGAAACCACAGACATCCTCCTTAGGAGACAGAGACCGAGTGCAGAGAAAGAATTCACAGAAAGAGTTAGCATCCTCTGTGAAGCCTTGACTGCCAACAGGCCTACAGTGTACAGCACCCTCTACTGTAGCTCCGCTGAAAGCAGGGTATACTGTACCTGTAAAGTTGACCATCTATTAGTGATTTGATTATGTCAGCTGAAAGCAGGGTATACCTGTAAAGTTGACCATCTATTAGTGATTTGATTATGTCAGCTGAAAGCAGGGTATACCTGTAAAGTTGACCATCTATTAGTCATTTGATTATGTCAGCTGAAAGCAGGGTATACTTTTGACCATCTATTAGTCATTTGATTATGTCAAAGTATAGTCAGCTCCTTACTAAACCATTTCACTGCACAGGTGAAACAGTATTCATTTTTTATGAATGTATGTTATTTTTGTCTGCTAAGTCCTTCACTGAATAAAAGGCAAAATCATAACTGCTCACATGCATACACTTCATGGTGCTGAATTTAAACATTAATATTTTCTATATGTGGTCATGTCCCAACTGGACACTCCGACACAACAACACAAGTTAAAATCTAAAATCTAGTAAAAACAAACTAATAGCAGAACTCATTTGCTTATATTCAGTGTGTTGATCTTTAGCAGTTGCCAAGCACTTAGCACTTGCCAAGATGTCACAACAAGAAAAGTCAGCCGATAAAAGAGATAAGGTAATAGACTGAACACTGGGAACTCCATAGGCGACATATAAGTCCATCTAAAAAGCTTATGTAACACAGATAGCGGTCTTGCTCTGTGTAATGCAACGTGATGTAAACGGCTGTGACTGAGGCCTTGCTGCAACTCCTCAAGCTTGCACTCAACAATGACGGTTCATCAATTAAGTATCTGCCTCGGCAAGAGCACAACGAGGCGCCCAAACAGCTGTGCAGGTTTCAATGTAACAACCAAAGTGTGTGTGTGTGTGTTTGAGCAAGTGTTTACAACAAACTGCGAACGAACGCCGTCCTGAACAGAAGAGTGGTGCTTTTGCTCCTACGCAGGGTGACCTTTTAACAGCTGGTGCATAGGGGGAGAATAGGGGGGAGAAAAAAATAAAACATTGTTGATAAAAAAAGGCCCCCTACTTTTTTCCCCCACTTCCTGGGGGCATGTCAGGTTAACCCTTTTAGCGCCCCCCACCCCCCCACCCCTCTTTGTCAAACACAGGAACTGGTGCGTAGAGCCTCCTCTGCCCTGGTGCTTATCGGGGTCATTCGGGTAGCGCCCAACGCCTCCAAGCACTTAGTCACTGTTGCCACCCTATTTGTAAGAACCTGCATAGCCATATGGGATGGTTTCCCCCACACCCCACAAAGATGAGGAGTGGATAGGCTGGACTATAAACACAGGTTAGGTCTTTTTCGGGTAGACATCTTAGTTTCAATGTGTCTTTTTGTTTGAAAGGCAGGCACAAGCACGCGGGGGGGAAACTGATTAACTGTACTCAACAGTTTCACTCCCTTTTGAGTCATTGCTCTCTCTCTCTCTGTCTGTCTCACACGTGCACAACCATACACACACACACACACACACAGTAGCACTGTGCATTTGTTTTTGCAAAGGCTTGAGTATTTGCCCATAGATAGAAATGACATTTAGGTGATGAATATGTGGCAGTCACATATTCAAAATCACAAGCTTGGATGCTTTTGGCATAGATGTTAATTCATATATTACCACAAACATTTTATGTATCATGCCACTGCACATGTCCAGCATATGAACTGCAAACAAAGTTGGTCTGTGCTCATATAGGTTCAACAGTTTCTCTGGCCACTCCACTAGGAAACTAGCTTATCTAGGTGTAGATGTCTGCTGGAAAGCCAGAATAATACAGATATAATGAGATCACTGTTTACCCTGGGCTGTTCAACATTTCCTGTTGATATCCACTGCTTGAGATAATCACAATTGTCCTGCCTACTCTGCCGAGAGATACTGACAGGCTAACACAAGTGTCTGGATAAAATGAATTACCACATGAAATCTATACTTATGTGGTCAGTTTTATCCAAACCATTCTTCAAACCAGTTTTATCCAAATGAAATGAAGGCATTATATATTGAAAACGTTATGAATAAGCTGTGGATTACTGACCAAATTTAGATGAAAAATTTTTTGTAGTCAGTGTTACCATAAATGGAATTTCAAACAAACGTTCAGGGTGAGCATCTAAAATTGAATCCAAAATTCATTACTACTCGTTCATGTGAAAAGCTTTCCTCACATTGAACATTCAATTTTCAACATGATTTTGCATCTGCCTTCCCCTTGGAGGTCATATCAAGGTCGTACCCTGAATAGCAGGGGTGCAATGCAGAGCCAATGCTTCTGAGAGGATCAAAGTAGATGCCAGAGGAGTAAGGACTGTACATGTTCTTTCACACTTTCAACTAAGTAAGCTGAAATAACAGTTTCTGCACTTGTTGGGCAAGACCATTGATTTCAGACTGATTTTAGTTGAAGGGCAATTATGAGCAAAAGGCTCACTGATCTCCACTGATCTGAACATCAAAGAAAACAAAAATGTGAACCTCCACAACAGAACTGGAAGTTCTCCTTTTATTCAGAGGTGCAGGTGAGAGACTAATACATTTACTTTCTAGCAGGCCCACCAAGCCTGAGCAGGCATGTAATGACATATAAAGGGAATTGGCAACCACACAAGATTTCCTCAGAATGGACTCGCATGCAGGAATGAATATGTGAAAGATTCTGAGTAACCACCATTAGATGTGTATACACTTGGCACAGATAAGTGAGCATTTGTAATAGCTTTAAACTTGCATTGGGACGCATGAGCTGTTGATGCATAGCCCAGGTCATTGCCCTTTTACTGGAAGTTGTTGGACCAGTAAAGAGAAGCTGATAGATGAGGACAAATGAGGCAAAACATTATGTGGAACAGCAGCTACTACAAATGCAAAAATCCTGCACCAGACAGTGAGAGACTGGTGTTTAGCCATCGTAAACCAATGTCAAGCCTAATGTTGTATTATTGGTCTAGCCTAGCCTTTTGACCACTGGCTAGTTATTAGAGGATAACTCACAATAAACATAGTGCATCATCTGCTAGAGAATAACCACAGTGCTTAGCTTGTTTGCTGGAAGGTGACCAAGCTGTTGGACGAATATGAGCAGCCTGATGAATGGGGACATTAAGGGGAACATCATGCATCTTATCTAGATTCCACGATCTTCCCATCTGCTTAGAGCATCATCCAAGAAATGTATTTAACTTTTTTCTCTCGACAGGGGAGTGCTGTATCTCTTACCTTATCAGGAAAGTTACAAAAGTGACAATATATCTAAGTAGTATTTGAAGGATGCACCATGTGTCTCTAACTTGTGTGTCTCTAACTTATACTGTTGATACGGGAAAAGAAGTTTACAAATGCATTGTTGATACGAACAGTCCCTGTATCCACAGTGTACACAAATAATACGCTAAACACATCTCATAAATAAACATACAAATATGTTCCCCCAGGCTGAGTCAGTTTGACTATATTAGCAGAGCAGCCACAGGCTCATTTGTAATCTCTACATACAATGTGCAATATTGGATTCGGATTCAGGGATATTTTATTAGCAAGGGGAAGGCAGTGGCGGAAATAGTCTCCACCATGTTGAAATAGTAGCAGTAAGCATAGTCAACTAGTGCAGAAGCTAAAGATGACAATACAGGCCTAGCACATCATCACTGTCAACTTTAATATCTATCTCCCTCTTTCTTTCTATATCTCTCTCTCTCTCACTTTTTCTCTCCCTCAAGGTGTTAATCCTGGGTGTATATCTTGTGGGCTTTGGGCTGGCTACCTCTGATGATTAGTGAGAGAGAGAGAGATAGAGGGAGAGAGAGAGAGAAAGAAAGAGAGAGAAAGAGAGAGAGAAAAAAGGAAAGAGAGAGTGAGAGAAGTACTGCATTGCTGTATGACCTCTAACTCACACCAGTTTTTCCGAGTCCTATCTCCCCCTGATAGGACCCAGTCACTATCAGTCCTATTTGTTTGCCCCGGAGGACAGGAGGTGTCTTTCTGACACCCACAACCCGCAACTCTCGTCCCAAAGAGCCACTGGGGAGTGCGAGCGGGGGTGGACTACCCAAAAAGGTGCTTTTCCAGTTTGCCGAGAAAAAAAGAACACTCGAAAGACAGAAATACAGAACACAGGGAGACGGGAATATTATTTCTAAATAGGGTCACATTGCATGAGAAGCCTCCAGGTTTCCTTTCTTGGCATACTGTTATATGCAACACTGCCATCTTGAGTTCAAAGATGGGACATGCGTCACATAGTAGTACACATTGCTCAGTGAGGAAAAGCCACAGTATGGCATGGCTGAGTGATGTCTGCTTCAGAGAGAAGTAAAGTAGCCTACCAATCTTCCTATGAGCCTAAGTATGGTTAAAAAAACTGGGAGCAAGCAACTTATGTAAACTGTGGAGGATAAAGAATATGTGCCAGAACAAGTACAAGAAAAATAAGATGTACAAGAAGTAAAAATAAAATAAGCTAGGACATCGCACATAAATGTCAACCTTCAAACGGATCTCCAAGCAAACTCTGGGAGGATAATTTTTTTTTATATATAATTCAATTTAGTCTAATTCCTTTGGATTTCTCTCTGTCTGTGAGTCTGCCTGTCTGTCTATGTGTGTATCTTTGGGTGACCCCAGCGTGCCTTCCTCTCGCTCTCCCACAGCGTACCCCAATCTCGACGGCGCTGCTCAGGCCGAGGAATGCTCTGGCAGTGGCCAGACCCTGCAGACAATGGCCGCTTGTGTCCAGTGGAAAACGCAGCACTCCCGCAGCTGCCACTATCAATTTACTCCTCCAAACATCTCCACTCTCTGCCTGCTCTTCATCCCAGTGCAGAGCAGAGAACACTCCCTCCCATATGGAGATACGGGTCCCTGAATGTACGACTCTCCCTAACAGACACACGCACACAACAACAACAACAACAACAACAACAACAACAACACACACACAAACATAGTACACAAAACACACACAAATACTGTATCTGAATCTATACACAATATGCATAAAGGTAACACATTTATGCCCACACACAGACACACGCACACACACACACACACACACACACACACACACACACACAGACGAACATTCATCCTCTCTCTCTCTCTCTCCTTCTCCCTCTGCCTCTGTTTAACACTTTCAGACACACGCTACCTTTCTTTCTCTGACACACCCACATGCCACACCCATCTACAAACACATTCACACACACACACACACACACACACACAGACAGACACTCACTCACACACACACACACACACACACACACACACACACACACACACACACACACACACACACACACACACACACACACACACACACACACACACACACACACACACACATTATGCCTCCTACAGCTGTATGGCTGCCTTCTGTGATAAAGTAATAATCACCCTTATCTCTCTTCCCTTTTTTACACTGTAATACATCATAAATTAAACACCACAGGAATGGCCCATTATGGTAATTTGTCATTGTTCTAACCCTATAAATAGAAAACTAACCTGATATAAAGAACAAATTGATTTGATGCTGTGTGAAATATAGCAAACTTAATGATGTTTGGGAAGAAATTCCGGAGTTCCCAAAAATTCCTTTATAGTTCCCTAAATCTTCAAATGTCTTTGTGTTACATTTCAAAGGATGCTCTAATGCTATGCTCAGACTGCAGGAAAATCGGATCGGAACAACATAACTGCCCTGCAAAGCCAAAGTGCAGTATCTGCGAAAATTCCAAACTGAGAAAAACAGCTTTGTTGTTTGTCTTTGACACTGTATTTAAGCAGATACTGTAAAATGAAAACCCTTATATCTTCAGTAAATGTTTCAGTAGATCAATGATATTTTGATAGGTTGATCAGAAGATATGGCATTTTATATTGGCGTAAAAAAGTGAATTTCACATGCAGATTCTGCACTTTGGCTTTGTAGGGCAGATAAGTTGTCCAGACATCACCAACCAACATATCTGCATGGGTTGCTGTGGTGACCAGTATAGAAGCAATGAATCAATCAATAAAAGTTATTTGACCCTCGGCTTATAACAGCAAGAATTCAAGCACTTCTATCATACTGGATTTGAGGTATCGTACTGGATTTGAGGATAGTGACATAAAAGACACATTGAAATCCAATTTGAGTGGACAGAGTGTCCGCACTGAGACATGTGTGCAGAAATCCGATTGGAATGTGCTATGGGTCCAATTTGTGAAATAATGAGATTTGATTTGGGTTTTTCATTTTTATATTTTGCTGTTCAGACTTTCAAAACACAATCTGGATATAATCTGGAAATGGCAAAAATGGATTTGGTCTGGCAGGTTTTTTTGGTGTTTGGTTGAACTTTGGTATGACCTTTGGAACTTCCAATAACACTTATTATGTTCATGGTTCTCCACAGATGCTTTTTGTCCAAAACGACTTACAGTACAATGACATCAATTAACATTAGATTAACATTAAAATTAACCGTTTAAACTAAGTAAAGCTTGAATAAAAAAATACAGACACATTCAGTAATAGACTGAATACATTTACTAACACAGAATACTAACAATAACTATAAACATAAATATTTCAATAACTAATTAGTTAGACACAAGGTAAACAGGGGAGTCTTTAGACCCTCTTGGAATGATTAGACCCTCACACAGTGTCAATCTGTTTTAATTTTACATTTGACTTCAAGTCTCCATGGCAATATTGCCAGACTGCAATTTGCCGTTCGCTAATCAGCACTTCAAGTGCCTGGCATTTAGCTTGAGCCCTACATCAGAGTCGCTCCCTAATATCAGTCTGCACTTGTCTGTGCCATCAGCCAGTGATGCTCCAGAGCATGTGTGTGCATGCGGCAGGGGATTAAGAGCCAACAAAGGCTTCTGTTCAGGCCACAGCCCTCAACACACACGCTCCTAACACATATGGGTTATGGACACACACATGGACAGACACAGGCATGCACACACGCACACACACACACATACTGTATGCACGCACGCACGCACGCACACACACACAGAGACACACACATGCACGCACGCATGCACCTACTGTACACACACACACACATTCACACAGTGCACCTAAAGCAATGTGCACATAATGTGTGAATGTGAATGACACACATACTGCCCCCCCCCCCCCCACACACACACACACAAACACTAATCCAAGCAGTTCAGACTGCAATAGAATACCAGAGGATGTATGGTTCTAATGCTGTACTGATGGGTACTATTTCATAAGTGTGCAAATAAATACAATGTGCTTATTCAGGCTGAATCATTTCCTACTGTACATAGTACATTTGTAAACTAAGAAATATTACATGCTCATATCTCATGCAAATACAGTATTTCCTGTTCCTGAAATACCAGAGTTGTGCAACCGGTTCCAATTGTTGATAACATTCACAACAAATGTCTTTCTCTTATCGATGTCTTAGTGGTCTTTCCCCCATACCTCCCACATGGAGAAACTGTTATTTTTTTGTTAATTTAGAGAATAACACTTTTGGCATTGCATGTACAATATGAAGTCTATGAGCCGTTGGACCAGCCAGTATACAGAATATGAGGGGCATCTTTGGGGCTGCATGAAGTCATTTCCACAGAGTTTGTTGAGGGCCAGAAGGGCAGCACTAAAATCTACCATTAGCCGAGCAGTCGGACGCTACGTGGTAGACGCAGAGGGTGAAACAGAGGTGAACCTGCTGGACGCAGTAACCCTTTCAAAAACATTGCTTTAGTGGACCCGCATAAATGGCATCATTAGGGGGCCAGCCAAGTTGGCATGACGGTAGTCTGTGCTAGCAGCACAAAATGGACCCAGGTAGCATCTGTGTCTGACATCAAGGGTCTGAGATAATGTCTTTCAGATGAAGGACGGTCTTTTTTCTCCTCCATCGGGTACACTTGCTGGTCAGAGGTGCGGGCATCATTCCAACGTGCAGAACAGCCTGAGTGGACTACTGGACTTTGGACTGACCTCCAAACCCATGAGTAATAATATGCCTAGAGAATAAGTGCTTAAATCACAGAGGTTCGCTTCACTCATTGTGTTTAGGTGACCTAAAGGAGGTCCTCGGACCACAATGTGAAAACCACAACCACAAGAAAATCCAACACAGACCTAGCCATTTTACTGTAACATCTCAATCATTTTCATCTGAGAGCAGTTCAAAGCTTAAGGAAGATAAACACATCAACCATAACTGGGCTCTCAAGGAAGCTGATGATGAGACTTTGGCCCTGCTGATGTTTCACTCCTCTGGACCTACTGGCGTTTCCCAGTTAGTTAAAGTTATAGTTAGTCATAATTAGTATGATATGAGCAAACATCATATACACTCAGTGTATACATTTTTTGATTGTAGCAGTACCATTTGAATGCAATGTTTGCAGTCCTTGAACGCCCCCAAATTTGAACCCTGAGTACATGAAGAAGTTGGCAAGCAGTTGCAGAGCTTTGTGGCACACTGTGCGACATACATTTTGCATGAGGCAAAATATTCAGTGGAATTCAATTCAATAGAAAAAAATGATTAAAAGTTAGTCCATCAAGCACACACTATCAAAAAGCTCCATATATGGCTTTTAATTGTTCCTGTGAGATATGAAATAGTTCCTTGCACAAGTTGTCTGACATGCCTGAATAACAAACCTGAACTTGTAGAGGTTCCGCTGAGCATTTCACAGCCAAACTGAGACCATAATTTGACTCAGATCCTATTATTGTGAAATACCTTGCAAGGCTACTGGACACTTGAAACATTGCTAGAGATGAAGCATGAACTTCAATTTAGTAGGACGAATATTTCATGTCAGTCCCTCCAGTGTTCTAATAAAGAGGTCATGTGTTTACCTTGCATAGCACTACAGTTACGCCAACCAATTAAGGTAAAGCTCTGGTAGACTATTCTAGACTTTTACAAATAGTCGGAGCCGTGACCTTTCCATTTTTGCTGTGACAAACAAAAATACACACAAAGTAGCAAAAAATATTACATACATATAATTTAATGGCTACTTACTGGATATTCATACTAAAATAATTTACAAATAGCTGTACAAATATTGGAGGCTACTGAATAAGTAGACCATGAATAACTCCCTTCAATGATATATTCTAGAAACATGTGGCTGTCTGTTTAGGGTAGACCTACTAGATATCCCAGTGGAAGAGGAGCAGTAATGGAATGTTTTCCGCCTTGCACAACCAGTATGTACAACGCTGTGGCCTAATTCTCCAGAACCAACATTTCATCTAAACCAATATGCAAATCAAGGCAGCGAGGCATTGATGATTGAAGGCGTCTGTGGAAATAGACCTGGAGGCTACGGACAATTCCCTGATTGTTGCTTAATGCTTAAAGTAATGTTGCAACATTCACAAAAAACAAGACAAAACAAAGACATCCTTTGACTGGTATGAGGTACAATTCATCTTTGTCTGAACAGAGTGTAAGTGCTACAGATGCTGTTTCCTGGGGGGTTTGTTACTGTTTTACAACACGTAATGGCTATTACACGCTTTAATATAACATGATGCAAGCAGTAGTTAAAGTCTCTTCCCCTTCCTCATTCTTTCCCATAATTCCCTCTTCCACTAGATGGTGGCCATGCTCAATAGCAGTTCATTTACAGATGCACCTGTTCTGTCAACTGTAATTGAGACAGAGGAGCCAGTGTCATTCAACAGGGCCAGTGTCTGACAAGCTGCTACCCACTTTTATAGACAGCAGATAGAGCTGAAGAGCTTTCATTCCTGTTAAACTTAAATGACTCCACAGATAAGAGGGAAAACACTTGCCCAATCCAGTCCACTCTTAACTATACAGTATATCTTATTTGCCTTTGTTATATGAACTGAGTGAGGAGATGTCAAAAATGTCCGGACTTGTGATGAGGCCAGAAAAAGATTTCCACCCCACCAACTACACACATTCAACACTGAAATAAATGTTTGCAAACCAACATCAATTTGGCTCAGGCTTGGCTTTCAATTAAGTTAGATTATGAGATGAATCATAGTCACATCAAGTAAAGTTACAAAGTGACAAAATGTAGTCTTACTAGTAAGTATGTAGTCTCACTGACATGAAGTAGATGGGGAAATTAGTCTCACTCCACATACAATCCTACTAAAATAATTGTTAACATGGTCATGGTCGTACATGGTCGTTGTTAAGGAGTGTGGCTATGTTTGCTATGGTATAGTGGAATAGGAGATTGTTGCTAAAGGACTGCTTTAGTAATGTGAATTATATAAAGGATGTTTGCTGGTGTGGGCATTGGGTACTAAGGTATACAAGACTGTTGCTACACTGTTGTTATGTGGTAGCTCTAGTACCCCTTATCAACAGTAAGTAGATCAAATAGACATCAAAGTTGTCTTCATGACAGCTGAAACCAGATGGAATCAACTATTTTAAGTCTGTGCGTACTTATGTCAGAGTATATGTTCTATACAGTTCTTCAAACACAAATGTATTAATTGAAGTGCAATAGGTTTGCTTTCCCTTTAAGATATATATATTAGGGCTGTCAATCGATTAAAAAAAAAAATCAAATTAAAGGATACCACTACCAGGAACACCACTAACCACTCAGTGAGTTGCACAGTTTTGAAAACGAACGTTAAGGGTTGTTTTAGGGACATGTTTGTGCATGCCTGTAGGCAGCCACTCTGAAGCAGAAAAGTCGAGACAGGACCAATCGTCAAAATTTCGGTGTCCACCACATCCAAAACAAACCAGAAAAGGGACTCAAAGTGCTAAATACCGGAATTATCCTTTAATTACATACTCTGTGATTAATTAATCTAAATGAATCACATATATCATTTTTGCAGTGAAAGTATTTTAAATATTTAAATTCCAATGCATCATTGAATAATCAGCATTAGTGACATTAAAGTTCAAAAACTCTTTTATTATTATTTTCACTGTTCAAATAATGGCCATAATAATCTATGATATGACCTAATATGCTGAGAAGTTTTTTTTTCACATACAAGGCATTTCAGGTCACAGATATAACCTAGGGGACACAATAAAAATAAATTAACACTCCCCTCAATGTCAACACTATTTCTTTGCATTGATGTGCGACTTGACTTGACGAACTCCAGTGATATGCAAATTCCTTGCTGCAGACATTGCAGAGGACTTTATTTTAATCAACACTTTATTTTTATCAACACCATCAGGCCATTTTTAAAAGTAAATGTTCCAATCAATGATCTAGGCAGCACATTTTCTTCTCTCTCCTTCATTTTACAGTCTAATGGTTACTGACTAGAATGGCTCGGGGTCAAAGATCATACGGAATCGATTAATCTGCGCTATTTTTTTTAATCAGTTATTTTTTCTCAAATTAATTAATCGAAATTACCGGTAATCAGTTATTTTGACAGCCCTAATATATATATATTAATTCTCACAGGGTTGTCTGTCTCCTTTTTGAACACTGCTCACTTGCGTGCTTCTGACAGATAACCACTGACCTGGAAATATGCTTAGAGAGTCCAATGCCTCAAGATAACCGCTATTCAAAAGGGAAAAGACCCTGACTTAGATGCTAAATGAACTATGCTGTTCACATTTAGCGTAGTTCAAATCACGGGCAAACAGACAGGCAAGGCGGTGCACATTTGGAACAGATTTGTCTCACATATGGTCCATGAAAAAAACAGGGTACGCATATCTGAGCAATGGGTCTTGTTGTCGGGCCTCACTGTTGTAAGCTGCGGCTATTTGATCTGGCCATGATGGATAGCAATCCATGTCAATCCACTCTTAACGCTTTGATAAAAAAATATTCTAATGTCCCACTCAGTGTCTGCACAATCCTGTACCACAGCTATCACAGAGCACTACCCAAATGCATGAAATATTTAACAAAGACTGAATACAAGTGTGCTAAAACTGCTAGTAATGTGTTTCTTACGCCAGTGACTGCAATTGCAATCCCAAACCGTATGGACTGTAGATTAAGTCTGAATCAGAGTACTAAGCTTTTAATGGTCACAAAGGTTGGATGTGTGCCAAATAAAAACCATGCTGTATGTGCCTGCAATAAATGCTGCTCTCATCCTCTCATGATCATCATGATGCTCCACCTCCATTAAACATACTAACATGTATGCAGTGCACACATCTCTACTCCCAACACACACACACACACACACCCATATGGACACAAAATACACATACACTCATGCACACATATGGACATCAACATGTATACCTAATCTAACTTTCATTCATTCACACACACACACACACACACACACACACACACACACACACACACACACACACACACACACACACACACACACACACACACACACAGTAAAACCCATTATGTTGCAGGGATGTGTTGCAGTGCTCACTCTGCAGCAGAGCTGAGTGCATGATCCCAGCTCTCACTACCCTTGTTCTCTCTCCTCCACCTACAGTGAGGCACCTTGGACACCAGGGGGCAGCTGTACCCTCACCTGGAACATTCTCCCACCATGCTTCCCTCACCTGAATGCCATCAGTCCAAATAGTTGTGCATGCCTGTCTGCCCGCCTGCCTGCCGTCTGCTATGGTTCACTGCTCTGTCAGGGGGCCTAGCAACCCTTTTTGTTTACCCTGGTCTCTGAACTCTGGTGGCCTTCTGTTAGCCCTCAGTTTTTTTTTTCTCTGGTGGATTGTGGAATCCCTTGTGGATTCTGGTCTGTCTTAGTTTTTTTGCGATGATGGCTGCCTGATTGGGGTATCTGTTTTGTGTTGTTTTTCTGCTCTCATGAAGGATCTCAGTTTTACTCATTAAAGTTTGGAACAAATGTGCCTAATCCTGGATGCAGAGAAATGTGTGGGTTTAGTGTTTTGTGTACAAAGAGAGGGAGAAATGTCACCAATCCAAGACACACACACACACCCCAAGCCCCCACTCACCCCACGCATGCACGCACGCATGCACACACACACACACACACACACACACACACACACACACACACACACACACACACACACACACACACACACACACACACACACACACACACACACACACACACACACAAACTCACGCACATGCACACACACTCACTTTTGGTTAGTAGGACTCTCCTCAGCTGCAGGGAATAAGGGAGATTCCAATATAGTTATCTTATCTTTGTGAAGAGCTTTCGAGGAATAGACATATTTGTCTGTCAGGATATGAGCAATACATTTGGAAAGATATTAATAATTAGAGATGCACTACTGGAAATAATACTTTTAGAACACTGCATTCCAAGAACATACAGTATGCATGTGGGAAGATGTTTTAAGGGAGTTATTCACCACAAGACTGGTTTTAATCAAAGTCATCTGGCTTGTTTCACAGATATTGAGTGAGGACAAGAAAGACAAAACAATATTGGGAATAAAAAACTACCCACACAGGGGAACGCACACACACACACACAGACACACATACACCAGTGGACGAAACAGATGTGTAGATTCATACTGTGTAATAATTCAATTAATCACTCTGTTCTCAATGCCTCCATGGCAAAAGAACCTTGTCTTAGCACCCTCATAATGAAACGTTCTCCTCATTTTTTTACATCTATCATGCTAGGAACAAGGCACCCTTCCAAGACACCAGATATGAGCGGACATGTGATACGGCAGCACCTGTACCTCCTCGCTCTCCCACACACATACATGCATCCATACACGGCCTGGGCATGGGCACAGAGGGGGGGCACAGAGGGGGAACACGCCAGTGGCCGGCACGGGAAACATCTGCACCGCGTTGAGCCCATAGCTGGGCCCTTGGGGGCCAGCTGCCGTGCGTGTGTCCGCCAACTTGTTTCATGTTTTATGTGTCGGGCCGCTTTGAAAACAACAGGCACGGCGGACTCTGCTTCCCTGCCCGGCAGCTGTGGTGAGGTGCCGGGGGGTCGAGGGGTAAGCAGGGTGGTGGTATGGGTGATGGAGGTGGTGGTAAGGGTGATGGAGGTGGTGGTAAGGGTGATGGAGGTGGTGGTGATGGAGGTGGTGGTGATGGAGGTAGTGGTGGGGAAGTGTTACAATACTAACTCTGCTACAATCATTACCAGGGCTGCTGCCTCTCATGTTTGAATATGTGGTGGAGAACTTTGGCCACAGGCAGCACCTCTGAGACACATGCCCCGTGTTGGACACTAACATTTCTGTAAATGCTTTGCATCGTGTGCTGTATTGTGCAGAATGATTACCTCTATAATGACCCAACTGAAAAGGGGAAGCACTTTTGTACCCCGAGCCATGCACATGATACTACTCTATACTGTACTCACTGCTTAATGGTGAGGAATCAGGTAAGCTTTGCCACTATCACAGTAATGGTAAGAAAACGTCCCTGCACACACCTTGAAGTACTTAAACCCTACATAACTGTTTGATTAAAGCCAAAGGGATCTGCTAGCGTGCAGTAACTGAGGGGCCGGTCTGGAACATCTCAGTGCTAAATTGTAAGGCCTGGTGTGGTTATTCAGATAAGAGGAAAATTTCACCAGTACGCTTTCTTTTAATCTAGCAGGGTTATAAAAGGGTTTGTGCAACAAGAACAGTGACTATATACTGTAGGCTACATACAGAAAAGTATTTATTTAGTCAAATTATAGCCCAACAATAGCTACATTATGTATGCAGTTACAGTTGCAGTAAATATGTCACCATTAAAAGTAAAGACGATTGGGCTTCTATTTCCCATTGAGGCAATAGGTTATGGGAGCTGGATCGCTGGCCCTTGCAGTTGTCTTGGGCAGCTGAGACATTGCTGTGGGCATGAGTGGTTGGCACGTGCCAGGGCTGGACAGGTGTGGTTATGCCTTCCCAACAGCTCCACTCTCTGGCATGGTCACGAGTCACGACATGCTTGGAACTGAATACAGCACTATGAAACCCTCGGTAATAAATTGACAACGAATGTTTGGTGTTGACAAAGCATCTTTTGAAATCGAGGTCCAGTGTTCTACATTGTAAATCCAAATCTAACACTGATTTATGGGAATTGTGAATATGCCTAGTAGCTATATATCCATCCCTTGGCACTACTATGAGAGCACGCACAATCCGAGTCCAAGGAAGCCAAAAATGAAATGGCTAGAGTAGGGCTGACACACAACGCATACCAAGGTTGTAAGAGGCGTGCAGAAGAACAGAAAAACAGACTCCTTATTACATGAGTTTTGGGGCCCAATTTAACACTTTGACAGGTGCACTAAGAGAAGAGGAACTATTAAGGACATGAGGGGCGATGTGGCGGGGGTGGTTTGAGTGCGGAGGTGGTGGGGTGGGCCGAAGCAACAACAAAAACCCCCGCGACCTTGGGTATAATGATCTCTCATTCATCACCTACATGGCTTTCTTTCCAACACAGTGGCTACTGTGTATCAACTCTGTCACCCCCCCCCTTCCAAAAAAAAAAATTGAGCAGGAAAAAAGGGGGGCTTCGCGTGCACATCTGCGTTTTTCATTGGCAAGGGCTGCGCTCTTCCCTCTTGACACTTGGCCACACAGGCGTTCAGCCAGAGCCTCATCACATTTTCTACACTGACCTAAAAACAAGGACACAAATGGATGGTAAGTGTCCATGTGTGTGTGTGTCTGTGTGTGTCCGTGTGTGTGTGTGTGGTGTGTGTGTGTGTGTAAAGGGAGGAGGGTATGGTTGCCTGATCATAATTCATTTGGGAAATAAGCAGTTATATGAAACAAGGCTAAAGAGTTATTGATATACAATATTAAGAGCTATTTTCTGAATTCCAAAGAGAAAGAAAGTGACACATTTGATCTATCAAGTTTACATATTCTTTCCACTACAGCAGAAGCAGGAAACACAGGAACCCACAGCCTAGAACCATTCTGCACTCACAAGAAAATAAGACATCATAGGCAAGGATAGCGTTATAAAGGCACAACATCAGAAAGTGCAAATGAGTAAAAGCCTGGGACTAGTTAAGGTTACTATTTGGCAATGTAGAAGTGACGCCCTCTTTGAAGCACAGCTACAACAACAGATTTATCACACATGGCACACGAACACGTTGAAGATGTACAAATGATCGAACCATTTATTATTACAAACCTCATCATGCTTACACAGAGGACCACACATCCTGAAATATAAGCTACTGACAAGATCACTGTTATAGACCCTTAATAAAAACAAAAACAATGCTTGAACGTTCTATTTGGTTCCCAATCGACTTCCTCTGCATTAACATAAGCCTTGTGGGGCCAACTATGATGCTGATAATGGAACTCTCTTGAAAGGGTCTATATTCCAGTTACCGTAAGTTATTCTTGGCTAATCTGTATATTTAGCCCTTGATTGGGATAATAATGTTCTTACTAAGTTTGATACAAGAAGACAAATATTTCATGGATGTCCATTAGGACAACTTGCCCAACGCATAATAACGGAATCTATCTCTCTAAGCCATCAGTGGACCAGAAAGGTTCAGGTTTCGGCTTAACAAACCTGGCTCTGCAATTCCAAACCACGGTGCTTCGCCTGGTTGGACCAAAAGCAACAGTTTTCAAGAGAAGGAAATAAGTTTTCAAGGCCACCCTGTATTCGCTGGGCTGGGGCTTAATAAGGGTCAAGTCAGGGCTGCCACTCTGTAACATCTTCAGTGACTTCTTTGTTCAGTGCAACCTGAAGACATTCATTGGCGGAAACGCTAAATCTCTCCTTGGACAGGGTTGCACGGTTCAAGTGGCAGCAAAGGCTCAGTCCCACGTTAAGTGTCCTTATATTTAGATGTACTAAATAAGAACTAATTTAAGGGACTTTTATTACACGTTAGTAAATTTAAACCAGACCCAAAAGTAGATTACAAAACTGTAGACTAACGGAGTCATTACACATTCAAATTATCAATTATTGTATTTGACAGAACAAAAGGACACAGATGTGTCCTCCCCAAGATTCAACTCTGATAACAATTATTCTTGCCAGAGCAAGCTAAATCTGCTGAGTCGCTCATAGCTGACTTGAGTTCAATATACAATAGCAGAACTAAATCAGACCTTCTGCACAGCAAATGTTGACCTTCCTGGCGGCCAGTGTGGTTGTGGTTGTGAAATGACACAAAGATGAATCAGCGGTTTGATGGAATAGCCTACTCCGTAAATATATTGAAGGGGATGAGAGAGTGCCTGTGCTGCTAACCTCTGACTCTCTCACAAAGAGAAAATGATCCCCAGCACATAACTTGACGCGATGACATCAGATGACATCATGCCGCCTTCTTCCTTCTCTTCCCACCACATCAGCAAAGAGCCTTGAGCCCGTGACAGTATTGATCATGACCCACCCCCCTGCACACACACACACACACACACACACGCACGCACACACACAAATTGGATTCATTTAATTTACTCACCCACTCCACCCCAAATTAAATCTTTTTGATTAAATAAAACAATTAAATCCAGACTCACCCCACTTTGGAACCCCCATGGTTCAAAGACAACATATCATTAACGACACCTCTACCCAAAACTGTTGACACACCATTTTCTATTTTCCGTGGCTTTTGAACTGTCAGTTTGATTTTCATAGTGGTAGTAGTCCGTAAGCAACTGTAAGCTACACAACTGACAGCCACAAAGGCAATCTAATGCACTGGCCTGACAGAAGTCATGTGGCATTTCTAAATTTCCAAGAAATACATTTAAATATGGGGCATGCGTACCCTCCAGTACATTAACTATTTGGCCTAAAAGTGGACTCATCTGTTAATCTGTGTGAGCACCAGAGATTAGCATGGTTTCTGTAACCTGTCTATGATACAGTGTGTGCGGTTTGACATCATTCCAACGTGCCCTCTCGCCAAATGTCCTGCAGAAGAAGAGGGCACTTTCATGGTGTGATTATGATTGAATTTCACTTCCTGCTATAAAGCGCAACAGAAGTACCACAGACACCCACTCAGAAAGAACTGCACTCTAACGGACTGAAGACTAGATGTTACACTCTAAACTACAAAAAATGATTTACCAATTCTCCATTTGTTTGCAAATTAGCACCACTGTATAAGTAAGTACACATTAAATCACTGACTGTAAACAGGCATCAGATCCATTTAGGAATTACTGTAAAGTAAGTTTCAGATAAAGTCCACTTAACTCTGAAATTGTACAATATGCTATGGTGGTGAAATCTAAGCGCCTTTCTTGTATTAAAGTAGGACTTTAAACATTCAGTGAATTTGTCAATTTGTTGATATGATTCCTGTCAACAGCCACCAAAATCCTACTGCAAGAAAGGGCCCAACATTTGACTATGCAACAACCCCTCCAGTAAACCATGTCAAATCGCCTTACAGTAGAAATTCCTGACAAATGCATTCCCTGCGCAGCTAAACGTTTCGCTAGATATAAATTACTTCAAATATGCACAATGGCATGTAAAGTGAATCAATCAACTTAATTCTATTTCCCCCCCGAGATAAATGCACTCATTTTCAATAAATCACATAATATTAAACTAAAATCACCCTGCCCTGCTAGCATTTTAGGTTTTAAGGAGCATTCCAGCTATTGACCACTGGGAATACTGACCACTGTCTCTATCTTTCCAACCACGACCAATGGGCAATCTGCATTTACATAAGTGCACATTATGGCACACTAAACACTATACACTTCACTTCCTGGTTCCCCTAGACTTCCTTCGGCATCTCTTAGCTGAGTATAAATCTGTGTGTGTGTGTGTGTATCTCTCTCTTTCTCTCTGTGTGTGTGTGTGTGTTCAATAGAGCAGCGCTCCACTCACTGCTGTTTAAGTCAACAGGCTCATTCACGGAGGGGCACCCCGGGGGGGTGAGGCTCGTCAATACTCCTCAATCAGTCAACCAGGCACGCCCTGTCAGCTGTCTGACCGCTCAGAAATATGTAGCTCCCGAGGATGCCAGGGGGCCCTTAAAAGAAATTAATCCATCTCATTGCCATTATTTAAGATATAAAGGTGATCGAAGGCATAGTTTGTCTGGACTAAAGGATACTGAAGGCCCCTGTGGACTGAGGTCAATTGGGATGGTTATGGCTTGACTGATTGGTTCATTTTCCAAAATGGGGCCATAAATACATAATACACTGGGACAATGGTTTTGCCATTTTTAAATGGCAAATGAATAAACCTATATCCTCAATCCCCCATTCACTTTCAGTGTGCACAATCAAATCAGCAAGATTACACCAAAACATAATTGTGTTATCCGATTTCATTTGGGACGTAATAATAAAAAGACATCATACGTTTTGGGGACAGGAGCAGATATGTTGATTACAAATGTGGATTAATCGGCTTGACCCAGAGGTTATAGCGGAGATTTTTTTTTTATACTAATCACAATGTGACGTGTCTCCGCTGGCCTCTAAATAAAAAAAGAATTGGTGCAGACTAAAACAATTTTCCACATTTGTAGGACAGCTCTCTAAGGCTGGTAGTATTTTTTCATAATACAGATTACATTTCACTAAAGGCATTCAAACTAGGCCTAAAGTGCCCAACTGTTCAGTAAAGCTGACATCAAATGACACTGCTGTCTCTCCAGACAGCCTTCATATTGTTTTACATGACATTTAAAGGTTTACAATGAAGAACTAGACATATATCTCTTTGGAAATGAGTAGTGCTGAGCATTTCTTTGGGGGGGCGGTGGGTGGGATACCCACCACGTAGAATGAAATAAGTATCATTATTTACGGCCTATGGCACAGTTCACTTCAGATTAGCTGATGGGGAATGAGTTAAATGCATACATATAAATTAACAGAAATATTGTATGATTGTATGAACGAAAATTGTATGAATGAATGAATGAATGAGAGTGTGATGAGTATGTTTTAGAATCATACAGACTGATACAAAAATCATTCTGCACAAAATATTACTTTGGCAAGAAAAAAAACATATGATGATTGCAAAATAGTCCAAAGGCAAACAGTGCATGTCCCTTTGAGTGACAATTCAAAAGAAGGTATGTGTGTATGTCAAAACAGGAAAGAGATTCATCCAGACAAGTTTACCCTTCCTGTCACTGGCAATCATTCACACAAAATAATGCTGTGCCCAACTCCACAAGGAGAAAGTGTGTTTTTCCCACTTCTAACAGAGTTCCGATTTCCACATTCGGACAAGGCGTGCAAAAGATCCTACCAGACAAAAACAAATGTTTGGACTAATTTGCTTTTGGCAGAGGAGCTTCTCTGTGCAATGTTTTACTGTTATTGATTCCAGCCTTGGATTTCAGTGTTTCAGTAATTCATTTTCTCCATGTACTTCCAGGTTAGATTTCTTCAGTATTGCAGGCATTTGACTCTTCTGTACAGAGTTCATTTAAACCTGCCTATGGCTTTATGGGCCACTCATGTATCAGCTGTCCTCTGCTCTAGATAAAGTAGTTTTAATAGGAAGAGGCCTGGCGGCAATTCAACCCCATCAACAGCCCACTTCATGGAACAGACCCTCAAGACTCTCATCCCCATAACTTCTTTTGGACACCTTTGTTTTCTGTATTGCAAAGTGTCTAAGGAGAAAACGTCCCCCCCCCACACCCCCAATTTATTAGAGATCTGATGTCAGTTTTTAAACGATTGTGAATAAAGAAAAGAGAATTTCCTCCATTAGTAATCCAGTGAGCATCTACATTTGCATATACTGTATATATGTAATGTACTGTAATGTATATCAGTAATTTGAACAGCAGAACGAGGAAAGGTCATGTCTGTAAAGCTGAACTGAAATGCCCTTACAAACCTGCACTCATGGAATTCTTGTTTCAGGAAGAATGTTGGAGACAATGGTACAGTGCACATTTCTCAAAGCTACTGTTCTTGTTAAAGGTGAAACAAACAAAAAGAAACATTCAACTCATGAACACCCAAAAGCTCCTTAGTCCTTACAGCATTATTTGTTTGCTCATTCCACCATGCTCAATGTCGCAAGTCTTGGAAATTAAGGATTTGAGATGCATTATGCCTAACCCAAAACAAAGTGTGCCCAATCAGCAACCAAAGGCCTAATGAACTACACAATTCCTTGGCATACAGAAGCCTTGCCATAATACATGCTATGCCAAGCACGTTGACTTCCAACAAATCTTTGCTGTCAAGTAAGATCAGTCCAACACCTGCAGAGGATTTCATAAAGTAATAGCAGTTCTATTGTGCAAAGGGGATGTTGAGAGGAGTTATGAGTGTACCTGCATGGGGAAATACTAAGAGTGTAATTTATTCTTTACATTAATCGGCATGTTAACAAATACAAAAAAAACATCAGAGGAATAACTTTCTGGTGGGATAATAAATGTAGCTGTCCTTCTGCTCAAAGTAAAATAAATCAAACCAAGCTACTTACTGTCACACACAGTGCTCACCAAAGACACATTTAATCAGTTAAAATATTGGACACTAACTCTGAAAACAGTAGAATTGGAAAGATATTACTTGCTTTGTATAACATAATTATTTAAGTTGCCCTTTCTAGATCTTTATTACACAAAGGCATTACATGTGTGATTTTAACACCAATTACTGCCACTGATGTCATGCATTGCCATTCAATTCATAATTGTCCCCAGGGGATCTGTAATCCATATATATATGTAATATAATTATGACTCTCATCCTATTTGCATTTTCTGCCAAGGAGGTTGTAAACCTGTGCAATAACTGTTTATTGCAGGATGCTGTCAACATTTTGTTGAGAGACTGATATGAACAATGTATGGGTAGGTTACCCCAATAAGATTCTGCTCAAATCAAGGGGAGAGCATATTCACCACATCTCCAAAAAGGAATGCATAATGGGAAACACAATATACAAAAGTTCAAAGCGACCAGAAGAACAGTAGGCAACTTAACCTATTGAGTTATTACATATCGTGTATGAAAGTAGGTCCAAAAACGATAGCAGGCAGCGTAGCCTATGTATCTTTGATTCTTTGCTAAATATTGTTATACGACAATAAACCTTCATCGCGTCGTACACATTCGCAGTGAATCAAATTCAGCACCACCAGCATAGAGAGCTCCCGCGTCCATCATCGGTCACAACTTAAGTTACGCTCCTGTCCACACGTGGCTGCACGAGCACTCTGTCCAGTCCGCTATATGTGACAGAAAATTGGATGTGACGAATGTCTCGCTGGCTACATGTGACGTAAAGATGCAATATGATTTGATTGAGTGAACTATTTAACTTATTGCGGCATTTAGGCGGAGGTAGCCTACTAGGCTAGCCTACTCACGAAGGAACAGTAGCCTAAAATAAGTTTTCTGTGTAACGTACGTTCTGAACTATGTCATCATGTCATATTTTAAATCAGGAAGGAAATATGCACCTACCACAGCCTTGGCATAAGACTTTGCTGACATCGTTTCTGACGGCTCTTCTTGTCTCGACAGGTGGGAAAGCCGCGATGAATACAGACGTGTCATTCGTAGGCTCCATAAAGAACATATAGCGCGTGTCAGCGCTAAGTGTGAAGCAGTTATCTCCGGTGTCCCAAAGCAAAGAAACAATGGAATCCTTCTCCAGACCTCCCGCCTTGATTTCCCACACTTGGTAGACCCTCACCCTGACGTGACGTTGCTTCAGATCTGATGTCCGGTTTGGCACCGGTTCCAGCACCTCATCGATCTGGTCATTTATTATCTCCGGCATACTTTTGTTCACTTTGGCCGTGGTTCGTTGAGTGTTGATGTCACTCTCTTGTCCATCTTCTTGGAGCTTGCCCTCCACCACCACTTCGGACCGGTGCACCAACTCCTGTACCGATTCCAGCCGACGAGAGGATGGGTTACAAGTGAGACTGCCGCACAGAGCTCCTTGCTGGTGAAGGGACAAATAGGCAAAAAACCCATAAAGGACAGAAAGTGTGAAGTAATACCGTGCCATTGACTGATGTGCCTGCATAGTGTCTTGTCTTCGTTTTCTGCAAAACCTGGGGCAAAGCGCTGGCAAGTAGGCAAAGGAGTGTTAATTCAGGTGGAATTGCCGTTTTGCGAGACTGCGAGGTCAACACTAGTGAGTTCGCTCTGGCGCCGCAGTTTCAGCCGCGAGGTGGGCGGAGCTGCAACTAGGGAAAGACTCCGTGTGTGAGGATTCCCTCCATTGGCACGCGCCTACAGGGTTTACGCATTTAACACTGCACTGCATTTATTTATGAACCTCTCGGACTTATCATAAAGATTTTAAAACATTTTATCGAGGAGACAATTTAAAAGGGATTGAATAGTAAAATAATATTATTTATTTAAATTGTATATATTTAAATTAAACACAATCATATTTTGTTAGGCCTATATACACTACAAGCATACAGGGCTTTATATTTATAAACACTATGCTACCTGCTTACAGACTCCAATGAATTACAAACAATATATAAACATACCACAGACAGTTTGTTTACAATTAAAATTCAATGCTTTTCATCTGCAGCAAAAAAAGGTTTTTGGGAGGTAATCAAAATGTTGTAAAACCATAATAGGCTACTATGGAATATGGGCTTACAAAACAGAACAATATGACTGCATGAGAAATCTATTTGGAGACAGACCAAACGAGTCTGATCCTGGATTACTTTGCTGTGAACCCAGGTTGGCCCAGTACTGGGTGGTAGCTTACACAAACTGAGAATTTTGAAGGGGCATTTGCCAATGCGCTTAAAACTCATTAACCCCATATTTCCTCAACATTAAGACAAAATATGCACAACACAAGAATGCAGGCATATGACTAGACCAAATTATTTACATTTTATGTTTTATTCTGAGCACTCATCAATTCACATTATCATCCAAATCAAATGCAGTAGCCTTTGTGTAAAAAAACAGTGGTCTCCTGTGTCAAAAGTTACACCCAGCTGAGAAACACTATTGTGAATGCTGCCTTTTTGCATGTCTACCACAATCACTCTGCTTTCAACTGACAGCCAATTACTGTGTGAAATCCCATCCTAGTTGTTGATGCAGACCACCCACAGCTTGAATGACTTTATTTTCTCTAGACTTGCTGTGTGTTACAAATTTGTCAGGTTTCATTAGTCGATGCCTTTAATTATTCCATTACAAATTCAAAAGCCTCCCTTTTCATACAAGTAACCATTCATTCCTTTACTGTTTACTATATGCTTGCTTGCTTGCTCTATGCTTTAAGACATTTGCTGGCCGTTTCTGGATGGGTTCACCGTATCATTAAGTGACCATATGCTCATTGTTTAGCCATGAGCCATCAGTGCAAGGAATATCATGTTCTTATCTGTCATGTTTAGGACATACCCCTCTGGAGCAAGCACAAAGGCCCCATTCCTGAACCCTGACCACACACTTTTTCACGCTGGGCAGTCGCGTCCGCTGGCAAACCAGGAGCCTCTCTCTGTTTACCGTCTTCTCCCGTTCCTCCTGTCCTCATTCCTTGGCAAAGGCCCACCACTACCACCACCCCCTTTTTACCCCCTGAAGAACAACGTTGTGCAGTGCCCCGGCCGGGGTCCGACCACAACAGCCCTTGCGCCGGGGGCAGCTGCACATGAGAGAGGCGCCTGTGGCTGGGGCGACTAGCCTGCCAGGAGCCTGCTCTCCACCTGCTCCCCCCCTCCAGCCAGCCTCCATCTTTAACCAGCCCCGGCCCAGGGCTCGCCATTGATCTGGCACGTCCAACCGGAGACACATGTGACTGCTTGAGCACAGCTGTGTGGGATTCCCCCCCTGCTTGAGCAAAAACACACATGCATGTGCACTCTCTCACACACACACACACACACACACACACACACACACACACACACACACACACACACACACACACACACACACACACACACACACACACACACACACACACACACACACACACACACACACACCTCAAGTGAATGTATGTGTGTGTGTGTGTGTGTGTGTGTGTACATGCCTGCTCCAAAAATCATTTGAGCAGACAGAGCAGTTTGACATGTCTGCCACACCGCCTGACTTTGTAAAGTGATTGATTCTCACTAAAAAAAAAACGCAAGGGTGAGTGCACCCAAAAGTGAACATCATTGTGTAGCTTGCATTGTTGGAATCCATCCTGGTAGCATTTTACAGGGATTACTTTCTGGCCTTAAACCTCACACATTTGTGAGAAAAGATGCTTGTCAGAACTGATCAGATTTCATTAGACCACCAATATGATTATGAAGATGAAAATTTGTTCTGGAATAAAAGTGATGCCTGAAAAAGATAGGAATTTCTCTTTGCTGGTAAGTTTTCATTATCCTAAATGGAAATCTACAGTATACAAAGAGCATGGACATCGCTCATCACAACCGCATCCTCTGGTTAGATACAGTAGATCAGGATCATGGACACTGCTGTAGTCCCTCTCATTCAAATTCTGATCAGCTGTTTCTTTCTGATGACTGTGCAGCTAAAAGCAATCCCCATATACGGTGCATTATGTTACCAATGCAGATGAAAAGGTTTTCATGCAGCAAGTCAGGTCTCTAAGACCTTTTCGTTTGGGTGCTATGCCATTTACATTACTTTAAGAAATGCCTTAAGCGGCAGAAGTCAACAAAAGGGTTGATGTACACGGTTATACATAACTGACATAAAGTATCTCTTTTTTTCTTCCCATGTAATGGATTCATAGACCGCATTCTTTCAAATAGTTTATAAAATTGACTAAACATTGAAATTACATTTATTTATTGTGTAACGTGTGTATGCAACCATTTCCGTATATGTGCTACATGAAAGTGTATGCCAATGATTGTAAACTGTGAGTTTATTGTTTGAAATCAAAATGATGTAACATGACGAGGGCATTGTTTGTCATTAGTAGACAAACAAGCAAACTGAAAAGCCAGATTAACACCAATCACACTGTTTCATAAATCAGTGTTTTTCAACCTTTTTTGTGCCACGGCACACTTTTGACACTTAAAATGTCCCACGGCACACTAACATCCTGTGTGAAGAAAAAATAACCATACCATAGCCTAAAATTTCAAATAATACACAGATATGGCCTTATTATGGCTTCTATGCAAGACCTGCTCAATAAAACAAGCGCCCTCTGTTTCATTTGTAGGTGACTAAATTTAGTTGTTGTTTTGAACTGGATATATGTGATGATTCTGTGAATACTGGATATGGGGCCCCCGTTGTACAATGCCTGCATACCACAAATAGTGCAATACAATCAATGAGATCATGTGGTTATAAAATTCTTTGATGCAACAGTTGCTTTTCTGGACCAGTGAGTGACATTTGGGTAATTTTCTGCGGCACACCTGATGATCTCTCACGGCACACTAGTGTGCCCCGGCACAGTGGTTGAAAAACACTGTCATAAATAACTGACTGAAATACAGTAGATGATACAAAACTATTTACAATGGCACAACTATAATTTGAAGAGAAGCTGTATATGAGGCAGCTTGTTAATCACTTCACTACAGTTTGGCCAGGGTTTTAAAAAAAACAGAAAGCTCTGATGGAGCTCTGCCAAAAAGTATCTTCCACATTGCCTGCCGTTCATCTTTACAGAATGCAAGTATAGTTTTAATGCCACGGCTCTGGTCGCAAAATGGATTTGTGAAATCAATGACATCCTCATATGTAAAACGTACAGCAAACAAACTGTTGCAACACTGAAGAATGCTCCAAGTTATATGTTCCAGATGTAATCCAGGGTAAGAGGTATTCAAATCAGTTCCCAATAACCACAAAAGTAACCTCTCAATAACTCCTTGCTTTATGACTTTCACTGCTGTAGCAGTGCTTTGTCTCTAGACAACAGATCTCATCAAAGCCAAGAGTACACAGGTTAAAAATGTCAGTCCAAATCAGTATTTTCATGTATTTATTTGCATATCCGATCAGAATCCAATCTTCCTGATTGACTGTGCTAGTCCCTTCTAATCTTGCCTTAAGAAATTGTGTTGCCTTATGAGAGCCAAAAAGCCTAATTTACTGACCAGATAATATCATAATATATACTTTGAGGGGGACATGTTGCCCCCAATATTCAAAAATGCTCAAAATGACCCCCCCCCCCCTCACACACACACACACACACACACTGTTGGGCAAAATAATGACTTAATCATAAACTGCCCCCCCCCCCCCCAATGTTGTTTAATTGTGTATTTAAGGTAATATCAATAAAAGTGCAGTAATGTTGTTTTGATTGAATAAGGATATCAAATAACAATAACCCAATTACAGTTCCACTGAAATGACTTGGAATACAAAATCTATTTTTTTTTTAATGAAAATGCATTAAAATGGTGGATATAAAGTTATGGAAAAGAGCTCTCCAAATGCTTCTGCAATGTTATTGTGGCTGGAGGTAACATTTTCACTGTTCACAGAGGTCTGTTACTGTGTTAGATTCATATTCAAGTTTTTACCCTGCTCTCATGTCAATCTGACCAATGACGGAACTGTTTAGATCCTTGAATCAATACACCCAGTCGTCCTGAAAAGCTGGTTGTCCTTGACCATCTCGGAGACAGAGGCTAGTTAGGAGCTGGCAGGAGTTACTTACCTATTAATCTACAGCATAGATGGACTCATCATAGCGCTGGCTGTGACCCAGCTGAGCACTTAACAACTCAGCCCCCAAACCAGCAGAAGAGTGAGCCAGACCCACCAGCACTTACCCACAATCCCACGGGACTGTACAACACAACAGACATCTGGCTATAAGGTCATGGAAAAGGCCATTGGCCCAAAAAACAGGAGACAATGTCAATTTGCTCCAGTTGTTTTTCTCCAACAGGAAATGAATAATCAAGAGGAGAGCGGGGGTGTTAGGAGTAAAGTTACAAGTAAGGTCTCTGTTTAGAAATACTTAAGTATTGGTGTCAGACAAGAAAGACCACACTGGCAGAGACTCAAGTGGCACAAGGTTGGTCACAAGGAATCAAAGTGAAACTTTCGAACAAGAAGCTGGGGGTAAAAAAAAAAAACTCACAAAGAATGCAAACTATGCAGCAAACTTTTCTGATACCGAATACGACTTCATTCACAAATGAAGTGCGAAAACACAAATATGCATAGCGGAAATGTGGATTTAGAAAACTCGGGCCCGCAGAAGTGTACCGATTACATTAGGAAGCGTGACGTCCTTTTAAAGCTGTCGGAAATGGTAATGGAAGAACCTTCATTCTTCGCCATCACCTGCTTCTATGTTTCACAAGCAGTTAGCGCAGCCGAGCAGGTGGCTACATCTGTCAAACTGCCAATTCTGCCAGCAAGAACAATTCCAGCTCAAAAATGCGCTCGGTTCTCTGGAGGAAAAAAAATTGAAAATGGAGATTGGAGGCACCATAAAAGGAGAATACAAAAATTCACTCTATTTAATTTTAGCTGTATTCTGCGTAATTGCAGCCGGGTAAGAGGCTATTAAGCAGAGATTTAATATACTGAAAGTCAGTGCATTTATGCAGTTACTCTTTCCATGAAGTATTGAAATGGCTGTAAAATGCAAGTTACAGACTGCGGCTGGTTTAGGAGGGTTTTATTGATGAGATGATGGTGCATTTATGGACATGGAGGAAGCCCGTGGAGGCAAACTCAAAAAGCTTTATCACCCAGTGCACTGTTTAAATGAAGCAGTCAGTCAAATTCTTCCAGGACGTCTGACAAGCACTAAGCAGAGGTCTTTGTGGTACATGTTATTTTTACTACATCGATCCAGTCTTCTTACTGGATCATGAGACATGAGAGACAGAATCTTTTAAAAAGAGATTTACTTAGAGACAGCTCACATTTACTGACACTGGGCTTAAGCTTTATAGCTATTTGGCTGCCTTTTGCAATGGCAAAAGTTTTTCCAATGCATAGACAGTCCCATCATAAATATTGATATAAGGTATTTCTACAGGTTTAAAAACATGGTGGACACGAAAAGTCTTACTGTGTTAATTAAACCTTCCAATATCATTGAACACCATTGGATTTAAGCTATATAAATAACAAACCCTACTTTTAAGTAAAGTTTTAAACATGCATACATCACCCTAATGGATGCATTTACAGTTCAATAGCAGAAAACTCCTGTCAACTCCATCACAGATAAGGCAGAGTTTCTGGTCCCAATGGGGCTATATGTTTGGGCAGTATTTCAGTACCGTTACATAAACAGAGCATAACCCAATCACATTAATCACATAATATCAACTAACAGCAATCAGGAAAGGGAAACAGAAATACAATGGGTGTAGTGTGTGTGTGTGAGGGTGCCTGCGCGCATGTGTGTGTGTGTGTGTGTGTGTTGTAAATCTTCAAACTTCTCATCTTCATCTTCTACTATGCGACTCAGCCAAACTATCCTATCTCGGGGTTAATCTACTTAGAAGTCTCCAGGTCATATCTTTTGTATCGTTAGCCCTCATATGAATCATTTCAGAACATACTTAATTTCTTCTCACTAAGTATTGTATGCAGTGCAAAGGCTAGTTGGGTTGCTGCAGTGCAGGAATGCACAATCAGGCAGAAGGGATCCTCAGTATATTATGCAGCACAACCAAATTACCTCTGCATACCACATAAGACCAGTTAATGGCTGTCAAAGAAACATAAACACATTCACACGTGCGTGTATACGTCGCCACGTTATTACCTTCTCTTCCAGGAACCTTCTCATCAGTAGAACACACTATCTGTGACAAATAATCCCAGTGCTTTCGGTTAATCTCCAGTGAAATTAGTGTCTGCCAAGGGACTGATCTTCAGTGGGATTAAATGAACACATGGAGGCAAGATGCCATTTCTTCCTGTTTAATGCAGTGCATGACATTAACTCACATTTCACAGATCGCCTGTGGCATTATGAAACAATGCTTAAGTGAAAAATACTGACTTGGACTGATTTACAATCACTGAAAAAAATATTAAAATTAGTGTAAGCAGTGACTGATAGCAAATACATAATTATATTTATGACTTTATTAATATGGTATCAAAAATCAACTATTTACATATTTTGCAGTGAATAAAGAAAGAATGGAGAGTCTTCAAGAGGGGATGTTACAGAGGTAGAGGCTTCGGTAAGTAGAAAAACTTTTTACATGAACAGTCCTTTTTTCCGTTTGTTTTTCTTCGCCGTGGCCACAGAGAGGGATGATCGTGGCGCTTCTGCCCACTCAGGAAGTTTCCTTTTCACTGGCTGGCTCACACTCTCGCTCTGCAGCAACAGAAATATAATTCAACATAATCATTAACCCAAGTCCATGCGGCTCAGTTTCAACCAAAATCCTCCACAAAATCTGTACTAAAGCAGCAGTAACAGTCTTAAAGTAACAGTAAGGAGTTTTGGTCTGCTACAATACTGAGTCATGCCACATGCAGAAGTTCTCGGATGATACTGCAATTGTGGGGTGTGTCAGGGGTGGGCAGGAGGACTTTGTGCAGTGGTGCAAACTCAACCACCTCCAACTCAACACTTCGAAGACCAAGGAGATGGTGGTGGATTTCCGCAGGTCTAAGCCCGCTCTGCTACCAGTCTCCATTGATGGGGTCAATGTGGAGGTGGTAAATACAAGTTTCTGGACTTACATCTGGACAATAAACTGGACTGGTCAGCAAATACTGAAGCACTCTACAAGAAAGGACAGAGCAGGCTGTACTTCCTGAGGAGGATGCGGTCCTTCAATGTCTGCAGTAAGCTCCTCAGGATGTTTTACCAGTCTGTTGTTGCCAGCATCCTCTTCTATGCTGTGGTATGCTGGGGAGGAAGCACTAAGAAGGATGCTGGGCGACTAGACAGGCTAGTAAGGAAAGCTGGCTCTGTCGTGGGGGCTGAACTGGAGTGCATCACATCAATATCCGATAAAAGGACCCTGAGCAAACTGATCAACATCTTGGACAATGAATGTCATCCACTCCACAGCACTATTATAAAGCAAAAGAGCTTGATCAGCTGGAGACTTCGCTCACTGCCATGCACAACTGAAAGGCTGAGGAAGTCATTTGTCCCCAGGGCCATTGAACTGTTCAATGCTTCACTTAAGGGAAGAGGAGAGATAGACTTCTCTGCAGAGTCTGTCTGCCTCTCCACCCTCTCCATGTTTGAGTACCGACTGCCCACTACTTATTTACTACTGTCCACAGCCTAATGTCTTACTACTGTTCTACTGCTACACTGATTTTCATGCTATATTAGCACACATGACCAATGGCTTCTGCTACAATACTGAATGGCTGTAATCCTATTACCTCAACCTATTCTTGCATTGACATAGTTTTTATATTACCTTGTCTACACTATACATTACTCTCTTATCTGTCCATATTATTTATGCTGGTCTCTAGACCTTACTCTTGTACTGTTGGACTGCTTTTTGCACCTTCACTCTCTTGAGCACCTTACCATGCACACAGGCCAGTCCTGGCCCCGTCACTGCAAGTGTCTCATGCTTGATCATCCTCAAGCACACTGGATTTTTTTTATTTAATTTATATAGTATATTTAGTATTTAGTTTTGTTAGTTTTTCTTATCTTCTACTGTCTCTATTGTACAGTGGAGTTTTGTTATATGTATATACTTATATTTACCCTTTCTGCTGTAAGTGCATGTTGTGTGTGATGTCTGTAGGCTACTGAGACCTTGAATTTCCCCTTGGGAATCAATAAAGTATCTACTGTATCTATCTATCTATCTATCTATCTAAAAGGCATAAACGCTTTGCAAACACCACTTAGAGCCCTGTTGACAGTTAGAAGCTTGCCAACATGCTAACTAATGTTCTTCAGATGATATAGTCAGCAAGATCGTTCTGTGAAAGGTTTTCTTTCCATTTTGCAATGCGTCCCAACTTGAACACAGAACTATAGGGCATATCCTAGATGTCTGGTGGGATGTGCTTACAGTATCTGCCCTTTGCATGATCATATTATCAAAATGAATTTGAAGATACCGTAAAACTTCAAATAATAGACGCCTGTCTCTTTTAAACGCCTGGCGGGCTACAGGTTTGGGTTAAAGGCCGGTCTCCAATAGACTTTCAATAGACTTTCAAAACTTTGCTTCGGTTTGTATTTAATCTTCTTAAACCCGTCAGATCAGCTGATCAGCCCAATTCACACCAAAGATTCGCAATGACATGAAACCGTTGCAGAAAGGAGTTGGGTGTGAATTAGATGTTGCAAGCCGTCGCAAAGCATTCACCATGTCTAGGTATAAGTATAGTAAGTATATATGCTCTTTTGATCCCGTGAGGGAAATTTGGTGTCTGCATTTATCCCAATCCGTGAATTAGTGAAACACACTCAGCACACAGTGAACACACAGTGAGGTGAAGCACACACTAATCCCGACGCAGTGAGCTGCCTGCTACAGCGGCGCTCGAGGAGCAGTGAGGGGTTACAGTAGGTGCCTTGCTCA